>NC_090443.1:645960135-646263165 GCF_031143425.1 Pleurodeles waltl | reverse complement strand
TTTGGTGGCTGGAGTCTTCCCCCTCTCCCGCCGGGCACTGGCCAACTTTTGATGCTTGACAGGTGGGGGACTATCCATGCTGTGGCTCTGTGCCACACTGGCTACCCTGGTAGCCGGTGCACTCCAGATTCCGGTGACTACAGGCAGCACTGGTCCCGGAGATGTTGTGGCTGAGGTGCTTGGTTGGGACCTGGAGAGTCGGGCCCTAGGAAACTGATGGAGTGGGGAAGGTGAGGGAAAGAGGTCAAGGTTGGACAGGAAAAGTTGCTTGGGAACACTGGGACGGGTAGCTGGAGGGAGTTTGGGAGTGGAGGAAGAGGTTGTGGTTGTAGGAGGTGTTCGTATGGTGACTTTGGGTGAAGGTGCATGCTCTGGAGGCTGTTGTGAGGTGGATTGCTGTTGGGTGGGTGTGTGCCTGCGTTTGTGTATCTTGGGAGGTGGCGTCACAGACACACTGGGAGAGGACACAGGGGACGTGTGAATGGCAGTGGGGGTGGTGACTGCACGTGAGCGGGGTGTGGTGGTATGTGTGCTGGTGATGGAAGTAGTGGCTGTAGATGTAGTGCATGCAGGTGTGAGTGTAGACGAGACTGGGAGGGAGGAGTGAGACGAGGAGGAGGGGACACAGTGGAGGCAGTGGATGTTGGTGTGTCTGCATGTGTGTGATGCTTGCGTGAGTGCCTGTGGGATGTGTGGTGCTCATGTTTGCCAGAGCTTCCCTTGTGTGTTGACGTGTGTGCATGCTGGTCTGAAGGTGTGCTTGAGGTAGGCTGAGGTAGAGGGGATTGGGTCTGGGTGGAGGAAGTTGGAGGGGGGAGGCTAGTGACAGGGACAATGGCTGTCATCAGTGCTGAGGCCAGAGTCTGAAAAGCTCGCTGAAGGGCCGACTGACCAGAATGAATGCCCTGTAGGAATGCATTTGTTTTTTGCAATTGCCTTTCTACTCCCTGGATGGCATTCGAAATGGTAGACTGCCCAACAGTGAGGGACCTGAGGGGGTCAATGGCCTCCTCACTGAGGGCAGCAGGGGTGACTGGAGCAGGGCCTGAGGTGCCTGGGGCGAAGGTGATGCCCACCCTCCTGGGTGAGCGGGCACGGGGCAAAGGCTGAGGGGCTGCTGGGAGGGCGGTTCTGGTGGGGGGGGTGGCGGCTGTACCTGTAGATGCAGGGGGCAAAGATGTTGCCACCACCACAAGGGAGCTCCCATCAGAGGACGAGTCCGTATCACTGGTGCCAGCTCACGTCCCCGCCGTGGAGCCCCCCTCGCCCTCCATCCCACTGGTGAACTCTGAGTCCATTGTCTCGCCCTCCGGGGCCATGTGGGATGCAGCCCCCTCCTGCTCCAGTGCCACTGCTCCTCCACCTGATGATGCTAATGCACACAAGAACAGGGAGACCACAAAAAGGGGGGGGGGGGGACAACAGAAGAAAGACATGTTGAGTGCATCCATTACCGCTACAGTTGGCGGACAAGACAGACACAGAAGCCCCCTGCACCACGCCGCGCACTTGGGCTCCACTGTTCAATCCCTGGGACATGGCCTACAAGGCTATGGCCGACATCTGCACACATGGATGACACAGGAGCCTGACTAGGTGTACTTGGCACTGTACACAGGTGGGGTGGGGTGCCACAGGGTCTGCCAGAATAAGGGGACCTAACTATCACACTCGCTCTGGCCTAGGGAAACCCACAGCCCACCTCCCCCACCCATACACCTCCACTGCGCCCAAAATCAGCAGAATGAAAGTGTACTCACCCCCTTGTGGCTGCTGTGATGCCCTCAAGCGCCCATCCAACTCCGGGTACACCACCACCAGGATCCTGATCATCAGGGGGGTCATGGTGCGACAGGCACCCCTCCCACGTTGGGAGGCCATCCCTAGCTGGGCCTCCGCAGTCTTCTTGCTCCAGTGGCGAGTGTTCTCCCATCTCTTACGGCAGTGGGTGCTCCGTCTGTGGTAGACACCCAGGGTCCGGACATCCTTGGCGATGACACGCCAAATATCCTTTTTCTGGTGGGTGCTGACCTACATGAATTGGACAGGGGGAAAAGAAAAGTTATTACCAACTGCACCGTCACAGTCATTGGCCCCCATCCCTACCCTTGCCATGTGGCACATGCATTCACCGTCGTTTCATGCATGCCTCAATCTCCCCCCCCATCTTTCATACACCCCACTCCACACAGGCATAGCCCATACAGCATGCTCACAGTGTACTTACCTGTGTGTCTGGAGGACCGTAGAGTAGCGTGTACTGGGGGAGGCCGCATCCACGAGTTTCTCCAACTCCTCCGTGCTGAAGGCAGGGGCCATTTCCCCAGACGCACGAGCCATTGTCTCTTCCAGACCGAGGTCACAGCAGCACTTGCAGTGTAGGTCCTCTCCTGTCGAAGATCAGGTATCGAGTGATTGAACAGATAGAAAATGGCGGCCACGCCGCGACGGTGCGTACCGTCACCGCCGGCGTACATCGTCATTGGCTCCTGGGACCCATAGGGTGTCCGGAGTGTTGTCTGCCCTGCTGAAACACATGCGCAGCTACATCATTTTCCCTCAGGTGGAGGATTTGCCTACAGTGAAAGGTGACTTCTATGCCCTGGGACATATCCCCAACATCATAGGTGCCATTGATGGGACACATGTGGCTTTGGTCCCCTCCCGCAGGAGTAAACAGGTGTACAGAAACCGGAAGAGTTATCATTCCATGAATGTGCAGATGGTGTGTTTGGCAGACCAGGACATCTCCCATGTTAATGCCAAATTCCCTGGCTCAGTGCATGACGCTTGCATCCTGCGGAATAGCAGCATCCCTTATGTGATGGGTCAACTCCAGAGGCACCGTGTGTGGCTATTAGGTCAGCACCTAGAAGCAAGTCAGTGGGAATGGTTGTCTGGGTCTGGGGATATCCCTACAGGTTTGTGTGTGCCTAACAGTTGTCCCTCGCCATTTGCAGGTGACTCTGGTTACCCCAACCTGTCATGGCTACTGACCCCAGTGAGGAATCCCAGGACAATGGCAGAGGAACGCTACAATGAGGCCCATGGGCGAACTCTGCGGATTATAGAGCAGACCTTCGGCCTCCTGAAGGCCAGGTTCAGGTGCCTCCATATGACAGGTGGATCCCTATTCTACTCACCAAAGAAGGTGTGCCAGATCATCGTGGCCTGCTGTATGCTTCACAACTTAGCTTTGCGACGACAGGTGCCTTTTCTGCAGGAGGATGGTCCAGATGGCGGTGTTGTTGCAGCTGTGGAGCCTGTGGACAGTGAAGACGAGGAAGCAGAAGAAGAGGACATCGACAACAGGAACTCGGTGATCCTGCAATATTTCCAGTGAGACACAGGTAAGAATACAAACCTGCCTACTACATGTACTTTAACATTACTACCTCTCTACTGTCTGTCGTTTTCACCCCGTGTATGGTCACTGAGTTGTCACTTTCCCTTACGATTTCACAGATGTGGGTCCCACTGTGTGACATCTGCTTTGTTTCCTCATGGACTAGAGCTGTGTGACATATGTATGTTGACATTACATTTGAAAGAGTATTTTGCCACTGTAATTGCTAATACACTATTTCAAAATCACAGACTGACTCCAGATTGTTTTGTGCTTCAAGGGTGTTTATTTAAGTGCTCAATATTGGAGGGGGTTGTAAGATGGTGAGGGGTGATGGTGGAGGAATGTCCATGGCAGAGTCCAGTCTATTAGTCTCACAGGTGCATTGCCCAAATGGGCATAGGAAGTGGAGCTGGGGCAGTTTGAGGATGGACAGGGTGACAAAGTGGGACGGAAGGATGACATTCAGGGTGGTCTCATTTTTTGGTGGGGGTCTTGGCATTGTTCTCTGTCTTTGTCCTGGATCTCAGGTACCGTTTGCAGGGTGGTTCTCCCTCTGCAGGGGGTGGGGTGCTGGTGTGGTGGTCCTGTGGCGGTGCCTCCTGTCCACTAGCGCCGGCAGAGGTGGTGGACAGTTCATCGTCCAGGCTAGTGTCAGGGGCCCCTTGTTGTGCCACGATATCCCTCCTGGTGTTGAGGACTTCCTTCAGCATCCCTACAATGGTGCCCAGGGTGGAATTGATGGATCTGAGTTCCTCACTGAAGCCCAAATACTGTTCCTCCTGCAGGCGCTGGGTCTCCTGAAACTTGGCCAGTACTGTTGCCATCATCTCCTGGGAGTGGTGGTAGGCTCCCATGATGTTGGAGAGGGCCTCGTGGAGAGTGGGTTCCCTTGGCCTGTACTCCCCCTGTCGCACAGCAGCCCTCCAAGTTCCCCTGTGTTCCTGGGCCTCCGTCTCCTGGACCGTGTGCCCACTGCCACTGCCCCCAGGTCCCTGTTGTTGTTGGGGTGGTGGGTTAGCCTGGGTTCCTGGGTTCCCTGTTGTGGTGGACACACTGCTAATTGACGTGTCCTGGGACAGTGGAATGGGCCCGCTGGGTGGGTGCTGTGCTGGTGTTTCCAGAGGGGGGAAGCTCTGTGGTGGCCTGTGACTGTGTCAGGGGAACCGACTGTCCAGAAGTCCCCGATGGGCCGGGCTGGTCATCTAGATCCAGTTGGACAGAGGTGCTGTCATCACTGTGGGCCTCTTCTGTTGGTGGTGTGGACATGTGTGGACCCTCCTGTGCGGTGACGTTGGGTAAGGCCATGCTTTGGTGATGGGTGTCCATGCTTTGTTGTTGCATGCAGGGCTTGGTGTTAGGATGTGTGTAGTGTGATGTTGGGACATTTGTGAGGAGTTGGAGTGATGGGGGTAAGGGTGGGGGTATGTGATAGCATGCAAGTAGAGTGGGGGATGTAATAGTTAAGATTTGACTTACCAGAGTCCATTCCTCCATCTACTCCTGCGAGGCCCTCAGGATGCAGAATCGCCAAGACTTGCTCCTCCCATGTTGTTAGTTGTGGGGGTCCACCGCCACTCCGCTGAACCGCAAGGTGGTGTCTGGATACCACGGAACGTACCTTCCCCCGTAGGTTGTTCCACCTCTTCCTGATGTCATCCCAATTTCTTGGGTGCTGTCCCACTGCGTTGACCCTGTCCACTATTCTTCGCCGTAGCTCCATCTTCCTAGCTATGGAGGTGTGCTGGCGGATTCCGAGCTGTGGGTCATAATAGCTGTGGCGGATTTCCGTGGCCGCGGTGGTGTGTTGGCGGTCTTCTGCACGGCGGTAAGTAGCTTTTACCACCAATGTTGTAATGAGGGCCTGAGTGCTTGTATTATGCTGCAACGAGATGCGATGAGAATAAAAAGAATGCTAGTAACTTGAAGAGTAGAGAGGAATGACCAATGCAAATCACATGGTTTCTTAAAAGAAATTTGCATACACAACATCATCAAATAGGTATTCCAGTGCAAACCCTCGTTGTCACCCACCATAACAGAGGATTACTGACCTTCGAGACAATACCTTTGCCCCAAGAAAGGAACCCTGCTCACTGGAGGACGTCTTCATGAAGAGCTCAAAGAAAATCATTATCATCACCTATGAGCCATATCATCTCAACTCAAGGAATTACATTGGTTCACTCTTGAAGCATCTCTCATCGTCAAGAAGTAGAAAGCTGTTAGGAATGAGACCATGGCATATCTGCCCAAGAAACTAAACACATTCAGTGGGCAGCATCACTCCAGGAGTCAAGGCCTTGCCTTACTAGAGATGTAGATGTGTGAGAAGGAGCAGATTAAATAACAGTAGTTGTTATGTCTGAAGTGAAGATATGGAAAAGCAGCCACACTGATATCAGACGTACTCCAACCCTCCAGCAATTTAGAAAGAAGCTGAAGACAGATCTCTTCATGAAGGTATAAGATCTCTTGTAAACTGACTCTCTATAAAGGATTTCAGTTATACACTTGGGGTCTTGCCCATTGTTTAGTGCTTGTTGCTTTCCTATTAGATCCACGCTACAATAGTATGAATGTCTAAATACATCAAAAAAGAATTGGATAAACTGAAGAATCCAGAAAGTATACACGTTTTGATCACCCCAAAATATTTGACCAATTCTTATTTGTATGTATTCAAATCAAATCATTAACATTTATAAAGCGCGCTACTCACCCGTGCGGGTCTCAAGGCGCTAGGGGGGAAAGGGGGGGTTATCGCTGCTCGAACAGCCAAGTCTTTAGGAGTCTCCGGAAAGCGGAGTGGTCCTGGGTGGTCCTGAGGCTGGTGGGGAGGGAGTTCCAGGTCTTGGCCGCCAGGAAGGAGAAAGATCTCCCACCCGCCGTGGAGCGGCGGGTGCGAGGGACGGCAGCAAGTGCGAGGCCAGCGGAGCGGAGGGGGCGGGTGGGGACGTAGAAGCTGAGGCGTCTGTTGAGGTATTCCGGTCCCTTGTTGTGGAGGGCTTTGTGTGCGTGGGTGAGAAGACGGAAGGTGATCCTTTTGCTGACTGGGAGCCAATGCAGGTGTCTCAGGTGTGCGGAGATGTGGCTGTTGCGGGGTACGTCGAGGATGAGGCGGGCCGAGGCGTTTTGGATGCGTTGCAGGCGGTTTTGGAGTTTGGCGGTGGTCCCGGCGTAGAGGGTGTTGCCGTAGTCCAGGCGACTCGTGACAAGGGCGTGGGTCACGGTTTTTCTGGTGTCGGCGGGGATCCAGCGGAAGATCTTGCGGAGCATGCGGAGAGTGAGGAAGCAGGCGGAGGACACGGCGTTGACTTGCTTGGTCATGGTGAGAAGAGGGTCCAAGATGAAGCCGAGGTTGCGGGCGTGGTCTGCGGGGTCGGTGCGGTGCCGAGGGCCGTGGGCCACCAGGAGTCGTCCCAGGCGGACGGGGTGTTGCCGAGGATGAGGACTTCCGTTTTTTCAGAGTTCAGCTTTAGGCGGCTGAGCCTCATCCAATCTGCGACGTCCTTCATACCCTCTTGTAGGTTGGTCTTGGCGCTGGCGGGGTCCTTGGTGAGGGAGAGTACAAGTTGGGTGTCGTCGGCGTAGGAGGTGATGATGATGTCGTGCTTGCGTACGATGTCGGCGAGGGGGCTCATGTAGACATTGAAGAGTGTCGGGCTGAGCGATGAGCCTTGAGGTACGCCGCAGATGATCTTGGTGGGTTCTGAGCGAAACGGAGGGAGGTAAACTCTTTGGGAGCGGTTAGCGAGGAAGGAGGCGATCCAGTCCAGGGCCTGGCCTTGGATCCCGGTGGAGCGTAGGCGGGTGATTAGGGTGCGGTGACAGACGGTGTCAAAGGCAGCCGAGAGGTCGAGGAGAATGAGGGCGACTGTTTCACCGTTGTCCATCAGGGTTCTGATGTCGTCTGTGACTGAGATGAGGGCGGTTTCCGTGCTGTGGTTGGTTCGGAATCCGGTTTGTGAAGGGTCGAGCAGGTTGTTGTCTTCCAGGAAGGTGGTCAGCTGTTTGTTGACGGTCTTTTCTATTACCTTGGCTGGGAAAGGTAGAAGAGAGATGGGGCGGAAGTTTTTCAGGTCGCTTGGGTCAGCCGTAGGTTTCTTTAGTAGGGCGTTGACTTCAGCGTGCTTCCAGCATTCGGGGAAGGTAGCAGAAGAAAAAGAAGAGTTGATGACGGTCTGGAGGTGCGGGGCGATGATGTCGTCGGCTTTGTTAAAGATGAAGTGCGGGCAGGGGTCCGAAGGGGCGCCGGAGTGGATAGAGTTCATGATGGATTTGGTTTCTTCCGTGTTGATGTGGGTCCAGTTGTTGAGGGTGATGTCCGGGGAAGCGGGTTCAGTGGTGTATGGTTGGGTCTGGTGTCCGAAGCTGTCGTGGAGGTCGCTGATCTTGCGATGGAAGAAAGTGGCGAGGGATTCGCACAAATCCTGTGAGGGCGTGACGGCGTTGGCGCTGGCGCTGGGGTTGGAGAACTCTTTGACGATGCTGAAGAGTTCTCTGCTGTTGTGGCTGTTTTTGTCTAGTCTGTCGGTGAAAAAGTTCCTTTTGGCAGTGCGGATCAGGTGGTGGTGTTCGCGTGTAGCGTTCTTGAGGGCGGTCATGTTGTCAGCGGTGTGGTCCTTGCGCCAGGCCTTCTCAAGGGCACGACAAGTTTTCTTTGATTCTTTGAGGGTGTCAGAGAACCAGAGAGGTTTTTTGGTGTTGGTCTGTCGATGTGTGCGTTTGAGGGGAGCAAGGTTGTCAGCGCAGTTGGAGATCCAGTTTGTGAGGTTGAGAGCTGCGTCGTTGGGGTCGGTGGTGAGGGTGGGTTGGTTGGCGGCGAGAGCGGAGAAGAGTTGCTCTTCAGGGATCTTGTTCCACTGTCGATGAGGGATGGGTTGAGTGCGGAGGTGGGAGGTCTCGCGTCGGAATGTGAAGTGGACGCAGCTGTGGTCGGTCCAGTGTAGGGCAGAGGTGTGGCTGAAGAAGACGTGTTTGCTGGCGGAGAAGATAGGGTCGAGCGTGTGTCCGGCGATGTGGGTGGCGGTGTTCACCAGTTGTTTGAGGCCGAGGTTGGCGAGGTTGTCGAGCAGGGTGGTGGTGTTGGGGTCGTTGTTTTGTTCCAGATGGAAGTTGAGGTCGCCTAGGAGGATGTAGTCCGGTGAGGCGAGGGCGTGCGGGGAGATGAAGTCGGCGATGGCGTCGCTGAAAGAGGCGCGAGGTCCGGGAGGACGGTAGACGAGGGATCCTCTGAGGGTGGTCCTTGGGTCGGTGCGAATCTGAAAATGCAGGTGTTCAGCGGCGAGGGGGGGGTCTTCGGTGGAGGTGGTGACGCTGATGGAGTCTTTGAAGATGATGGCGACACCTCCTCCTACTTGGTTGGTGCGGTCTTTTCTGGAGATCTTGTAGCCTTCGGGGATGGCGGGTAGCGATGTCTGGAGCAGAGGAGGCGTTCATCCATGTCTCCGTGATGAAGGCGACGTCCGGGGCTGTGGAGTCCAGGAGGTCCCAAAGTTCAACGGCGTGCTTGTGGACGGAACGAGCGTTGATCAGGATGCACTTGAGGTGGTTGATGGCGCGTGGGCTTGTGGTCGTGGTAGTTGCGTGGTGGAAGATGCGTTTGCAGGAGTTGCAGGCGAAGGGTCCATGGGTGCGTTTGGGGTGAGCTAGGAAGCAGGTTTTGGAGCGCCCTGGGTTGAGGGCGTGGAGGGTGGTGGGGTCGTAGCGGATCAGCGGGGCTTGGGGGAGCTGGGGACCAGGGGTCGTGTCGCTGGGCGCGGGCCAGGCGCGGACGGGCGCAGACGGGCGCAGACGGGCTTGCCTCTGGCGCGCCAGCGGCGCGCCAGCGGCGTGCCCGCTGCGCGCGCCCGCTGCGCAGTCGCGCAGCGGCCACCATAAGAGGTAGGAGGGGGGGGGGAGGGGTCAGCTGGGGGCGAATGGGAGCTGGGGGGCGGGGGCGTGCAGGAGGTCGCGGCGGGAAAGCGCGAGGGAGGGGGGGGACAGGTAGAGTGAGAGGAGCTGGGGGAGGGGGTTTAGGGTGGAGGAGGGTGAGTGTTAGGAGGTTTGGAGATTAGGGAGAGAGATAGGAGTAGGGTTGTGAAGATAGGGGAGGGGGGGTTGTAGAGGTGGGTGAGGGAGAGAGGTAGAGTGAGAGGATAGGGAGATAGGTAGTAGAGGGGGTGGCGGGAGGGGGGGAGAGATAGAGAAATAGATAGAGAAAATAGATAGAGAAGTCGATAGATAGGGAAATAGATAGATAGACAGATAGGTAGGTAGGAGGAGGTGGAGAGTGGGGGAGTTAGATAGTGAGATAGGGAGCTAGAGAGATAGGAAGATAGGAGGAGTGAGGGAGGTAGATAGCGAACGGGTTAGCTAGGGGTGAGAGAGGGGGAGGCGAGTGAGGGAGGGGGATGAGGAAGGAGCAGGAGGGCAGGCTCGGGGGAAGAAGACGGAGGAGGTAGAAGAGCCGAAGACAGGAGAACAGAAGACAGAAGACCAGAAGACAGAAGAACAGAAGACCGGAAGAGCAGAAGACGGAAGAACAGAAGAACAGAAGAGCAGAAGACAGAAGAACAGAAGAACAGAAGAACAGAAGATCGGAAGAGCAGAAGAACAGAGAAGAACAGAGAAGAACAGAGAAGAACACAGAAGAACCGAGAAGAAGAACACAGAAGCACCGAGAAGAACAGAGAAGAAGAACACAGAAGACCGGAAGAACACAGAAGAACAGAAGGGAAGAACAGAAGAACAGAAGAACACAGAAGAAGATTGCAGAGGGGGAGCGAGGAGGAAGAGACAGAGAGGAGGAAAAGAAGCAGGAGCAGGAGAGAAGGTGAGTGGCGCGGGGCAGGGCGAGGGGCTGGGAGGAGGGGGGGTACTTACAGTTAGGTGGGTCTCAGGAACACAGGAACTCGGGAACTTGGAGGAGCTGCAGCGGAAGGGGGAGCGACCTACCCTTGGGTCAAGGGTCGCTACCACTGTCGCGCAGCGGCCGCCATAAGAGGTAGGAGGGGGGGGAGGGGTCAGCTGGGGGCGAATGGGAGCTGGGGGGCGGGGGCGTGCAGGAGGTCGCGGCGGGAAAGCGCGAGGGAGGGGGGGGACAGGTAGAGTGAGAGGAGCTGGGGGAGGGGGTTTAGGGTGGAGGAGGGTGAGTGTTAGGAGGTTTGGAGATTAGGGAGAGAGATAGGAGTAGGGTTGTGAAGATAGGGGAGGGGGGGTTGTAGAGGTGGGTGAGGGAGAGAGGTAGAGTGAGAGGATAGGGAGATAGGTAGTAGAGGGGGTGGCGGGAGGGGGGGAGAGATAGAGAAATAGATAGAGAAAATAGATAGAGAAGTCGATAGATAGGGAAATAGATAGATAGATAGACAGATAGGTAGGTAGGAGGAGGTGGAGAGTGGGGGAGTTAGATAGTGAGATAGGGAGCTAGAGAGATAGGAAGATAGGAGGAGTGAGGGAGGTAGATAGCGAACGGGTTAGCTAGGGGTGAGAGAGGGGGAGGCGAGTGAGGGAGGGGGATGAGGAAGGAGCAGGAGGGCAGGCTCGGGGGAAGAAGACGGAGGAGGTAGAAGAGCCGAAGACAGGAGAACAGAAGACAGAAGACCAGAAGACAGAAGAACAGAAGACCGGAAGAGCAGAAGACGGAAGAACAGAAGAGCAGAAGACAGAAGAACAGAAGAACAGAAGAACAGAAGAACAGAAGATCAGAAGAACAGAGAAGAACAGAGAAGAACAGAGAAGAACACAGAAGAACCGAGAAGAAGAACACAGAAGCACCGAGAAGAACAGAGAAGAAGAACACAGAAGACCGGAAGAACACAGAAGAACAGAAGGGAAGAACAGAAGAACAGAAGAACACAGAAGAAGATTGCAGAGGGGGAGCGAGGAGGAAGAGACAGAGAGGAGGAAAAGAAGCAGGAGCAGGAGAGAAGGTGAGTGGCGCGGGGCAGGGCGAGGGGCTGGGAGGAGGGGGGTACTTACAGTTAGGTGGGTCTCAGGAACACAGGAACTCGGGAACTTGGAGGAGCTGCAGCGGCAGGGGGAGCGACCTACCCTTGGGTCATGTATTATGCATATGCAAAAGAGTTCACCAAAATGGTCCAATATATGTACATTAAACGGCTGCTACAATGCCATCAGAGAGGGTGTAGAGGAACTTCAAGTAGAGATTTTTCAAGGTCATTCAATGTTTAGTCTCATTTGCATCCAAGAATTGGACCCACTGTTTCCCCATCAATTAGGTTTCTTTATGTTTTGTACTCCCGCACATTCTTAAGTGCTGCAACACTGAAATCACATTTACGTACGTAGTTGTGTGATACTGTGTTGGTCAAGTAAAACTGCATAGATTTGACAAAGGACTCTTCAAGATATCATAATGCATAAAAATGCTAAAACAACATAGGTTACTACTGTGAAGACATGTAAAAGTGCTTCGTCTTCATGCTCCGTGCATGGTTCACACATATGCTTTAGAAGTCAATAGTAACATATTTACCTCCACATACGTGTAGCCCAGGTGCCACCCACATATCAAAAATTACAATAGTTGGACAGCTAATAAGCAAGTCAATTAAATCAGGTACATTTGTTAAAGAAACTGCTGTAAAGATGGCACAAAGCCTGATGGACACAGTGAAATAGCACGCCTGAAGTATTATGCCACACTGGTGTCTCAAAGTTGTGCTTTTTGGCTGGAATCTTCTTAAACCCTTTGGTGTATCCTTAGGTAAGCGCATACACATTACCTGTATAAGAATGGTATGGTGTTATGCATGAAATACAGAATATATGCAGCAAGCAGGGTGTTGAATGATAAGGCGAGTATTCTTTCAAAGCATTATATATGGAAGAGTGGATTTAGGTTCAAATTCTCAGGTAATTCTGATGCCTGCACATCAGTTGGCCAAGTTAACTCCCATGCATCTTCAAACATCTGAATTTGTGATCACGCAACAGAAAGTGTGAATAGTTTACTGTAGTGAGGCAGCTTACAGTCTGAATTGTTCAAATTGTGATACCAACACAAATCTTTGCACAGGGCTTAATAATAAGGTTAAAAAAATGTGTGGATATGGACCCCAAAAATTGTGTGGCTAGTTTGCCCCTATAATGTCATAAGAAATGCCTGCTGCTAATATTTGTATGACGATTATGAAATGTTAGGAATTGGGTACAAAGGGAATTGGGTACAAAAGTTTGCCTGACAATCTGTTAGCTGTTGATGAAATAAAACAACTTCTATCAATCATCAAGACTAAGGGCCATATTTATACTTTTTGACGCAAAACTGCGCTAACGCAGTTTTGCGTCAAAAGAATTAGCCCCGGCTAACGCCATTCTGAAGCCCCATGCGGGCGCCGTATTTATTCAATGACGTTAGCCGGCGTTACCCGCCGGCGCTGCCTGGTGTGCGTGAAAAAAAACGACGTACACCAGGCAGCGCCGGCGTAGGGGCATATGGAGCTTGGGCGCCAAAAAATGGGGCAAGTCAGGCTGAGACAAATTTTTCGCCTCAACCCGATTTGCGCCATTTTTTTCGACTCCCAACCCCCATTGAAATGACTCCTGTCTTAGCAAAGACAGGCGTCATGCCCCCTTGCCCAATGGCCATGTCCCCTGGGCATGGTCATTGGGCATAGTGGCATGTAGGGGGGCACAAATCAGGCCCCCCTATGCCACAAAAAAAAAAAAAAAAAAACTTACCTGAACTTACCTTAATGTCCCTGGGATGGGTCCCTCCAGCCTTGGGTGTCCTCCTGGGGTGGGCAAGGGTGGCAGGGGGTGTCCCTGGGGGCTTGGGAGGGCACCTCTGGGCTCCTTCCGAGCCCACAGGTCCCTTAACGCCTGCCCTGACCAGGTGCTAAAAAACAGCGCAAAAGCGGCCGGACGTCATTTTTTTTGACCCGCCCACTCCCGGGCGTGAATTTTGCCCGGGAGTGTAAATACGGCGCACATGCTTCGGAGTCAATTTTTTCGACGGGAACGCCTACCTTGCATATCATTAACGCAAAGTAGGTGTCCACGCAAAAAAATAACGCAAACTCCATGGACTTTGGCGCTAGACGCGTCTAACGCCAAAGTATAAATATGGAGTTAGTTTTGCGTCAGAATTGCGTCAAAAAAACGACGCAATTCCGGCGCAAACAGAGTATAAATATGCCCCTAAATTGTTAAAAAATCATGATGTAGTTGAAAAACTGTTAAATGAAAACTGTGAAAAATTCCATAAAACGTGTAGAAACAAATGTGACAAACTTGCAAAGTTACCAAAAAAAACTAAACTAGCTCAAGACAATTTTCAAGAGAGTACTTCAAGGTGTACCCATGCTTCATTTATAGTTGGTGAATTGAAAGATATGTGTTTCTTATGTGGTGATGATTCAGGGGCAGAGCTCATAAATGTGCTTACACCTGAATTGAGTAATCAAGTTTGAGATGCTGCAGTTGCATTAAGCAACTAATAAGTACTTGCCAAGTTGAGTGGTGATATGATTGCGACCGAAGCAAAGTACCACAAAAAAAATCTTGTTGGTTTTACAACTGGCTTTGGCAAATTAAGAACAAAGAAAAAAGCCAAGACAACAAGTTGACATTAATTCCTGCCATGGTATTGGGTAAAATTGTAAACTATCTTGAAGATACAATACAGAACTCTGAAGTATCGCCAGTATTTACTTTATTTAACATCAAATCACTCATTGTTCATTGTATGACAGAATTAGGTGTAGAAAATGCAGACAAATATGTACACAGCACGTCATTAAAAGAAAAGATTCTTGCGTTCATACCAGAACTTACAGCTGATCCAAAAAGTAGAGGTATTCTTCTAATATGCAAAAATGATATAGGACAAAATATTCAGTATCTGTAAACAAAATGTGCTTTAAGAATGGTGTCTGCCTGGCCAATGCTGCTGCTATTATTCAAAAAGAAATGTTTCAACTTGAAGTAGATGGATTTAGTGGGCAGTCTGAGCAAAATTGCCAAGAAGAGTCAGTAGGGACTGGTATGTTGACGAATAATTATGGAAGGTTGTAACATTTCAAATGACAGCACAGTAAATGATAAGAGGAGTGCAGCTTTGTCAGTCTCACAGCTTTCTAGATATCATACCTGTAAGTGTAAGGCAAATCCTAAAGGAAACATACCCCACAAAAGAAGATAATGCACAAATTGGGTGTATGGGTGTCATATGAGCATGTTCGAGAAGTGTCAGCAACAATAACCAACAAATGATGTAAGCAATTCTACTATGAGTGATAATGCAAATAAATCTGTGTGTATTGCTGATGACGTGGGAAGAACTCAATATGGAGCGGTTGTTCAAGAACAACTGGTATGCTGCAAAAAATCTTTTTTGGAACCTATTCCTTGAAACAAGCTATGTTTATTTCATAAGGTGCTCCCAAAATCACTGAACCACAAAGTATCCATCTCAAAAAGCAACTGCTCGCTTTTCACTAGACTGTATATTGCTTGCCAAGATAGAGAAGGAGATTTAAAGGAATTTTTTGCCCATGAGAATCTTGATTACCCTCCATCACTTTCTGAGGGGGATTGGTAAGAAAAGGGACAACATATAACATTATCTCTTGTTTGGAAAAGCTTAATGGTGCTGTACATAATATGAATAACATTCCACACACTGCAAGTTGTGTTATTATAGATGGATTGGCAATAATCTACTTCTTAGAAGCAGACAATGTATGCAATTTTCAAGACTACAGCACCCATATGTTCTAGCCTTATGTAATGGACATACTTAACAAGTCAAAAAGATGTAGACATAGTATTTGACCATTACATAGAGGGGTCTCTAAAAAAGGAAGTAAGAAACAGGTCAGGTTTGTGTGAAAGGGACAGAGATACCAAAAAAGTGGGCACCTTTTCGACAAAATGAAGATAACATAAATGATTTGCTCGAATTCTTGCCTTTACATTTTTTGAGTCTTTAGATACCAGAGGGTAAAATTCTAGTACCGACAAAGTATGATTAGTTGGTGAATGTTCACAACAAATCTGAATGTATCTGAACTCAGACCATGTTATCAAGAAGAATTTGATACCAAAATAATATTATTTGCAAAACATGCTAGTGAAAGTGGCCAGAAGTCTATAACTATAGGTACTGTTGATTCAGATGTAGCAGTAATTGCTATTTAAGCATTTAGCAGCATAAATCTTTTTCATTTCTGGATTGATTTTGGTACTGGGAAACATGAAAGACTACTGCCTATCCATGAGTATGCTAATAAACTTGGCAAAAATGGTTGTGATGGTATTTTATTTTTCCATGTATTTACGGGTTGCAACACTATGGCCCTCATTACAACCCTGGTGGTAAATCCCGCTTTCTGCCATGCAGAAGACCGCCAACATACCGTTGCAGCTGCGGAATTCCGCCACAGGTATTACGACTCACAGCTCGGAATCCGCCAGAATACAGACACCCACACAGGTCCACCACACGAAAGGTCAGTGATAAACTGGCGATACCAAAACCCACACCATCACGCCAACAGGAATACGCCCACACTATCATGACCCACAAATCAACGCAGCAGTCTTTCAACCGCGGTAATCCATTGGCAGTACACACCGCCGCGCTCAAAATACACACGCATTTACAAAACACAACCACATTGGACAATTCGAAATGCACACACCTGATACACATATACACACCACACCCACACACCCAATCCATTATAAAGCACACACCCACATCACCCACAAACCCTTACAACCAAAATTTTGAAAGAAGGCCAGGGAGAGAGATTAGCTAACACAACACCAGCATCCACAGACACACAACACCATCACTTATACAACATCCACGCACCTGAAACAACGCACACCAACACATCCCCTCACACATCACAACAGACAGCACCTCACACATCACCTACACCACATCATGGCACCTCAATGACACCCCAGGTTTTCTGTGGAGGAGCTCGGGGTCATGGTGGAGGAAATCATCCGGGTAGAGCCACAGCTATTCGGATCACAGGTGCAGCAGACATCCATTGCTAGGAAGATGGAGCTATGGCGGAGAATCGTCAACAGGGTCAACGCAGTGGGACAGCCTCCAAGAACACGGGATGACATCAGGAAGAGGTGGAACGACCTACGGGGGAAGGTACGTTCCGTGGTATCCAGACACCAGATTGCTATACAGAGGACTGGCGGTGGACCCCCACTTCTAACAACATGGGAGGAGCAAGTCTTGGCATCATGCATCCTGAGGGCCTTGCAGGAGTAGCAGGAGAACTGGACTCTGGTAAGTCAAATCTTAACTGCTATATCCCCCGACCCCACCTGCATGCCATCACATACTCCCACCCTCACACCCATCACCCCAACACCCCACAGATGCCCCACCACCACAACCCACACATCCCAAAATCAAGCCCTGCATGTAACACCAATGCATGGACCCCCATCAC
This sequence comes from Pleurodeles waltl, assembly GCF_031143425.1. NCBI lineage: Eukaryota > Metazoa > Chordata > Amphibia > Caudata > Salamandridae > Pleurodeles > Pleurodeles waltl. The sequence goes on along the minus strand of NC_090443.1, from coordinate 646,246,386 downwards.
CAAAGCATGTCCAGTAGAGAGACTCACTCGTGCCCCGAAATCACCAATCACACGAGGGCCACGACAATAGTGCAAGCACAGGAGTAGAGGTTAACTTACCGATTGCACAAGATGGCACACACAGATACTAAGATTATGCATTCACACCCCAACAGGACCCATACCCAACGTCACCGGACAGGAGGTGCCAGACATATCCAGTCACCCCACAGAAGAAGCCCACAGTGATGACAGCAGCTCTGCACGCCTGGATCAAGATGACCAGCCCGGCCCATCAGGGCCCAGCCCGGCCCATCAGGGTTCCCCTGACACAGTCACAAACCACCACTGAACCTCCCCCCTCAAGAAACACCGCCACAGCACCCACCCAGCGGGCCCATCCCTATGTCCCCAGGACACATCAATCAGCAGTGTGTCCACCACTACTGGGAAACCCAGGCAAACCCACTAACACAGGATGATAAGGAACCTGGGGGCAGTGGCAGTGGGCACACGGTTCAGGGGACAGAGACACAGGATAACAGGGAAGCTAGGAGGACTGCTGTGCGACAGGGGAAGGACAGGCCCAAGGAACCCACTCTCCACGATGCACTCTCAAACATCATTGGAGCTTACCACCATTCCCAGGAGACCATGGGCACTGTACTGGCCAAGTTACAGGAGACCCAGCGGCTGCACGAGGAACACTACCTGGGGATCAGGGAGGACTTGAAGCCCATCAACACCACCCTGGTCACCATTGCCGGGGTGCTGGCAGAACTTGTCAACACCAGGAGGGACACAGTGGCATACCAGTGGGCCCCTGACACTAGCCTGGATGATGAACAGCCCTCCACCTCCGCCGGCGCTAGTGGACAGGAGGCACCGCCACAGGAACAACAGGCCACCAGCACCCCACCCCCTGCAGAAGGAGAACCACCCCGCAAACGGTCCCTGATATCCAGGAGCAAGACAGAGAGCATTGCCAAGACCCCTGCCAGGAAATAAGACCCCCCATGAATAGTACCCTTCTGTCCCACTTTGACATCCTGTCCACCTTAAACTGCCATTGCTCCACTTTCTATGCCACATTGAACAATGCACCTGTGAAACAAATAGACTGGACTCTGCCATGGACATTCCTCCACCCTCACCCCAGCCCATTTTACACCCCCTCCACTTATTTGCACAGAAATAAACACACTTGAATCACAAAACAATCTGGAGTCAGTCTGTGCTTTCACAAATGTGCAAATGCAAAAACTCTGGAATATAGCAATGTCAATGTACTTGTTCACATACCAATGTTACACAGCTGTAGACTAGCAGTAAACATAGCAGAGGGCACAAAGTAGGACCCAGATCTTTGAAATGGAAAGGCAAATTAACAAGTCAGGGTCTATACACTGAGTGAAAATGACAGACTTATGCTAGCTCCAACAATAGTATGATATGAGGGAAGCAGTTACATCTTCTTACCTGTGTCTCACTGGAAGTATTGCATGATGATGTTGTTTCGGTTGTCGACATCTTCTTCTTCTGCCTCCTCTTCTTCACTGTCCGCAGGCTCCACAGCTGCCACAGGACCACCATCTGGCCCATCCTCCTGCAGAAAAGGCACCTGGCATCGCAAAGCCAGGTTGTGCAACATACCGCATGCCACGATGATCTGGCATACCTTCTTCGGTGAGTAGTATATGCAGCTACCTGTAAGATGGAGGCACTGGAATCTGGCCTTCAGGAGGCCAAAGATGCATTCTATAATCCTCCTAGTTTGCCCATGTGCCTCATTGTAGCGTTCCTCTGTCCTTGTCCTGGGATTCCTCGCTGGGGTCAGTAGCCATGACAGGTTGGGGTAACCAGAGTCACCTGCAAATGTCGAGGGACAACTGTTAAACAGACACTAACCCATAGGGCCTACCCCATACCCAGACACCTATGTCAACTGTATTTGGACCTTGGGCTCACCTATTAGCCACACCCGGTGCCTCTGGAGTTGGCCCATCACATAAGGGATGTTGCTATTCCTCAAAATGAAAGCATCATGCACAGAGCCTGGATACTTGGCATTCACATGGGAGATATACTGGTCTGCCAAACACACCATCTGCACATTCAGTGAATGGTAGCTTTTCCGGTTTCTGTACACCTGTTCATTCCTGCGGGTGTGGGACAAATGACACATGTGTACCATCAATGGCATCAATGATGTTGGGGATATGTCCCAGGGCATAAAAGTCACCTTTCACTGTGGGCAAATCCTCCACCTGAGGAAAAACGATGTAGCTGCGCATGTGTTTCAGCAGGGCAGATATCACTCCTGAGAACACGTTACAGAACATTGGTTGGGACACCCCTGATGCTATGGCCACTGTTGTTTGAAAAGACCCACTAGCCAGGAACTGGAGGACAGACAGAGCCTGCACTAGATGGGGGATTCCTGTGGGATGGCGAATAGCTGAAATCAGGTCTGGCTCCAACTGGGAACACAGTTCCAGGATTGTGGCACGATCAAGTCTGTAGGTGATAATGATGTGTCTCTCTTCCATTGTTGACAGGTCCACTAGGGGTCTGTACACTGGAGGATGCCGCCATCTCATCACCTGCCCCAGCAGACGTGCCCTATGGAGGAGAACAGTGAGCAGAGGGTCATCCAACACTTAGGTATCACAATGTGTTATTTGGTAAAACTTTGGAAATTCACAATGTGCCTTTATCTGTCCGTATTCCAGGCCTAAATAGGTGTGTTGCAGTTTTTTTTCCATGCCATGTGGCCCCCTGAAATGGCGGCTGCCTGACCTGTAAGGTGGGACAAGGGGAAATGAGGTAACTGCGCCGGTGTTGTACACCGTTGCGTTGGGCGGTCGAAGACCGCAGCGCAATTCAGCATTGGTTAACATTATGCTCTATGGGTCCCAGGAGCCAATGACGATGTACGCCGGTGGTGACGGTACGCACTGTTGCGGACATGGCCGCCATTTTCATACTGTTCCCTCACTTGATACCTGACCTTCAACAGGAGAGGACCTACACTGCAAGTGCTGCTGTGACCTGTGTCTGGAAGTGACAATGGCTACAGTGTCTGGGGAAAGGGCCCCTGCCTTCACTGTGGAGGAGTTGGAGAAACTGGTGGATAGGGTCCTCCCCTGGCACACACCACTGTACAGTCCTCCAGACAAACAGGTGAGTACACTGTGAGCATGGTGGATGGAACATGAGTGTATGGAGTGTCGTGGATGGAAGAGGGTGGGGAGGGGACAGGCCAGCATGTCAGGATTGTATGTGTATGGATGTCTGGGCCAGGGTGGGAGGTGTTTGGCAATGTGTGAGATGAAATGCACGGGATAGAAACATCCATTTTTACTTCATTCTTCCTCTAGGTCAGCGCCCACCAGAAGAAAGGTATTTGGCGTGCCATCGCCAAGGACGTCCGGTCCCTGGGGGTCTACCATAGACGGAGCACCCACTGCGATAAAAGATGAGAGGACCTGTGCCTCTGGAGCAAGAAGATGGCGGAGGAACAGCTGGGGATGGCCTCCCAACGTTGAAGGAGTGCCCGTCGCACCATGACCCCCCCTGATGTACCAGATCCTGGCGGTGGCCTATCCGGAGTTGGATGGGAAATTGAGGGCATCACAGCAGCCACAAGGGGGTGAGTACACTCTCCTTCAGCTGACTCCACGCTTTACGTGGTGTCTGGGTGGTCGACGTGGGCTGTGGTTTCACCTAGGCCAGGGCGAACTTGGTAGGCTAGGTCCCTTGTTAGGCAGGCTCTGTGGCACCCCAACCCCACTACTGGTAATAGCTATCTACACCTAGTCAGGCTCCTGTGACTTCCAGGTATGCAGCAATTGGGCCTAGGCCTCGTCCCCGATGGCCATGTGAATTTGCTAGGAACTGTTAGTGCATGGCTTAGTGCATAGGGCTGGTCCCTGTGTGTTGTGTCCGCCAACGGTAGTGGTGTTGCATGCACTGAACATGTAGTTCTTCTGTCTTCCCCCCCTTTTTTTTTTGTCTCCCTGTTCTTGCGTGCATTAGCATCATCTGGCGGAGGAGCATTGGCAACGGAGCAGGAGGGAGCTGCAACCCACATGGCCCTGGAGGGTGAAGCAACAGAGTCTGAATCCACCAGTGGGACGGAGGGCGAGGGGAGCTCCACGACGGGGACAGGAGGAGACACCAGCGACATCGACTCCTCCTCTGATGGGAGCTCCCTTGTGGTGGTGGGCACCTCTGTTCCCACCGCATCAACAGGTACAGCCGCCACCGCTCCACCAGCACCGCCCTCCCAGCAGCCTCTCAGCGTGTGTCCCGTGCCCGTTCACCCAGGAGGGTGGGCATCTCCTTCGCCCCAGGCACCTCAGCCCATGCCCCAGTCAGCCCTGCTACCCTCAGTAAGGAGGCTATTGACCTCCTGAGATCCCTCACTGTTGGGCAATCTACCATTTTGAATGCCATCCAGGGTGTTGAGAGCCATTTGCAACAAACAAATGCATACCTGGAGGGCATTCATTCTGGGCAGGCGGCCCAACAGAGAGCATTTCAGGCTCTGGCCTCAGCACTGATGGCAGCCATTGGCCCTGTGTCCAGCCTCCCACCTCCAACTTCCTCTACCCAGACCCAATCCCCTGTACCTTAGCCTATCCCAAGCACACCATCAGACCAGCATGCACACTCATCAACACACAAGAGTGGACATGGCAAACATAAGCACCACACATTCCACAAGCAACCACAAAAGCACCATCCCCATGCAGACACAGCAACATCCACTGCCTCCACTGTGTCCCCCTCCTCCACGTCCTCCTCCTCCCTCCCAGTGTCATCTCCACTACATCCTCAGCCACTACCTCCATCACCAGCACGCCAATCAGCACACACCGCTCACATGCAATCACCACACCCACTGCCATTCACACATCCCCAGCGTCCTCTCCCAGTGTGTCTGTGAACCCTCCTCCCAAAGTACACAAACACAAGACACACACCCACCCAACAGCCATCCACCTCACAACAGCCTCCGGCACATGCACCTTCACCCAAATTCAGCAAACGTACACCTCCTACAACCACTACCTCTTCCTCCACTCCCAAACCTCCCCATCTTCCCGTCCCAGTGTGTCCAAGAAGCTTTTCCTGGCTAACATTGACCTCTTCCCTACAACTCCCCCCCATCCTTCCCCTAGAGCCAGTCTTTCCAGGTCCTGGCCCAGCACCTCAGCCACCAAATCCCCAGGCACAGTGGTGCCAGCATCTGCGGGGTCATCGAGTGCGCCACCTATCAGGTCTGCTAGTGTGCCACGTAGCGAGGCCAAGGACATTCCGCCACCTGCCAAGGTGAAGAAGGTGCCCACATCCTGGAGGGTGAAGCCGCACCTACCAGCCACCAAGGGTTCATCCAAAACAAAAGGGGACAGTGGCAAGACACCTGCGGCACCATCAAAGGTGGGGAAGGGACACAAGCCGAAGAGCAGGACAGGGCATGGTGGCTCCGACTGAGGGGCTTGAGTCACCCCTTCTGTCAACCACTACACCAACCTGTACGGCGGCGAACACCGCCACCAGCACCACCACCTACACTGCCACCAGCACAGCCACCTGCACGTCTGCAGCCTCAGCAACAGTCCCCAGCATCTTCCCCAGCGGGCAGTCGTCCGAGGCTGCAGGAGACGTCCTGCTGTGTCCCTCAACATGCACCACTGCCAGCACCTCCGCCACAGACTCCGCCGCAAGCACCGCCACCAGCCTTACGATGTGCTTGGACAGTGGCACCACAGCTGACATGGCTACCATCCCCAGTGGGCAGCCGTCCGAGGCTGGAGGAGACTTCTGGGACCCTGCCCAGCGTCCAAGAGGCATGACTCTCATCATCGTTTGCACCTGCAGGTGGAAGGCGAAGCCGCAGCAGGGTGGGGTATGTCTCTGCCTCCATGGCGTATCATGCAACCTGTTCCTAGGCAATCTCGTGGCACACACACCCATGTGAGGTAATGGGACCAGCCACACTGCATGTGGAGCATTCTGGGCACCAAGCCCCCTCCAGAACCAGTGGAGAAAGGCATCCACTACCTCAGTCCTTGGCAGGATGAAGCACTCTGGGCACCAAGCCCCCTCCAGAACCAGTGGAGATTCACATCCGCTACCTCAGTACTTGGCAGGATGAAGCACTCTGGGCATCAAGCCCCCTCAAGAACCAGTGGAGAAAGACTTCCACTACCTCAGTCCTTGGCAGGATGAAGCACTCTGGGCACCAAGCCCTCTCCAGAACCAGTGTAGATTCACATCCACTACCTCAGTCCTTGGCAGGATGAAGCACTCTGGGCACCAATCCCCCTCCAGAACCAGTGGAGATTCACATCCACTACCTCAGTCATTGGTAGGATGAAGCACTCTGGACACCAAGCCACCTCCAGAATCAGTGGAGACTCTTATCCACTTGAGAGACTGTGGCTTTGCACTTCCCAGGATACAGCAGTGGGCAAACCACCCACTGGAAAGACTTGAGAGACTGTGGCTTTGCACTCCCCAGGATAGAGCAGTGGGCAAACCACCCACTACAAAGACTTGAGAGGCTGTGGCTTTGCACTCCCCAGGATACAGCAGTGGGCAAACCACCCACTGGAAAGACTTGAGAGACTGTGGCTTTGCACTCTCCAGGATACTGCAGTGGGCATGGAGCCCCCTCGTGCAGCAGTGACATTGTACATTCATCCGGCTGAGGTGCCTCCCCTCTCCTTCACCCTAAGGTGCATGTTCAATTTTGATCTTATGCCCCTTCAGTGTTCTCACTGTTTCGTGTCAGGTATCTTGTGTGGGCTTCACCCATGCATTTTGGGACCACTGGTCCATGGACAATGATTGGTACACTGTCCGGACTTGTGTAGTTGGTGTACATATTTGTATATACTGATTTTTGAACTTTCACTATCTGATTTTTCATGATTACACTTGTTACAGTCATTTAAATTTGTCCTTGCGTTCTTCCAGGGCGTGAGGAGGTCTATATGTAATGTTGCTGCATGTATTTGTGTGTATGGTGTTGTGGGTGAGGGTGGGGGTAGGGGTATGGCGTGTTGCGTGTGTGTGTCACTCTCTTTGCCCTCCCCCCTCCCCTGTGTTGTAGGTGCAGTACTCACTGTGGTCTTCAACGGCGTCTGTCCTGTTCCTGATACAGCAGGAGTAACTCGGGCTCCATGGCGTCCTGGTTCCTCGTTGGGTGTCGAGAGGTGAGTGTTTTCCCTTCTGTGTACTCTTTCCCCCGTGCTTTTGATGGCATTGGTTCCGCCCCAGAAAAGGTGCCAGATAGGCGTGTTGGAATACAGTGGGCGGTACTTTGTCCTCCACCTGTCTGTTGGTGGTGACCGCCGCGATGTTTGTTTCTACCGCGTGGTGGTCGGAGTGTTAAAGTGGCTGTCTATGTTGCCGGTTTCCGCCATGGTTGTGATTAAAAAAAAATTCCGTCGGCCTGCTGGCGGTATTACCGCCGCTTTAACACCGAACGCCAGGGTTGTAATGAGGGCCTATATCTGCAATTGCATATTGTGACAAGAAAACAGGTTGGGAAACTTGGCAACATTGTCAGGCTGTCACAGAAACATTTATGGAGCTCTCCCATTGCCCGCCACATATTTCAAATAAAAGTTTCATTCAGCTTCAGCAATTTCCAATTAGATTATACAATAAGAACATTATAACAGATTATGTTAACAAATGTCGAAAAATGATGGTGACCAAATTTAATCGCTCTATAGAAAATGTGCCATCAAGGGAGACTGCTCTTTTACAGCACAGCAAGAGAGCTATTTTCCAAGTGGTTCTTTGTGGTCTTAGTAGTAGAATGTGTATCCTGATATACCTGTTCCAGCTCAGTGTGGATGTCAGAGGGAAAATTATGGATATGAACCTCTGTGTTCACTTTTGCCTGATTCTTCAAAATACTGCAAGGAACCTATTAGGCGTGGATGTAAAACATTGTGTACCCATGCTTCTAAATATAAACAATTGCCTCTTTCATGTACTATTCTTTGTGTTTGTGATGGACAATGCAATTAGAAGGATATGTTTTAGATAACTGACCAAATTGTAACCTTTAAAAAAAATGTTGACTAAAATAACAATAAACATTTATAACAATATTGTTTATATCTTCATTCCTTTTCAATAAAAAATGTTTTAATGTTACAAAATCAATTTTATATTATAATATAAAATATAGAAAAAATAGGATGGATGTTATTTAAAATGTTGTAATAGACTTTTGCTACACTCTCTTCATGGGGGCCCAAGTGCCCCTAAAATAGTACTTCCATAAACTAGACATTTTTTGATGAACCATGATTTTTGTTTGAAATTTCTATCTTTAGCTGTTCAAAAGTTATGGGGGGGGTCAGCAGGTAATGTGAAACACCCTCTATAGCTACCACATATATACATACTTATCGTAGTGTACTATGAGTCAATTACATTGCATCATTTTTGAAGTCCTTAAAAACCATTACAAATTATGTGTAGAATGCAGCACACATGGAAGTAGCAAATCGTCATTATTGAATGATTGTTTATTTGCAGGGACACCTTCCTGCACAAAGACAATAATTCATGATGTTTTGCTCTCTCTATGTGTGCTGCAGAATGCAGAACACTTAAAAAAAGCAAAAATGAGGAGAAATAAAAGTATTTCTCCTCATTGCACCATGCTAACCCCACCCGTGGATTAGCATTAGTTTTTGGCACTGCCTCGGATTTATGATTCCATGTAAATCTGGGGCAGCGTCAAAAGCAATGAGTGTTGCAGTGGAACGCCCACAGCAACACCCATTGCATGCCCCTCTGCCACAGATAACTGTGTCGAAGGGGCCTGTATTTACAAAGCGGCGTTAAGACACAAAAATTTGCTTAGTGCCACCTTACACATACAGTGCAGCGCACAGCGCCAATGGAGGGTCATAAAAAGTGATGCTCCAGTGGCGCTAGGGGATTGTAAATATGCTCCTAATATTCTTAGGTGATGTCCATTGCATATATAAGGGGAAGATGTTATTCCGGCACCAAACAAAGCTCTGTCCAGGTGCTCCCATGCTGGATAGGTCTGGGTAAAATTTAAATTATGCTTGCATGATTTGTTGAATTACACAAACGTTTCATCACACCTTGACACTGAACCTGGTTATGCACCATTTGCGGTAAAAATATGATGCCAAGGCATATTCCAAGCCTACATATAGTACAATATAACAGATTTGCATTTCAGAAAAATCCTGTAATTTGCTGTAATTTCACTTTATAATGAAGCATCATTTGCCTATTGTAATAAATATGCTGTTTGGGTTAAATGATGTGCCAAGTACAAGAATTCTATATGGGGAAATCAGGGGACACCTGATGTTAGGTACATTCATAGGTCCTGTTGTTTCAGCCAGGGTCTACCCCAACCTCATGTAAACACTTTGGTGTCAGATTCAACTTTCAGTAGCCATTGCTTATGAATTAGTAGCAGACATAGCAGCATGCATAGCTTTGCATGTTTGCATTGGATATGCATTACACTGTGTTACATGACTGGGGCACGGCTCTCCATGCCATTTTTCACAGATTTGATATTTGTTGTCCAGAAGGTGCACAGGGCATTTCATTTTCTCAAGAAGCTGCTATTCCAAGCTATTCCCTGCACACTTAAAAGTTACATTAGGGGACAAGGTCCACAGGTTTAGTGACAGCCAGACAGCACAGACCGTCCTCATGACACAGGTGGCACAGAAACCATCTTTACCATCCCAGAATGAACACAAGTCCTGAGCTGAAACTATGAGTGATAATAACTAAGACTATAACCTATACTCTTTTGGTACTCACTTTATATTTGTTTGTTTGTTGTAATATGGTGTAGCACAGTGGGTCCCATCATGTGGTCCAGGGACACCTAGGGGTCTGTGAAGTCTCCTTAGGGGGTACACAAACGATTAGAAAATTAAATATGATTAGGTCCCTTGATTCCAATAATGATTCAGTGGGATCCCTGGGTTCCAGTAAAGATAAAGTGGGGGTCCACAGAAGTCAAATGTTTGGGAACCACTGGTGTAGCATCAATGTAAGACCACTGAATGATGGCCCCCCTGTTGATGAATGGTGTTGGGCTGAGAGTAAATACTCTAAAGTCATATGGCCTCACTGACAGCTAAGATTGCTGTACTTCTTGCACCAGTATCCTGGGCTTGTTGATGAAAACTTTCAGAACAAGTGATGGCTTGATAGATTTTACTTCTTCACTCAAATTCTATTGAACGTGATACACATTGACATAATGTAGTGAATACGGGCTGGTCAGATACAACATTTCGCATCTAGCTGACAGCATTTCTTAAGTAGTTGGTACAGTGTAGCAAGGCACTCTTTGCCCCTGTGTGTTACACTCTGACACAAAGAACAAGTGGTAGAACATGGAGGCAGACACTTGATGTTGCAGAGGATCCTGGGTCATGTACTTGTTACTTTGGTGAATATTTATGGTTTGGAAATTGATTGTTCATAGTGCTACTTAAAGGGTTAATCATCATAACCTGTGCTTGAATTAAACTCAGTTGGATGATATGTGACATTTTCTTGTCTGTTGTGCACTGAAGAGATACAAGCAATGGACTGGAATGGCTGTTGTTAGACCTGACATGCCCATTTCTAACAGCTGTCAAACTAATTACTGCTTGCAGAGAATATTTAAAAATTCCAGCCACTTTTTTGGGTTGTTTAAGTGAGTCTCCCTATGTAGGATGGGGCGCGTGTCCTGACATGGATCATGGTCAGGCTTTTTAAGGTGGAAAATCCTTTTTTTGTGGGACAGGATTAAGGCATATTTACACATTATTGCTTTTGTCTGAAGTGACAAAAATGTGCTAAAATATAATTAACTTGGAATAATTTCCAGTGGCTGAGATTAATTCAAACATTCACCCATCACGTTGTGCTGTCTTTGGGCCTCATTTAGAATTCAGCAGAGTAGCTACTGTCAGCATGGTGGAGTACTTTACAACCACCATGCTAAATGTATCCGTGTCTACCTAATTTAGAGATCTCCACCGGCAAAGCATTGACAGGAACCACTATTAAAGTTTGAAGAGTGGCTGCGTCAACATGAAATAGGCATAAAGCAAACCTTCAACATGTTTTTATTTTCTAATACATTTTCTTAAAATGGTATTTTCTTATTTAAAATAAATAAATAACCCTATCCCATGGCATGGTGTCTAAATCAGGCAGGCGGTCAAATGGCGAAACCTCTGATGGCCCTTACTCTGTTGGGCTCTTGGAAGTGTATGTCAGCTGTGAAGACTGAGTAGCCCCTGCCACTGACATACTTCAGTTCGGCCAGCCTCTAAATAAACATTTCCCCAATGGCATGGGCTCTAAATTAGACAGGAAGTCTAATAGCCATACCTCTGACGACCCTTACTCTGTTGGGCTGTTGGAGGTGTATGTCAGATGGAGTAGCCCTCACTGCTGACATAGGTTAGTGCCACATGATTCTAAATGAGGTGAGATAAACTTCAGTTTGGAGGAGAGATTACTCCATTGCCTTTGGAAGGATTACCTTCTCCAACACACTCTAAATTAGTCCCTGAATCTCCAAGGATACCATTTTCACGTCTTTGCCTTTTCTTTAACATTATGTGATTTTTAGTCTTGGTTTGGTTCAATAAGAGTACTACCTTGAAAATGCAAAAATAACTAGCCCTCTTAATTCTAGTACTACTATTGCAACAACCAATGTTAGCATTGTCATATACTACTACTTATTACAACAACAACAACACTAATACTAATACTACTACTACAACAATTAATAATAATAATAATAATAATAATTCGTCTTTATACTTAGCCTACTACCAAATTCTTGCATCTATGATGTGCGATAAATAAGCAATGTATTCCTACTCTATCGTACTAAATATACCAGTTTTCATAACCATTGTTGTCTGATTCTAAATTGGTTGGAAGTATACCTTGATCAGTATTTGCGTTTAGTAGTTTCTGTTGGATTGGCAATCCTAGTACTCCAGATCTTTTTCACAAATCATCTATTCACAGGGTGCCAAGAAACGCAACATTACCATGCCAACCAAAACCTTTTGACAATAAAGTTTGAACTATAAATTACAGGCACTCCGTAGCTCTGACTGTTTCCATCCACACCTCTCTCTGCTTCCGTCAATTCTGTAATCAAGACTCGTGCACTTAGATCACATAAAGCAAACAAAAAAAAAGAATAATAACACAGTTGGTGATCTTGTTTGCTACGTAGACAGGCTGGGCATCATAAACTTTCTCCGTTCTTCTCTCCTTTTGATACTTGTCAGGAAGAGACATTGTGACGAACCAGTAATAAAATATATTGGAGAGGAAGACATTTGCTGACTACTCTGCCTATAAGTGTTAGCAAATTACAAAAAGACATCACTATTTTCAAAACAAAAGAGAGTTTATTGCGAAATGAGTTGACATTTCAGGCAAAATCATACAGGACAGGATAGGTGCATATAGGGAATAACAGGAGCAAACAGAAAATAATATTTTTTAAATGCATTATGTCCCACAAATACAAAGTAACACGGGATGTGTCGTAGTTCAGTTATCTGTAAGTGTATTTTTCTTCGAGTTCTGCAGAGTTTATTTTGTTCTTAGGTTTGAAAATGTTTTTAAATCACCTTATTTATTTTGAGAACTGGAGAACATGGATCAGTCCATTGTTTCTACTGGATCTTTTGTCTTACAGATCCGAAATGGGAGCTTGGGCATTCATGAGTAGGCCATTCAGTTAGCAGTTGTTTTTCTTAATTGTTTCTGATCCACAATAGTTGACTTTGTGTTTACGTGCGAACTTTTCACTCTGACTCCCTTTCTGACGGATATTTAGGCGCATGGTTTCTAAACGATATATTGCCTACTTTCAGTTTAGACCAGTTTTTTTTAACAATATGCCTGATTTCCCAAGCCTTCTTGTTGTATGTGGGGATAAACCTTGTTACATTCTTTCTTTCTGCCATTCTTAACCTCATACTACCACCCCTGTAAAGCTGGTCTTTAGACCTGGCAATTTAGACACTCGTTACAGCATCTTTCTGTACTGCTTCGCAGTAACACTGTGGATTCTTGTTCTACCAGGAAATACCCCCAATGCTGCAATACCTCTTTGCTTGCAACAGCTCACCATATGGGCTACTCCAAATAAGATTCCTCAGGTGGCTTCTTTTTGCATACAACAAGCTATTGCTTGTAATTTCTTTCCTGATCAATTTAGTGGGGAAGGCATCTCCATGTACATTCACCTTGATATCAAGGAAATCAACTTGATGGTAAATAACAGGTCTTTTAAAATGCAGATCATTTTGGGTTAAATCTGTCTATGAAATCATGTGCCCCACTCTCCAGACCACGCTAAACAAGAAATATATTGGGCCTGATTCACAAAAGTAAACCTAGACATTTAGGCCCTCATTACAACATTGGCGGTAAGTCCCGCTTACCGCCATGCTGACTGCCGCCAACATGCCGTAACCGCGGCGGTATACCGATACGGGTATTATGACCCACACATAGAAATCCGCCACTATACAGACACCCACACAAGTCCGCCAGCCCAAAGGTCAGTGATAAACTGGCGGTACCAAAACCCACACCGTTACGCCAACAGAAATAAGCCCACAGCATCATGACCCACGAATCACTGCAGCAGATATTCAACCGCTGTAAACCATTGACGGTACATACTGCCGCGCTCAAAATACACACACACATACAAACCAGCACCACATTGGACAATTCAAACTACACACACCTGACACACATACACACACCACACACACACACCCACAACACTCTAAAACACACACCCACAATACCCACAGCCCTTTACGACCCAAACATTTTGGCAAGTGAGAGAGAGACAAGCCAGGAGCACCCACTGAATCTGAGCCACAAAACACCATCATCCATACACCATCCACGCACCTCACAGCACACACCCTAACACATCACCCCACACACCCTAACACATACCACTCACACTACACCCATGGCACCACAAAGACACCCCACATTCTCAGAGGAGGAGCTAAGGGTCATGGTGGAGGAAATCATCCGGGTAGAGCCACAGCTATTTGGATCACAGGTGCAGCAGACATCTATTGCAAGGAAGATGGAGCTATGGTGGAGAGTCGTGGACAGGGTCAACGCTGTGGAACAGCACCCAAGAACAAGGGATGACATCAGGAAGAGGTGGAACGACCTACAGGGGAAGGTGTGTTCCGTGGTAGCAAGACACCAGGTAGCTGTACAGAGGACTGGCAGTGGACACCCACCTACTCCCCCACAACTAACAACATGGGAGGAGCAAGTCTTGGCAATCATGCATCCTGAGGGCATCGCAAGAGTAGTAGGAGGACTGGACTCTGGTAAGTCAAATCTTTACTACTTTATACCCCGCCCAACCTGCATGCCATCACAAACAACAACCCCTACCCTCACCCCCATCACCCCACCACCTCACACATACCCCACCATCACAACCCACCCATCCCAATACCAAGCACTGCATGCAACACCAATGCCCATCACAGACCTGCATGGACACTCATCACCACAGCCTGCACACTAGTGACAATCACTTGGCCAAACCAAGCACAACTCACACAAGCCAAAGCTGCCTTGCTAATAACAACCATAGAGGGCAACATATCTGTGCACAAAATGGCACATGCAGAAACAATAACACTGCATTTACATCCCCACAGGACCCCCACTCAATGTCACCGGAGAGGAGATGCAAGCCACATCCAGCCCCCCCCGAAGAGGCCCACAGTGATGACAGCAGCTCTGCACGCCTGGATCACGATGACCAACCTGGCCCATCAGGGACCTCTGGACAGTCGGTGACCCAGCTACAGTCCCAACCCACCACAGAGCCTCCCTCCTCAGGAAACACCACCACAGCATCCACCCAGCGGGCCCATCCCTCTGTCCTCAGGACATGTCAATCAGCAGTGTGTCCACCACTACAGGGACCCCAGGCAACCCCACAAACACAGGACAATCAGGGACCTGGGGTCAGTGGCAGTGGGCATACGGTTTAGGGGACAGAGGCACAGGCCAACAGAGAAGCTGGGAGGACTGCTGTGTGACAGGGGAAAGACAGGCCCAGGGAACCGACTCTCCACGAGGCACTCACCAACATCATGGGAGCATACCACCATTCCCAGGAGACCATGTGCCAGATAATGGGCAAGCTGCAGGAGACCCAGTGGCTGCAGGAGGGACAGTACCTGGGGATCAGGGAGGACCTGAGGGACATCCACACCACCCTGGTCACCCTTGGAGGGGTGCTGGCAGACATGGCCAACACCATGAGGGAGGCAGTGGCACACCAATGGGACTCTGACACTAGCCAAACAGAAGAACAGCCCTCCACCTCTCCCGACGCTAGTGGACAGGAGGCCTCCCCACATGGCCAACAGGCCACCAGCTCCCCACCCCCTGCAGAAGGAGAACCACCCCGCAAACAGTCCCAACGATCCAGGCAGAAGCCAGAGAACATTGCCAAGACCCCTGCCAGGAATAAAGACTCTCCTGATTGTCACCCTTCTGTCCCACTCTGTCACCCTGTCCACCTTGAACTGACATTGCTCCACTTCCTATGCCCCCTTGGACAATGCACCCGTGATACAAATAGACTGGACTCTACCCTGGACTATCCTCCATCAGCAACCCAGACCATTGCAATACCTCCTACACTTATTAGCACATAAATAAACACCCTTGGAACAAATTCAAGTATGGAGTCTGTGAATTCTATGACAAATGTATGTAGGAAGTTGGCTCTGTATGTACTATTTCAAAGTAAGAAATAGCATGCACAGAGTCCAAGGGTTCCCCTTAGAGGTAAGATAGTGGAAAAAAGAGATAATTCTAAAGCTCTATTTTGTGGTAGTGTGGTCAAGCAGTAGGCTTCTCAGAGGGTAGTGTTAAGCATTTGTTGTGTACACACACAGGCAATAATTGAGACGACACACACTCAAAGACAATTCCAGGCCAATAGGTTTTTGTATAGAAAACTAGATTTTCTTAGTTTATTTTAAGAACCACAGGTTCAAGTTTTACAATCAATCCTTTAAATGAAAGGTACTTCACTCAGGTATCATAAGAACTTTGAATCAGCAAAATAGCATGTACAGTTTTCACAAAAATGGCAATAAGCTATTTTAAAACTAGACACAGTGCAAATTTCAACAGTTCCTGGGGGAGGTAAGTATTAGTTAGTTTTGCAGGTAAGTAAACCACCTACAGGGTTCAAAGTTGGGTCCAAGGTAGCCCACCGTTCGGGGTTCAGGGCAACCCCAAAGTTACTACACCAGCAGCTCAGGGCCAGTCAGGTGCAGAGGTCAATGTGGTGCCCAAAACACATAGGCCTCAATGGAGAAGGGGGTGCCCCGGTTCCAGTCTTCCAGCAGGTAGGTACTCGTGACTTCGGAGGGCAGACCAGGGGGGTTTTGTAGGGCACCGGGGGGGACACAAGTAAGCACAAAAAGTACACCCTCAGCGGCACAGGGGCGGCCGGGTTCAGAGTGCAAACAGGCGTCGGGTTTGCAATGGAGTTGAATTGGAGACCCAGGGGTCTCTTCAGCGAAGCAGGCAGGCAAGGGGGGGGGGGGCTCCTCGGGGTAGCCACCACCTGGGCAAGGGAGAGGACCACCTGGGGGTCGCTTCTGCACTGGAGGTCGGATCCTTCAGGTCCTGGGGGCTGCGGGTGCAGTGTCTTTACCAGGCGTCGGGTTCTTAGAAGCAGGCTGTCGCGGTCAGGGGGACATCTGGATTCCCTCTGCAGGCGTCGCTGGGGGAGCTCAGGGGGGGGGCAACTCTGGCTACTCACAGGGTCGCAGTCGCCGGGGAGTCCTCCTTGTAGTGTTGGTTCTCCGCAGGTCGAGCCGGGGGCGTCGGGTGCAGAGTGGAAAGTCTCACGCTTCCGGCGGGGAACGTGCAGTCCTTTAAAGTTTGTTTCTTTGTTGCAAAGTTGTTTCTTCTTTGGAGCAGAGCCGCTGTCCTCTGGAGTTTTTGGTCCTTTTAGATGCAGGGTAGTCCTCTGAGGCTTCAGAGGTCGCTGGACCCTGGGGAACGCGTTGCTGTTGCAGTTTTTCTTGAAGTGGGGAGACAGGCCGGTTAGGCTGGGGCCAAAGCAGTTGGTGTCTCCGTCTTCTCTGCAGGGCTTTCAGGTCAGCAGTCCTTCTTCGTCTTCAGGTTGCAGGTATCTATCTTGCTAGGTTCTGGGGGCCCCTAAATACTCAATTTAGGGGTGTGTTTAGGTCTGGGGGGTTAGTAGCCAATGGCTACTAGCCCTGAGGGTGGCTACACCCTCTTTGTGCCTCCTCCCTGAGGGGAGGGAGGCACATCCCTAATCCTATTGGGGGAATCCTTCATCTGCAAGATGGAGGATTTCTAAAAGTCAGAGTCACCTCAGCTCAGGATACCTTAGGGGTTGTCCTGACTGGCCAGTGACTCCTCCTCTTTTTTCTCATTATATCCTCCGGCCTTGCCGCCAAAAGTGGGGCTGTGGCCGAAGGTGGCGGGCATCTCCACTAGCTGGAATGCCCTGTGGAGCTGTAACAAAGGGGGTGAGCTTTTGAGGCTCACTGCCAGGTGTTACAGTTCCTGCAGGGGGAGGTGAGAAGCACCTCCACCCAGGACAGGCTTTGTTACTAGCCACAGAGTGACAAAGGCACTCTCCCCATGTGGCCAGCAACATGTCTGGTGTGTGGCAGGCTGGTAAAACTAGTCAGCCCACACTGGAAGTCGGGTATGTTTTCAGGGGGCATCTCTAAGATGCCCTCTGGGGTGTATTTCACAATAAAATGTACACTGGCATCAGTGTGCATTTATTGTGCTGAGAAGTTTGATACCAAACTTCCCAGTTTTCAGTGTAGCCATTATGGTGCTGTGGAGTTCATGTCTGACAGACTCCCAGACCATATACTCTTATGGCTACCCTGCACTTACAATGTCTAAGGTTTTGCTTAGACACTGTAGGGGCATAGTGCTCATGCACCTATGCCCTCACCTATGGTATAGTGCACCCTGCCTTAGGGCCATAAGGCCTGCTAGAGGGGTGACTTATCTATGCCATAGGCAGTGTGAGGTTGGCATGGCACCCTAAGGGGAGTGCCATGTCGACTTAGTCATTTTCTCCCCACCAGCACACACAAGCTGGCAAGCAGTGTGTCTGTGCTGAGTGAGGGGTCCCCAGGGTGGCATAAAACATGTTGCAGCCCTTAGAGACCTTCCCTGGCATCAGGGCCCTTGGTAACAGGGGTACCAGTTACAATGGACTTACCTGGATGCCAGGGTGCGCCAATTGTGGAAACAAAGGTACAGTTTTAGGGAAAGAACACTGGTGCTGGGGCCTGGTTAGCAGGCCTCAGCACACTTTCAAATCATAACTTGGCATCAGCAGAGGCAGAAAGTCAGGGGGTAACCATGCCAAGGAGGCATTTCCTTACACAAATGTATTAGTTTGACAAACTGTAAATATTGCAATTCAAATGTACTGTAATCTTTACATGGGTATGACCTGCAGTGGGGAGCAGTAAACACACCAGGAGCCAGAGTCAGGCACAGAGATCTGAAAATAGAGATGCCAAAGGGTACAGTAAGTGGCCATAGAAAAAGGGAAATCAGGCTGCCATGTTCAATGTCAAACACAAAACTGCAATGAAAGGTGAAGTTAGTGTCTTACCTGTGTGTCACTGGAAGTACTGTTGGATTAGTGTACTACTGTTGTCCACATCTTCTTCCTCTGCCTCCTCTTCATCACTGTCCACAGGCTCCACCGCTGCCACACGACCATCCCCAGGCTCATCCTCCTGCAGAAAAGGCACCTGGCGTCTCAAGGCCAGGTTGTGCAACATGCAACATGCAACGATGATCTGGCACACCTTCTTGGATGAGTGGTACAGGGATCCACCTGTCAGATGGAGGCACCGGAATCTGGGCTTCAGGAGGCCCAAGGTTCTCTCAATGATCCTCCGTGTTTGCCCATGTGCCTCATTGTAACGTTCCTCTGCCCTTGTCCTGGCATTCCTCACTGGGGTCAGTAGCCATGAGAGGTTCGGGTAACCAGAGTCACCTGCAAAAATTCGAGGGATACCTTTTAGCCACACACTCACCCTTACGGCCAAACCCTAGCCACACCCTGTGCCTCTGGAGTTGAGACATCATATATGGAATGCTGCTATTCCTCAAGATAAAGGCATCATGCACAGAGCCAGGATACTTGGCATTGACATCGGAGATGTACTGGTCTGCCAAACACACCATCTGCACATTCAGAGAGTGAAAGCTTCTCCTATTTCTGAACCCTTGTTCATTTCTCGGGGGGGGGAACAAATGCAATATGTGTACCAACAATGACACCAATGATGTTGGGAATATGTCCCAGTGCATACAAGTCAGCCTTCACTGTGGCCAAATCCTCTACCTGGGGGAATACGATGTAACTGTGCTTGTGTTTCAGCATGACAACACTCAGGTCAGCACGTTTGAAAACATTGGTTGAGACATCCCTGATGCCATGGCCACTGTCGCTTGGAAGGAACCACTTGCCAGGGAATAGAGCACTGACAGGACCTGCACTAGAGGGCAGATACCAGGGGGGTGGCAGATAGCTGAAATCAGGTCTGGCTCCAATTGGGCACACAGTTTTTGGATTGTGGCCCTATCAAGTCTGTAGGTCAGGATAATGTGCCTGTACTCCATTGTCGCCAGGTCCACCAGGGGTTTGTACACGGGGGATGTCTCCACCTCCTATTCATCCTCAGCTGTTGAACACTAGGGTGAAAAATGGTGAGCAGAAGGTCATATTCACACATATGTCAATATTAATATGCATTTCTTCCTTTACAGAAACAGTATGTGAACTTGTGAGCCAGTTGATGTGCCAATGTCTGCTGTGATGCAGTTAGGTGCCATGGCCTGTGCCCCCCTGAAATGGTGGCTGCCTGACCTGTGAGGAGAGACAAGTGGAAATGAGGTAATTCCGCTGGCGTTGTGCGCCGTTGAGGTTGGCGACTGCCACGCAACATCGCATTGGTTATCATTGGGCCCCATGGGTTCCAGGACCCAATGGTGATGTACGCCGGCGGTGACGGTACACACCGCCACGGATGTGACCGCCATTTTCTATTTGTGCACTCACTTGCTACCTGACCTTAAACAGCAGAGGACCTACACTGCAACTGTGACCTGTGTCTGAAAGCGACAATGGCTCGAGTCTGGGGAAAGGGCCCCTGCCTTCACTTCTGAGGAGTTGGAGAGACTAGTGGAATGGGTCCTACCCCAGTACACTTTACTCTATGGTACTCCAGACAAACACGTGAGTACACTGTGAGCGTGATGCGTGGGCCATGAATGTATGGATTGCTGTGTGTGCAAGCCCTGTGTAGGGGGGTCTGAGGGGTCCTGGGCAGAGTGCTGCATGTATGGTGGTCAATGATTGTGCATAAGGGGTTGGGAGGGATATGCTGGGCCATGAGTATGACAGTCCGGATAGTATGACTAATCCCTTTTCTGCTGTATTTTTTCTGCAGGTCAGCGCCCATCAGAAAAAGGGTATTTGATGTGCCATCGCCAAGGAGGTGCGGACCCTGGGGGTCTTTGACAGGAAGAGCACCCTCTGCCGCAAATGGTAGGAGGACCTGCGCTGCTGGGCAAGGAAGACGGCGGAGGCCCAGCTGGGGCTGACCTCCCAACGTGGAAGGGGTGCCCGTCGTACCCTGACCCCCTGATGTTCCGCATCCTGGCGGTGGCCTATCTGGAGTTGGATGGGCGCTTGAAGGCATCACAGCAGTCACAAGGGGGAATGCACAGATTCAGAATCATGACTTTGAGCGCATTAAGGTTTTACCTGGGTGGGGGATGTGGGCTGTGGGTGCCCCTGGGCAAGGTCAGATGCACTTTAACCCCAATATGGTAGTGGGCATCTACTACTGGGCAGGGTCATGTGGGTTTCATGTGTGAAACTAATGGCTTTCGGCATTTTACCCCATGGTCTGGTGACTAGCATTGTAACTGGTAGTGCATGGCCTAGTGCATAGGGCTGTTCACTGTGTGTTGTGTACGCCAACTGTAGTGTTGTTGCTGGCATTGACCAAGTGTATCCTCTGTCTCTCACCCTCTTTTTGTTTTGTCACCCTGTCCTTGTGTGCATTAGCATCATCTGGCGGAGGAGCAGAGGCACCGGCAACAGAGGGAGCTGCATCCCAAATGGGCCTGGAGGCCGAATCCACCGACGGTGAGGGCACCAGTGGGACAGAGGGCACGGGGAGCACCACGACAGAGACATGAGGGGACACTACCGACAGCGACTCCTCCTCCGAAGGAAGCTCCCTGGCGTTGGCGGACACATCTGTGCCCACCCCAACAACAGGTACAGCTTCCACCCCCTATACCTGCAATGCCCTCCCAGCAGCCCCTCAGCGTGTTTCCCGTGCCCACTCACCGAGGAGGGTGGGCATCTCCTTCTTCCCAGGCACCTCAGGCCCTGCCCCAGTCAGCCCTGCTGCCCACAGTGAGGAGGCTATTGACCTCCTGAGATCCCTCTCTGTTGGGCAGTCAACCATACTGAATGCCATCCAGGGTGTAGCAGTGCATTTGCAACAAACAAATGCATACCTGGAGGGCACTCACTCTGGTGTGGTGGCCCAACAGAGAAGCATTCCAGGCTCTGGCCTCTGCACTGATGGCAGCCATTGTCCCTGTCTCCAGCCTCCCCCCTCCAACTTCCTCTACCCAGTCCCAATCCCCTCAACCCCAGCCTATCCCAAGCACACCTTCAGACCAGCAATCACCCAAATCAACACAGAAGTGGTTCAGGCAAACACAAGCACCATACTTCATCTCACAGGCACTCACACAAGCACCATCCCCATGCAGACACACCAACATCCACTGCCTCCACTGTGTCCCCTTCCGCCTCATCTTCCCAGTAGCGTCTTCACTCACACCTACATGCACTACATCTTTATCCACTACCTCCAGCACGCCTATCATTACACGGCCCTCACTGGCAGTCTCCACCCCACATCCATGCACATGTCCCCTGTGTCTTCTCCCACTGTGTCTGTGCCTCCCCTCCCAAAGCACACAAACGCAAGCACACACACACCCAACAGCATCCATCCCATGCACCTGCACCCAAACACAGCAGACAGACACCTCCTATAGCCACTCCCTCTTCCTCCACTCACAAACCTTCAACCTCCAGTGTCCCTAAGAACATTTTCCTCGCCAACATTGACCTATTCCCTACCCCCCCATGCTTCACCTCGGGCCAGGATGGCCAGAACCCAGCCCAACACCTCAGCCACCCAGTCCATGGCCACTGTAGTTTCTGCAGCTGTGAGAGGCTCCAAGGATGCACCCGTCAGGCCAGCCAGTGTCCCAGCACCACCAGCCAAGGCCAAGAAGTGTCCACCACCTGGCAAGGGCAAGAAGGGGACACTAGCCAGCAAGGGGAAGGAGGCACAATCAGCCAGCAAGGACAAGACAAAGACTCCAGCTGGCATAAGCAAGGAGGCACCACCAGCTGCCAAGGGCAGAAAGGGGCACAGCACACATCTGAGGCTGCAGGTGAAGGCCTGGAGGCTACCAACACCACTGCCAGCACCACCATCTGCAACGTGGTCAGCACCGCCACCTTCACCGCGGCCAGCACCGCCACATGCCCCGCCACCATCAGCACCACTGCCAGCAGCAGCAGCCCCAGTGGGCAGCCATCCGAGGCTACAGCTGAAGGCCTGGAGGCTTCCACCCACCACTGCCTGCACCACTACCTGCACCGCAGCCAGCATCGCCACCTGCCAGCCGCAAGCAGCACCACTGCCAGCAGCAGCAGCCCCAGTGGGCAGCCGTCCGAGGCTACAGGTGAAGGCCTGGAGGCTACCACCACCACTGCCTGCACCGCCACCTGCACCACAGCCAGAACCGCCCCCTGCACCGTGGTCAGCACCGCCACCTTCCCCGCCGCCAGCAGCCCCTCTGCCAGCAGCAGCAGCAGCAGCCTCAGTGGGCCACCATCAGAGGCTGCAGGTGATGACATGGAGGCTACCACCACCACTGCCTGCACCGCCACCTGCAGCGCAACTGGCATCCACTGAGCAGCCGTCACCACAGGACAGCAGTGTGTAGTGGTGACTACATGGGCTGCAATGTATCCTGGACCCTGTAACACCTGCCGGTGTGACACACAGGTAAGAGACTGTGACCTTGCCCCATCCAGGATGAAGCACAATGGGCACAGGGCCCCCTCCAGAACCAGTAGAAGAAGCCATCCACTCAGCCCCTCCTTGCCAGGATGAAGCACATTTGGCACAAGGCCCCCTCCAGAACCAGTAGAGGAAGCCATCCGCTCAGCCCCTCCTTGCCAGGATGAATCACACTGGGCACAAGGCCCGCTCCAGGACCAGTGGAAGAAGCCATCCACTCAGCCCCTCCTTGCCAGGATGAAGGACACTGGGCACAAGTCCCCCTCCAGAACCAGTGGAAGAAGCCATCCACTCAGCCCCTCCTTGAGAGTATGAAGCACAATGGGCACCAGGCCCCCTCCAGAACCAGTGGAAAACTGGCACCCACTTGAGAGACTGTGGCCTTGCACTCCCCAGGACCAAGCAGTGGGCAAACCACCCACTTGAGAGACTGTGGCTTTGCACTCCCCAGGACCAATCAGTGGGCAAACCACCCACTTGAGAGACTGTGGCTTTGCACTCCCCAGGACCAAGCAGTGGGCAAACCACCCACTTGAGAGACTGTGGCCTTGCACTCCCAGGACCAAGCAGTGGGCAAACTACCCACTTGAGAGACTGTGGCCTTGCACTCCTCAGGACCAACAGTGGGCAAATCACCCAGGGCATTGTCCCTCCTTTTGTACATATTGTACATACCGTATATTTCTTTATGAACGTATTTCTCAAAATTACTCATATTACACTAATTTTACTCCATTCCTTTTGTCCTTGCATTATTCCTGAGGGTTACAGGGTATATATGTAATGTTGTTGCATGTGTTTGTGTTTATGGTGTTGGGGGTGAGGGTGGGGGTGGGGGTGTTACGTGTTGCGTGTGTGTGTCACTCACTTTTTCCTCCCCTCCTCCCCTGTGTGCTAGATGCAGTACTCACCGTGGTCGTCTTTGCCGGCGTTCATGTTCCTGGTGTATGAGAAGGTACAACAGTATGGGGAACACCTGCAGTTTGGGCTCCTTGGCATTCTGGTTCTTCCTTAAGTGTCGAGAGGTGAGTCGTTTCCCTTCTGTGTTGCGTTTCCGCCATGCTTTCAATAGTGTTAGTACCGCCCCGGAAAAGCTGGTGGATGGGTGTGTTGTAATGCAGTGGGCGGTACATTGTTTTCTGCCTGGCTGTTGGTGGTTACCGCTGTGGTGTTTGTTGCTACCGCCGTGGCGGTCGGAGTGTTAAAGTGGCTGTTTTTGTTGGCGGTTTCCGCCATGGTCATGATTCCAATTTTTTTACCTGAGGGCCTTAGTCTAAACGTAAAAGGTTTAGATAAACGTCTAAGTTTATCTTTGTGAATTGGGCCCATTGTCTGTGAATCTAAACCATATTGTGACCTTTTCAAATCCTGCAGTCATGATGAGTACATGCTCTTCCCAACAACCCATTTATAGTTTTGCAAAGCTGGGCAAATCGGGTCCACAATGCAGTTCCTTTCTTTTTCCTGTACAACATTGAGTCAAAGAGGAACACATTATTTGAAAGACAAACATCAGCCTGTCAGGTATCATTTCACTGTGCAATAGGTAAGACAGTAATCTAGATCTTAAAAAGTGATGACACGTCTCTACCACAGGGTTATGTGCAATGTTAGTGTACAGGCCCATGAAATATCGAATGTAATTGGTAGTTAATCCTCCCCCCAATGGATACATTCTATAAGAAAAAGAAATTTCTAGTATCCTGAATATATAAGAAGGTAGGAAGCAGACATACAGTCTTAGGATGAAATCAGTATAACAATAGGTATTCTGAAGTAGGCTACTGATCACAGATATAATCACATGCCCAGAAGGTTTGACCAGATCCTTTTGAATTTTGTGTAATGAATAAAGCATGGAAGTCTGGGATGTTGACTTTTCAGGAGTTGAAATTGATCCTAGTCAGGATATGGTGGCTACACCCCAGCTCCCTTTGTGTCACTGTCTAGAGGAGATTCACAAACAACCCAACTGTTAGTCTGGACAGGGAATCCACAAACAGTCAGGGTCACAGAATAGTTAAAGCAAGAGAATGCCTACTTTCTAAAAGTGGATTTTCAACCTAACAATTTAAAAATCAACTTAACCAAAAGACATATTTTTAAATTGTGAGTTCAGAGAAACCAAGCTCCATATTTCCATCTGCTGTCAAAGGGAAGCTGCACTTTAAAAATATGTAAAAGCATCCCCATGTTTACCTTTGAGAGAGATAAACCTTGCAACAGTGAAAAAACAAACTTGGCAGAATTTCACTGATAGAACAGGTAAAACACATCAGTACATGTCCCACCTTTAACATACATTGCACCCGGCCCATTGGCCTACCTAGGGCCTATCTCAGAGGTGCCTTCCATGTATAAAAAGGTAAGGTTTAGGCCTGGCAAGTGGGTACATTTGCCAAGTCGAATCGGCAGGTTAAAACTGCACACACAGACACTGTAGTGACAGGTCTGACACATGTTTACAGGGCTACTAAGTGGGTGGCACAACCAGTGCTGTAGGCCCATTAGTAGCATTTGATTTACAGGCCCTGGGCACCTCTAGTGCTCTTAACTAGGGACTTACTAGTAAATCAAATGTGCCAATCATGGGAAAGCCAATTACACATACATTCCAACACACAGTCAAAACATGGGAAGCAGATTAAAAAAAGATAGAGGAGACCATGCCAAGGATGGCGGGTCTAAGATATATGTAAAGCGAACCCTCGCAAACCCGTCCGTGTGGCCAATACCCGCAAGGGTGGGGATTGCACTCAGGGTGTGGCATGTGCCCAGGCTCTGCAGCCAACCCTTCACAAGCAAGCAAACCCGCTCTGCGAGCAGCCTTCGGTTGTGCACAGCACGAGGTTCACCACAAGGTCTGGCCTTCTGCCTGGCCCTGCGTCCAACCCACCATTAGTAGCCAACACCTGCCACGTGTGGGCTTCACCCTTGCGGAACACAGGGTTGGCCGCAGGCAGTTAACTACCTGCCAGGGGCCCCTGCTGGAGGAGGGGGCCGTGCAGCCCTTTTGCTAAGTCACTATTGGTTCCGGGGACCCTAGGGCCTATTGTTTTCAAAAAAGGAGAAGGCGTGCAATGGACTCCCTGACCAAGATTCTACTGGCCCTGGTGACCTTATGCCCCAGGGCCTATGTTTTAATAAAGGGAAGGGGGTGGGTCTGTGGCCATCATCCTAAGCCACTGTGGGCCCTGGGGACCCCATCCAACAGTTCTGTTTTTGTTTTGTTTTTTCCAAAAAAAGGGGGGGAAGGTCATACATTCCCACTTACCAAACCACTATTGGCCCCGGGGAGTCTATCCCCAGGCACAAAAAATATATTATTTGTGGAGATGGGGCATGCGGACACCCTCATTGAGACCATATAGGCCCAGGAGACCTCACCTCCCCAGGCCATACATTAACTATGGAGATGGAGATGAATGGCCCTCTTCCCCAAGCTTTAAGAGGTCTCACAAACCCCATTTCCCTGGGGCTAAGTACATTAACATTATGGAAGGAGGAGCGTACCACAGCTTCCCCAGTCCCAATGGGACCCGGGAACCCCATAGGGGAAGGGCTCATGTAGCCACTCTCCCCAAGCCTTGAGAGGCCTGAGGGTCCCCATCTCCCAGGGTCAAATACTTTACTATTAAAGGCCCCCCTTCCTGATCCCAAATAGGTCCTGGGGACCTGGTCGCTGCACAGGGAGACCCATCGCCCCCACAGCCCAAGCTGCCTTTCGCACTTGAGCTGGCATAGCCCCTATCCTGCAGGAGCAACTACTTCTGCTTGCTCCTATTGAGATGAAGCAATCACTGTTTCCTTGCCAGCAAGAGGGCAAGCAGAGAAACAGAAGTCCTATCCAGAATGGTGGAAGCATTTTTTAAGCTTTCACTGAGTGGGAGCATACTTACTTTCCTGTCCACGGTCCTCGTGTTAAAATGATTTGAGCATTTTTTAATGAAAAATATTCATATTTAAAAAGGATTATATTACTGTTTTATTTTTCAGTATTTTAAAAATGTTAATCTTAAATGTTGATTATTATAAAAATATTTGGATATTGGTTGAGGCCCACAGGGGTTCAAGACTTTTTGGTTTTGTTTTACGGTGCCCTCATTTGAAATCCAGACCCTGAATTACTGGATGAATTTGTGGAGAACTCTGTTTGATTAATTATGTGGAATATGCAAGAGAAACAATTCTTGCAGAGATTCAGGCCCATATTTATACTTTTTTAGTGCCACTTTTGCATCATTTTGTGACGCAAAAGTGGCGCAAACTTACAAAATACAATTAGATTTTGTAAGTTTGCATCAAAAAATGACACAAATGCGGTGCTAAAAAAGTATAAATATGGGCCTGAATCTCTGCAAGTCACTGAGTGAGGACATAAAAAAGTAGGTTCTCTGGATAGTTACGAAAAATTCAGGGAGGAAATAAACTTGAGATTAGAGAAAATTGAGAGTGAAAATAAGTAAGAAAAACAATGAAAGTTTGCCAGAGACTTTAAGGATTATCAAATGTAGTGAATCTTAACTTTATGAGAGAAATATGATAGTTTTTGACATGAGAAAAGAGAGAAAACCAATCAGATCAGACAGGTAGAGTCAGTAAGTGAAAGATCACCAGAGAGTACCAATACATGTGAAGATATTGATACATCTGAGGGGAGCAGTGGAAGTATGACAGACACTCCTAGGTCTAATTTTTTGGACAAATTTCACCTCCTCAACAAAGGCAGAGGTCAGCAATAAGCAAGAAGCCAAGGAGCAAGAAGAAGATGCAATGGAAAAGGGAAACAAGGAGAGGGACCATGTGAAAAGCAGGAAGCAAAGACCTTAGTGGGAAACAAGGAAAGGGAACTGAGTCATGCAAAATAATGGAATGCACAACCAGACCAAAAATGTATTGTGTACAATAGAATGTTAAGTATGGAAGAATTCAGTGTTTTAATGTATGGGTTCTAAGTTTGTCCTACATTACCTTTAATTATACCAAAAGCAGACTAGGGCCCATATTTATACTTTTTTAGAGCCGCATTTGCGTCATTTTTTGACGCAAAAGTGGCTCAAACGTTCAAAATACAATTATATATACGCAAATGCAGCACTAAAAGAGTATAAATATGGGCATAGGTTTTGAGGTCAACGTGAGTTGCTCTAGTAGTCTCAAGCGTCCCTCAAAATACATGCTTTTTGATGTAATTGGCACGCTCCAAGACATGGTGATTTCACAGTTAAAAAAATCTTAGAATGACAAGCGCCACTATAAATCTATCCTGACTTTGAGCAGACGTAAAGCAATTCATGATTTGGAACGTGACAATGACATTCTGATACATCCATTGAATAAGGGTTCAAATGTGATTGTCCTCCTTAGGGAGATGTATATAAAGCAAGAACTCCCCCAGGTAATGGGTACATTGTGTTATATTCCTATTGATAAAGTTTCTGTCAATAAGATTAATGCAGATCATAATGCAGATCATAAGCTAGAGTGCTAGAGTGGGGGTAGGAGTGGTCACTTACACCTGAATGGGCTGTGCCTGCCCTCACACAATGCAGCCTCCACCCCCCTGGTGTGTGTCTGAGGCCTGGCCTAGGCAAGGCAGGATCCTGTAAACAACAGGGACTTTCTCTGAAATTGGGCAACTTTAAAGGCAGAAAGGGGCATAAGTAGTGGACCCAAAACCCCAGACTTTAGATCACTTCTGGATCCAAGAGGATCCTCTGCCAAGGAGAAGAGCTGAAGAGAAGTGCTGCCCTCGCCTGTGACTATGCTTTGTTGGACTATCCTGCAGTTGCTGCTTCTGCCTGTAAAAGGGGACAAAGACTGGACTTTGTTGTGCATTCCTGCTTGAAGAAGAATCTCCAAGGGCGTGAACTGAGCTTGCCTCCTGTTTTGAAGTCTCAGGGCCATCAAAGGCTTCCTATGCCAGCACCTGGACTCTCTGCTGAGACTCCTGCCCTGCCAAATGGTGCCTTATCCAGTCCCTGGACCATTGAGGTGCACTGTACCATAGCTTTATTCAGCAAAATAATACCATCAAAGCAGATAAGAGCATAATACATCGTATTAAAAAAGTCTTAAAATAAGTGAATAAAAATGGTGACATAAAACAGTACATCAAGCACCTCAACCCTCATTTGGGATACATAAATTATGTTTAAAAGGAGAAAAAATAATCAAATACATAAAAACATCAATGAAATAAACAAAATCCACGGCACATAAAGCTCATTTGAATCTCAGCACAAATTATTGGAATCAACTGCTATTTACCAGCTCATAGTGAAGTAAGATTAAATTGGATGGCATATTCCTGGCATCAAAGATTTATGTCTGATTGGCCATATGGCCTACAGAAACTCCACCAATGGGCATGCCACTTCGCCATGGGCATTTGATTTAAGAATCCTAAAAGCTGCTGACCCGCTCGCAAAGCCCATGGATCTAGAAAATGGGATGAGCCATCGTGCTCTTTGCTTACGTTACGCAGGGCAACAGAATAGTACATGCGCTAAGTGCTCAACGACTCCACATCCCATTGGGCATAAATCACTGTTAACACCTGAGTTGGGCCATTTGCAAATAAGCGAACAAAGTGGCAGTGTTCCCAACCTGAATCTAATAAAAAGAGCTTGTGCAAAAGGAGAAACAATCATGTCCATAAAATTCTCTAATTCGTAATGGCACTTCTCGGATAAAAAACTATTAGTTATGCCGGGTGAGGGAACCTCTGCTAGTTTTTCCAGTTGGACTTTTAACCAATACGCGTCCTTCACAAGCTGGACAGCATTTTTTGGGAGTTGTGTATGATCCAACCAAAAACCACTCAATCCAAGGGCGAAGAAAGATTCTTTCACATTTTACACCACCTGACCCTTTTCAGGGCTTGCACGCTAACTAAAGTACTAAGCCCAGCTCTATATGGGCCCAAATTATCCGAGGACCATAGCCTGAGCCAATAAGTCAACGGGCGTAAGGCGACAATATATGAAATAGGATAAAGGTTTAAATCCAACTAAATGGGTGAGGTTGGAGAGCTTGCAGGGATTTTTAATAGCATTTTCAAAAAGGAGTTTTCAGCTTTCTCCAGATTGTTTAGAATGCAATAACCCCATAGCTCTGCCCCATATAGTGCTCCACCCCTGGCATGGGCTTTATAAATTTCTAGTGGAGGAGTGATTGCAAAACTAGGGGATTTGGCAACATATCTCAAAATGCATCCCGATTTCTGTTTTAAACTCACAACTGACTTAGCTAAGTGTGCCTTCCATTTCTGAGAGTTCTCCAACCTAAGACCCAAATAGTCAAAATCAAGAACTCTTTCTAATGCCTCTGTTTCCAGATATATTTTTTTCCTAGCCTTTTGTTTAGGGTCACCAAACACCATATACTTGGTTTTGGAAGATTTTATTTCCAAACCATAGTCTTTACAAAAACATGTGAACTTATGTAGCAATTTGGTTAGGCCAGAGGCGGTTTGCGATAATAACAAAGTATCATCGGCAAAGAGCAAACACAGTACCCTTTCTCCCACAACCTTGGGGGGGTCACTGTCACAATCCATTAGAAAGGGGATGCAAGCGTTGATAAAAGTTAGGAATAGGGTAGGGGCCAACACACATCCCCATCTAACTCCTCTACTAAATGGAATCTCGTCTGTTAGTTCTCCTTGCGTCCCCCATCTAATTCTAGCATAGCTCCCTGAATGCAACTCCTTGATCAAATTTAATAAGGGGCCCTGCACTCCAACTTTGTTCAAGACTCCCCACAATTTCCTACGTGGGACCAAATCGAAGGCAGACTTAAGGTCGACAAAGGCGACAAAGAGTTTCCTGGCCTCCACATCCACTACCCTCCATTTGATCGTGAGGAAACGAAAAGCCTGGTCAACCGTGCTAATTTTTTGTCGAAAGCCAGCCTGTAAATGACTCAATACCTGATTGGCATCCATCCAGTCCTTTAATCTACTCAGTACCTGATGACAAAATATTTTTGTAGGTTGTCCAACAAACTAATGGGCCTATAATTACCCGGCAGCCCCCTATTGCCTTTTTTATGAATAGGGACAATAATTGCTCCCTTCCAGGTTTTAGGGTAGTTTCCACTTTCTAAGACGGCATTGGACACCCTATTTATGTAGGGACCCCAACAGACGAGATCAGATTTAAGGAGGTCCACCGGTATACCATCCAGTCCGTGGGATTTGCCTGGTTTTTGGGCCTTAAGAGCCATCTCAGTTTCCTTAAGGGAAAAGGGAATAAGGCTGGATATAGGAGGCAATTCCTCAATGAGATCATTTTCAAGGACACAAGTATATAATTCAGTAAAATGAGCAGTCCAAACCTCAGAAGGAATAGGACAATCAAGTCTTAAGTTGTCGCCACGCATATTTCTAGCTACCAGAGACCAAAAGAGAAAAAGAGTCTTTATCCCTAGCCGCCATCAATAATTTCTGCCACGATGTTTCCTACCTCATTGAGAGGTGAAGTTGGCAGAACAGGAGCTGAAATCCACTCACAAAATGCCGTGTGGGGAAATTTTCGACGTACCATCTGCAACATGGCTGATAAACGCTGCAACACCCCCTTCGCTGCAAGAATCAATGCTCCATCTGCATCGCAGCTGGGAGACTTATGTATCACAGCTGGAGAAACGATGCAACACCCGCTTGTGGCTGCTGATAATGATGCAAACCCCACGCAGTGTGGTTTTCTAACACTGTTTGACCGGATTTCTCAAGCATTGTCCCTGGGAGTCAAAGTCATTGTGAACCGCGCAAATCAGAGGTGCCCTTCCGGAAATCAACGCATCACTCTGTTGCAAGGAAGAAAAACGTTGCTTTGTCGACCCGACCAGAGAAGAGAATGATGCACGGCCTCACTTGCGAGTGAGGAGTCGACTCATTGCTGACTTTTCCGACGCACGCTCACCCGTGTGGCTTTATTTTTGATGCGAACCAGGTACTTTGTGTATGTTGGATTTTTGCCATTTTCGTATTGCTTGATTTAGATAAATATTGCCTATTTTTGTAAACTGGTGTGGTGTCCATTTTGTAGTGTTTTCAGTGTATCACTGTGTGTGTTGCTAGAAACAAAAAAAAAATTGCTTCTGGGTTAAGACTTTCTGCTCATGCCAGGCTACCAAGGGGGTGAGTGGAGGGTTAACCAGGTGTGTTTCTCCTTTACCTTAAATAGAGTTAGGGTCCTTGCTTGGACATCTGGTAACCTGACTGCCAACCAGAGACCCCATTTCTAACAATACTGTCAAACAATTATCCTATGTAAAAAAAAAAAAAAGGAAATTCACTGGATAAAACTAAAGTTAAAGTGATGTTACAGTTAGTTGGAATTCCTAGTGCCAAAATAACGTAATGGGGTCAA
This sequence comes from Pleurodeles waltl, assembly GCF_031143425.1. NCBI lineage: Eukaryota > Metazoa > Chordata > Amphibia > Caudata > Salamandridae > Pleurodeles > Pleurodeles waltl. The sequence goes on along the minus strand of NC_090443.1, from coordinate 646,213,733 downwards.
CATTAAAAAGATTTTGCAAATTTTGCCACAATTGTTGTGAGATATACATATCAATGATGCCACCTTCCTCATCCTCTTCAGTGCCCAGGGACTTCATCTCCTGGGGCTGGGTATATTTAAGTGGGGACATGTGACCTCCTCCCTGAGCCAATGGTGGTCCCAGGGACCCCATCTCCTGGGCCCAATGTTGTAAAAAAGGTAAGGGGCCACAAGGCTCACCTCCAAGAGCTTGTGAAGGACCCAGGGACACCCAAACCCCAAAGGGTTTTCTTTAAGCTATGGGGAACCCATCCCTGGGACTGAAATGTAAAAAAAGAGGAGGGGGCATGCAGATGCCCTCCCTCCCTGATCCTTAAAAAAGGCACTGGGGAGCCCATCTCCCAGGGTTGTTACTTAAAATAAAAGGGAGGTGTACCTCACCTCCCCCCACCCTAAACCTTTAATGGCCCTGGGTACCCCATCTCCCTGAGCGAGCTCAATTATTATGTCCCAGGAGCCCACCCCCCACGATATTGTAGCTTTCCTGCTGCACAGCTACATGCAGGGAAACATGTGTTTGCTCCCATCTGGTGGGAGCATTTTTAAATCTCCCTCCAAACAGGAGCAAACACTACAACTGATCCAGGCAGGTGAAGGATTTAAAAATGCTCCTGCCAGCTGGGAGCAGTTTCCCTTCCCACATTGATGTGGGAGGCAAGCAATGCTGGCTCCTACACCATGCCGGAAGAGGGCTTGGAGCCCTCTCGAATTATATTAATGTAGGCTTTCGGGATTGGGGTCCCCAGGGCCATAATAGGCTCAGGAAGAGGGGTTGCATGATCCCCTTCCCTCTTAAAAATGGCACAGTCCTGGGGGATAAGGTCCCTTGGGTCTTTTGAAGGCTTCAGGAGTGAGACAGCATGGCCAACCTCCCATTTTAAATAAAATACTGTCCCAGGAGATGGAACTCGTTGGGGCCTAAAAAGGCTTGGGAAGGTAGACAATGAGGCCCTCTTCCCCTTTACAATGTCATGCAGGGAGTGCAGCCACATGGCCCCATCGCCTTTTAAAAAATAGGCAGCCCTGGAGATTTGGTCACCTGGGCAAAGGGGGTCAAGGAGGAGGGCACATGCATCCCTCCTTTTTTAAAAAACATTCAGCCCTGAGGGATGGTTCCTGAGAAGAGGACACATGGCCCCATCTCTGTTTAAAAAATGTAAGGCCCTCGGTGATGGGTCCCTGGGTTCTGACTCAGGAAGGGGGCCCGAAAGGACCCTCTTCCCTTTTTCAAAATGTACAGCCATAGGTGATGGGTCTCTGGGACCTAATATGGCTCTGGGAAGGAACCATATTGCCCTTCCCCTTTTATTAGAACTGGCCTAGGGGATGGGGTCCATGGGGCTAATTAAGGCTTGAGTAGGGGGACTGTATGCCCCCTTCCCTTAATATATATGTTTTGGCCTCAGATTTGAAGTCCTCCGGGCCTGAAGGTCAATACTACACCATGCACACCAAAGGCTGTACACACTGTGGTCACTGCTGGTGTTTTGACCACAGGGTCTCATGACAGGCCAAGCCCTGTGGCCAACCCCCCACTGTGCACGGCTGAAGACCATGAGCAACATGAGGTTGGTTGTTTGTGGAGTGCTTGCTGCAGGTCTTGGCCAACCCCTTCACTGAGCAAAGTAAAAAGGCAAAAGAATGCAGAAATTCACTGAAAAAAGCTAAGGTTAAAGTAATGTTACAGTTCGATGTGATAAAAAGATATGTTTTTGTTTTAAAAAGTTATGATATAGTTAGTTGAATATGTCAGTGACAACATGAATGTTTTGAACTAAAAACACACAATTGTTTTTAGCAGAGCTAAATATAACTTCCACCTCTGCCATGCATTGCTTATGACCTCACATATTACATCACTCATTATGTTCTCTGACATCATTTATGGCATCATCCTGTGTAGACCTATGTTCCCCCACATCCATACAACCCCTACTGGAAGCTAGAGAATTATCCTCCCTTTCAGTGCCTGCATTCTCATGAAGCTTTTTCGTGACATCATCCTGTACTTTCCTGATTATACCAAATTCCACCAATGATCACCCCGCACCACCACCGCATTACAACAAACTTTTTCCACTGTCACTGGATTTCAATAACTGACATCGCCCTTCATCACATAACTCGCTATCTTAACACACACTGTATAACCAGGGCAAAAAGTAAGCTGTTTGGTGGACTTTTTGATGTTATACCTGTCTTTCCTTTTACTCTTCCTTTTCCACTCTGCTAAACATGGCTTTTTAAACCGCACTGCTTGTAACTTTATTTTGTACAGCTTCAGATAACCATGCAGGATAAAGTATTGAAGTACATTTGTGCCCTCTAAGCAACTCATAGGGTGACATCTAAGTGAGGGTATGTGGCGTTGTATGATAAAACCAAAACTTAAACTTCATTGCTTCTTCAGTATCATAACCATTGGTTTTCACTCACTTTATATATTCATCACCATCCTATTCATTCTTTCCACAAAACCATGGGTTTCAGAATGATAAAGTGAGCTCATTAGATGTTTCACACCACATTCTACCAAGAACAATTTCAGATCTCGATTCACAAACTGTACACTGCTGCAGACATTAAATACTCAAGTAAACCCTCCTTCATGAAAATGTCTTTTAGAAAAAGCATTGCATTGCTGGCCGTATCAGTGGGAAAAAAACAAAAAAATAACTAAGGCCATTTACTATGGTAGTCCAATAGCACAAATGCATAGTACAAATGATACAGAAGAATATTGAATGGTCCTACTATGTCAATGCCCACTTTCATTCATGGCCTTTCAGGTAAGGAGATAGGTAGTAAAGGTCGAGTCACAACCTGTAACCCTTTCTGAGCCCTGATAAATACCGCACACCCTTTCACCACCATGTCAACAGCCCTGCCTATAGACGGCCACCAATAATGGGACCTTACCGTTCTCTTCATCATGGGCGACTCAAGATGACCTTCATGTGCATTATTTATGAGCACAGCTCGAATGGTATAGGATGGCACATATTTGTCACATCTCATCAGTACACCATTTTCTATGGAGAGTTATTCTGCAATCTTGTAAAACGGTTAAATATCAGAACATACACTTCTTTATTCAGGCCAACCATTTACAATGAATTCTTTGACTCTAGGACATCGTCAATAGATCCATCCAAAACAATGTTCCTGCATACATAAGACACTGGGGCTCTATCTGGGGGGAAACAATACTCTATCACCCCACATCTTACAAAAGCACTCACCCATAATCAGGTGTGATATCTTCTCCTGAATCAATCAACAGATTCAAAGTCTTGCCCCCCACCTCAACATCCACAAAATAATCAACACAATCACTGGGGATTTTAGTTACAATCTCATCCTCCGTGACAACCCCAATCATATGTTGGAATTCCTTTGCAATGTGTTGACCTCTCACCTCATCATCATCCACCACACAACTCCCTTTTGGTATCATATTTTGTCCACTCTGGTAGATCTTAGCAAAGCAGCCAACTGTGCCGCATTTGCGATAAGATACATTTCAGCAAGGACACCCTTTACTTTCCTTGTTATGTGGGAAATTACCACACCTAAAACATATGTTAGTGAGTTTAGAAAAACACTTGTCTGAACTTTTTCAAACTTGTTGGAATATACAACATTTACATTTTCTTTAACAGTATGATTCACATTGAGTTCTTTAAGCAATAACTGTGGCAGTTCTACACTTTCTGCCACTTTGATAACCTTTTCTAATGACGGGTTACCCATGGTCAGGAGTTTTTGTTGAATCTGCCTATCTAAGCATTGGCAAATAAACTCATTCCTTACCATTTGTCATGGAATTCACCAAATTGACAGTGAGAGCTTAACTTTCTTAGTGCACTAACATATGTGTCAATGTTTTTATTCTGCATTTATGAACGTTTAAAAAACTTATGACGTGGAACTACCAGACTGGGCTTGATGTCAAACCTTGCAAACAGTTTCTTCACCACCTCTTGATAATTGTCCCATTCATCACCCTAAGCCTTTACCAGCTGAGGCAGATGCTTAAAAACCTCCCTACCTTTGAAGTCAAGGGAGTATAAGAGCAGGAATTATTGTCTTTCTTGGCAGGAACGTGACACCCCAATCACTCTAGGATATATTTCAAAGGTGTCAAACCACTGTTTCCAGCCAATGCTAGGATTGCCAGGTGATTCTATGAATGGCAGTGGGGGATTAACAGACTGCAAGTCTGTACACATTGTATGCACACTACTTTAAACCAAGAACCAATAAAAGTAATTACCACCCTATGACAATCACCCATAAAACAGTAAAAAACACAGAAGAGGTATAGCTAAACACTAGAACTGTAACATACCTGAAATGCAATTCCTCCTGTTAATGGTCAATACTGTTACGGACAAATACAAAAAAATGGTCAGCGTGCCACTGAGAATAAAATGCATGAGACGCAAAGGCACAGAAAAACTAATATAGGTATAGTCACGTCAATCGATGTGGTGAGCATGTCACCAACACACTGATTCAATGTTAGTAATGAATAACTGAGAAGTGGCCCACAGGGAGTGTAAGAGCAGGAATTATTGTCTTTCTTGGCAGGAACGTGACACCCCAATCACTCTAGGATATATTTCAAAGGTGTCAAACCACTGTTTCCAGCCAATGCTAGGTTTGCCAGGTGATTCTATGAATGGCAGTTGGGGATTAACAGACTGCAAGTCTTTACACATTGTATGCACACTACTTTAAACCAAGAAACAATAAAAGTAATTACCACCCTATGACAATCACCCATAAAACAGTAAAAAACACAGAAGAGGTATAGCTAAACACTAGAACTGTAACATACCTGAAATGCAATTCCTCCTGTTAATGGTCAATACTGTTAGGGACAAATACAAAAAAATGGTCAGCGTGCCACTGAGAATAAAATGCATGAGACGCAAAGGCACAGAAAAACTAATATAAGTATAGTCACGTCAATCGATGTGGTGAGCATGTCACCAACACACTGATTCAATGTTAGTATGGAATAACTGAGAAGTGGCCCACAGGTGTCAGTTTATCCACTGACTAAATATTCCACTATACCACAGAATTGTGGGGCGAAAAACTCAATACTAGAGACCTCTACACAAAAACAAAATAAATACACCACAAATATTAAATAATTGAAAAATAACGACTATGTTATTCATTCAATATAAATTCATTGTATCAAAACAACAAGACAAATCATTATGTCTATCATCTATCTGATCATGAGAATGGTTTCCCATATAACATACAACATTTTCAGAAGTAAAATGCACTAATAATATTCATTACATGTACATCATAATTGCATCTATAATGTTCATAGCATGTACATCATATTTTGATTATAGTTGGCAAAATCTATCTCCATACACAAGACGTAGCTGAAGTTGCCATCAATTGCAGTTGCCAGCACGTGTTTCGCGGAATATCCACTTCTTCAGGGCAAAATCCATTCACAAACAGACCAACATAACCGTCTTAACTCATAAAATAAATGTTTAACATATCCGCAATAAAACTCATCAACCGTGATTGATAACTAATTAAGGGCCCACACTCTTGTTCATCTACTCAAATACTCAAGGACCCACTGAAAAGTGACATGTGTGTAGAAAAATAGCAACCTATTTCCACACTGGTGTGTGTTTCACCAATGATCACATATTTCAGCAATAAGTGTGTGTGTCACCATTGAATCAAGGAACACACAGTGCAAAGCCCTAAATCTGTGTTATAAAATGCTTCAAATCAAAGGGCACGTCACCTTTGTGCCTGGGCATGTGGTTAACACAGTGCAAATTGATGCAAAATGTTACGATGTGTAGAGACATATGGAGTAGCGAAGTAGCCACAACCAAGACGGCTGAAGAATACTGGAACACTAACGTCCACTGCTCCATATAGCACGGAAAATAAGATGGTGCATCAGTGTTGCACTGTGCGTGGAAATGTGACAAGATGGTGGCTCACAACAAGTGTACTAACCTTTGCGGCTCATTTGCAACCTTACATCGCCAAAGCAAGATGGCAGTCATGTAATGTATTGGTTGTCCTGTGAAACTCCATTGACATGCAGTAAATAGAGCATATACATGTAAGATGGCCCCCTACATGTCCAATCCTCATCACCAAAATACGTTATAGGAGACAGATGATGAAACAAGACTTGTGCCACAATTGCATTTTTTCCATAATTATAGTTCAGCCATAACAAAGCCACCACTGTCTTATCATCTGGAAGTGCTCCAAGCAGCATTTAGTGAAATTCTCAGAAGACGAGCTCCTGTAATGGCATCATACAAACAACATTCTAAGAATGGAAGCATTTTACATGCTCCAACTAAAGATTGAGAGCATAACACCAATCAATCAATATATAACAAAAAACACAACCCACCCAATCTCCTAATTAACTCAACCCAACCACTCTAAACAAAATTACAAATTACTATAATGTTATTTAAAAATAATTAAAAATGCATTTGACAATAACACAAATAATTACATAAATCAAAATACAATACAATATAACAAAAAACTCATTTAACTATAATTTTAAATTTGCTATCTTAATAAAAACCTTAAAAAATGGCATACTTACTGTCAATATTGCTCTTCATGATATTGATGGAGCAATAATATTTTGAATAAAATATTGTGGCCACATTATATTTTTGAGTGAAGATTTAAGTGGAATGGCGTATTTGGTGCCTGCCTGCTACTCCTCCATTAGAAACCTGCAGGCAGGCATGACACACAAATTTCCCAGCCACGGGGAGGGTACTTGAAGAACATTATGAGGGGGGCATATAGTTATCATTAACCCTTTTGCAGCTAGACCATAATCCCTCAGTGCTAAGCCTCTTTGTGGCTATCTGGGATAGTTTGCGCTCAGGCCTTCACAACATTTTGTCCACATAAGCTATCCACACAAAATTTGTGTCATTTTCTTTCAACATCCTGGGGATTCTGAAAATACGCATAGTTTGTTTATTTCCCTGGAGAGGACTGAGAAATTTGGCAAAATATAGCTAAAGATATGCTTTTTGGGATAAAATGGGAAAAAAATGCTGCAGAACAGAGGGGCATATTTACATGAAAATGGTTCATCAGTCCCGATGTGCCACTTTTCTGGTGTTGCCCCTGCCGCAGCTAACAACACCATGGTTGCGCCATGTTTAGAACATGGCACACCATGGTGGTCGTATGGACAATAGCATCAACATTTTTAATGCTATTTTTGCCCTTTGCTGTACTAGCATAAAAAACACAGGGAGGCCCATTAAGATGGGTGAGTCATTTTAACGCCTGCTGTGGGAAGGCTTTAAAAATTACGAAAACAATGCTGTGGTGAAATGTTGTAAATTTGACTGCATCATTTTTTCAGGCCTCACTGTGTGAGAACGCCCATCTTGCATACATTATGCCTGACACAGGCATGATGTGGTACAAGGGGTTGCAAAGTGGTACAATGTAAGCATTGTGCCACTTTGCAAATAAGGCGTGGGGAAAAGCCACCTTAGTGCTGCCTTTGCATCAAAACATTATGCTAGGGTGGCGCAATGTGGCTATAGGGGCTTGGAAATATGCCCCAAAGTGTCATTTTCGTTCCTACAAATGGCATCAACAAAAGATTTGTGTTGCCAAAATCAGTATTTTTCCAACTTTCAGGAACAGGCATACTTGTTTCAGATAACCAATTTTTTTAATACAGTTGACATTTTACTGGGAGATAGCTCAATTTTCCTATTGTTTGTGCTTTTAACCTCCTTCCAGTTTATGGTGTAAATGGGTGCAAAATCCATAGTAGATCCTGGAAAGCTATACAATTATGCAAACTACACAGCATTCTGAATTTAGCAAGGGGTAATTTGTGTAGATCCTTCAAGGTTTTCCCAAAGAAACCAGGGGCCTCATTTACAAGAGGCCTGCACTGCTGGAGCATCACTTTTTATGCTCCAGTGGTGTAGGCCCCACCATCATATCTATGAGGCGACGCCAAGCCACCCTGCATGGCTTTACATGGCTTCATTGATATGGAGTAAGGCAGTGTAGTGTAAAGCACTGCTTTGTCTTACTCTATGTCAAGGACTCATCCCATGGGAATTGGAGTGGGTTTTCCGCACAACACCTATAGTTTTTGACACATTTCCAGATTTACAAGAATCTGTAAACCTGGGAATGTGTCAAAGCATTGTGCTTCTCCAGGGGAGACATAACGAGGAGGAAAAACATTCTGCAGCACAACTAGAAAGAGGAAAACACCTCCATTGATTGTTTTTGGGCAGGAGGGTGTTCCTTCCTGTGCAAAAACAATTAAGCCAACAACACAGACGGCCTTGCACCATGGTGCAAGCGTGCTTGCTTTGGCACTAGACACCAATTTTTGTGCCGGCACAAGCAGAAGGGACAGGAATGCACTGTATTTCATTAATACAGTGCATTCCTGCCCTTTCTTTTTGACACAGGGCAGTGCAGCAAGATGCCTTGTGGCGCTGCCCTGTGCCAAAAAGTTGTAAATGAGGCCTCAGGTGTTGAAATAAAAAACAATATTAAAAATGAGTAAGAAATAATGGCCTTTTGTGACCATGTTTTAACTTGTAACTTCTCATCATGATGGTCGATTTACAAAAGCTGTATACTATTACATCTGCTAGACTCTTCTGGTTGTGGAGATATATAGAGTTTGTAGGTTTTCCAAGAACTCGAACTACCCAAAGCCAATAAGTGAGCTGCACTTTGAAACAGTTTCCCATTGTGTACCAGGTATACAGCAATTCATATGCTAAAATGTAAATAGTGAATGAATAATAGGTTCTTGGAAACCCATGTATTTCCTAAATGACCACATGGAATGGAGTTTAGAAGCAGGGGTTATTTGCACATCTCTGAATTTGTGGGCACCCATACTAACGTGTGCATTAGAGGTTATTTCTCAAAATGACTTCTTTAATACGTATTGTCTTACATTTGGAAGGTGCAAGTGCAGAGAAATACAATTAGTGATAACACTTGTTCTACTATTCTGTGTTCTCCTAACTCTCCCGATAACAGTGATTATTTGTACATCTCTGGATTTGTGGGTACCCCTACTAACATCTTCTTTCTTATACTCTGGCTTACATTTCAAAAGCACAAATTCAATAAATTCTAATTGGTAATAACAAATGTTCTACTATTCTGTGCTCCTACAAGTCTTCTGATAAAAATTTAACTCACTTGTGTGGGTAGGGCTAGTGCCAGTGACAGGAAATGGGCTAAAACACAAGATGAATGGATCACAGTTTTCCACTGAAAACTGAACCTTTTTTATGTGGGTAGCTGTGAATTGTGCACCCTATCTCAGCCAGCACCTATGGAAACATCTAGACGTACACAGGATAGGGTGACTTCCATGGCCCTCACTGGGTTTTCTTACCCATAATCCCTTGCAAACCTCAAACTTTGACTAAAAACACATCTTCCTTACATTTCTGTGATGGGAAGTTCTGAAATCTGTGGGGAGCCACAAACTTCGTTCCATCCTTCATTCGATCATGTCTCTTAATAAAAATGGTACTGAGAGAGCTTAGTTTAAAAATATATATACTAAATACAAAAATGCTTATATCAATGTTTAATGATGCTGCATAGAAAACGACAATAATTGGTAATTTGCTTAACGTGCATTTGAATTATGACTATGATATGTGGAGCTATTATTGTGAACTAATGACAATAATGATTAAAATTGTTCGTGATATGATTAACCAAGCTTATATTAAGTATTTACAATATTGCATTGAAAAAACCTATAGGCCTTAAGTTAGCGTGAGTTGTGGATTTAGCTGCCTGGCTCTCATATTAAAAGCATTTCTCTGTCTTCCAGTGTGCTGACTCGTAAAGGGCCATGACCCTGCAAATGTTCCTTTTCTTCATTTCATGTATCAACACAGATTCTGTTCTCATCCGCATGCTCGTTGCTTTAGTATGAGTTTAAATACAATGTTGAAACAAAAGTAGATTAATGTAATGTACAAGGACGTTTAACCATGGACAAAGGAAACACATGACCCGAGAAGACATGCCAAATGGTGAAGTCACCCAGGATGTGCCACCTCCGAAGGCGTCAATTATGAAGACCAATCAAAATGTTATGAATTATCGTGGGGTGACAATTGGAATTACCTAATGTATAATTTGATAGGTTAAAGATAGTGGGGTATAGTAAATGTCCAATAGAATTTTGGGGGAAGGTATTACGAAAAAGGGATAAAAACCCATGTCACAGAAGGGTCGTTAGAACTAGGTAGGGAATGCTATTGATTTTATCCAGAAACTCTGTCACTCAGTTTGGTGACTTTGAGACTTATTAAACCATCCTCCCTATAGACTGCCCTTTTACGCTTCTCCTCCTTATGAGGGAAGTGTCCCCTGTCCTTTAAGCGAGTTTAGATTGATGGCGATTTGACTGATGTCCTGAAGACGAAGACTGATCCTGTGTGCTGACCTAATCTTTGGAGGGTAATTATGACAATGCGATTTGTAATTTGTCTGCTTGCTTTTCCTTTCTAGGTACCAACTGCTCATTGATAGAGACCATAGCTAGATGTTTTTCTAAATTGGTGTTCTAAATTGTTTTGCATGAAGCCCAACATGCTGATGCTAATTAGTGGTTAGGATAGGAAATTCACTCTGACTGACGTAAATAGACAATGACTGACGTTGTGCTTTGCTGAACTGAGACGTATATGATTTGTTATAATCTAATCTATGCTTACGCCGTGCTATGTTCTTATGTTTGTGATTCTTGCATTAATGAACTCTTATCACAGTTGCCATATTGTGACTATGCTCTTATGCTTTTTAGTATTAAGATTAACCCTTCTGCTCATAGATTGTAATCAATAGGGAATAAAATTCATAAAATTCTATCAAAAGGTGTGGTTATTCATGGCTGAAAAGGTCATGGTTGCGTCGACAATTTGATTAATGTCCTTATCCAAAGTAAAGTGCATTGTGGTGGTAAATATTGATGACATTATTGATATATTACTTGACATATTGATTAGTTATCTCGTCCTACGCTGTCTCTCCACTGGGTCACAAGATTCATTGGCCTAAAACGAGTCCTATTGTGTAATAAATTGACATAGAGGGACGCGTTAACAGTTCCTCACTTGTGTGGCTGGGCCCATGACAGATCAGACCAAAGTCAAAGAGTGTCCCTTTGCGAAGACTTCCATTTACTTTAATTTGATTGGTTTCTAGCACAGACACTAGGCCCAACCACACAAGTAGGGCAGCATTTTTATTGGGACACATGGAGGAATACTGGGTCATAGGAATTATGTAGATTTTTTTTGGATTCAGCAAGCTTCTGTCACAGAAAAGTGCTATTTTAGGCACATTTTGAGGTTTGCAGGGCATTGTGGGTAGGACACCTTTGCGGGATCTGCAAAAGGCACACCACCTTGTACGTCCCTGGGTTTCTAGTCTGGGTTTGTAGATTTCCTTGGGTGGCTGCCGAGCCCAGACCCACAAACTGTAGCTACCCCTTTTGTTCATGTTGCCACATTGAGTCTTGGATCCTGCCCTTTTGTGGGAGCTAGGTCTACCTACGCAAATGAGATACCATTTTGTCAGGGCACATGTGGGAACTTTTGGTGGCAGAAACTTTGCAGCTACACATGGATTCCAGTGCCTTGAGCCACAGAAATATGAAGACAATGTGCACTTTTAGCCCTATGTTTGAGGATTGCAAGGGCTTCTGGGTAAAAGAAAAAACGTGTGGGTTCCCTGCAAGATCTTGGTGTACGCTTGGTGTCTAGTTTATGAAAATATCTCATTGATGGTTATATGGCTGTATTCTTTCCAGGAGTATACATCTCTGGGTATCTGGCAGACAAATGTTGCATGACAGGCCATATTTTGAACAACCTGTCATGGTCTGCATGGACCAGGGCAATTGAACAGAATTCTCATTGGAAAGCAGCATACACTGAAATAGCAAAACACTGATCTCTTTTCAAGCACGTTGCGAGGATGGGGGCTATAAAAAATGTAAGAGAGGACCAGTAGGATTGCAAGGTTGTTTTCTGCACTAGCCCTATTTTGAGCATAAGGTCCACAAATATCTTTAACTCTTCAAGGAAAGTGGAAGCCAACTAATAAGCCCTAGAATGAGGGCCTGGAGTGCCTCTATGGTCGTTCAGAAATTGGTTAGCTTGCAATTGTGTTTGCTGCGCAATTTTCTCAAGGAAGTAAACATCCAAAAGGATGGCCATAGTCGATTGGCAAATTGTGGGGCTGTCAAAAAAGCACTTCATCTGGGCTCGCTGTCGCATGTGTTGGACTAATCTGCTATTGTCGCCCTTTTGCACAGACTGTGCTTGCGAAGAGACTGCACATCTGCCATCATCATGTCATTCAGAATCGCTTAAAGATGAGTCATTGGATGAAACCCTGGTGACTGAAAAAATACTTGTACTTACTCAGATTCTACCTGATTTTCCTCTCCCTTGTCGTAGTTGAACTCTTGCTCTAGACAAGACTGGTGATTTAAGGATGACAGTACTTAAGTTTGTAAGTGACTATGCCAGGCCTACAACAACTCCCAACTCTTCTCCCAACCGTCCAGACGCAAACAAGCGGCACCTCACCAAAAACCCAAACAGTAAAAGGTGATTTGTGGCAGCATTTACATCTGGACTCAAGAGTGTGACATCTCAGGGAGTGTCTTGGTTAAACGAAGATTACCCCTTTCTCACATAAACATCATGTCTCAATCAAACACAGGCAATAAAGAAGATGCAGTAAAGTTTCAATAGGTTTTATTTAGCAAAACTGCAATCTGCAATAAGTTGCATGGGCTGCAGTGATTAGGATACTGAACAGTGCAAGAAACAGAATGGTAAAGACAAGAGTCATTAATACAAAGACCCCCACCATCTTGCAATAACATGTAATGACATAAAATATGAGCTATGTCCCAATAATCTAGCATAATGAGCCCAACCTCTAACCTAAAAGAGAGCTAGGTATGTTAAACCTAATCTGCTAATGCCCTGTCCATGAGAAGAGCCCCCAACCCTCATTACCTTGGAATGAGGTCTCTAGCTCAGACTCTGTAGGGACACAAAGACTGGGTCAGAGTCAAGGTGATGTGCAGCATTGATAGCAGCGATGGCATCTGGTTGAAATCCCTCTGACTATCTGTTTAAGTAAGGAGTATTTATACAGATCTGCTTGGACCCATGACCTAGGTCTGTTCCCAAACAATAGATAAAAAGACATGCTTGGGATGGCAATTTATATAAATAATTCCCTCAAAAGCGTGAAGAGAGAAAGTACCTAATGTGAACACCTACAGTTTGTTTATGTTTTTTGCTTGATATTGATTCCTTAGTGCGGTGGCACTGATAACGCAAAACTGTTACATGGGCCTAACTAAAAACAAGGCAGCAATCTTAAAAGATGGAATTAAATAAATGAGCTAAAACAGAGCAAGCTAAGCAGGGTAAAAGTCACTAGGCTAAGCTAACTCCTGTATGCCAATAAAACAAACTAGGATTCACTAACCCTCCCCATTGCCGTAACAAGTATGACACCATAACTTGACACCACCGAAGGTGAATGAATACAAATGCAAAAAATGCTCTGGATTAAAAGCTAAAAGCATAAAAAATACATGAAAATCACTTTTGAAAACGTGTTAAAATCAATAGCTAAAAACGATACAAAGAGATATAGGCCCTCATAATGACATTGGTGGTAAATCCCACTTACTGCCACGCTGACGGCCGCCAACTTACCGCCGCCACAGCAGATATCCTGTCACCATAACATGACACACACACACACCAATCCATCAGTATTGAGCCACATATACAAAACCGCCACACCGAAGGTCAGTGACAAATTGGCGGTCTCAAAACCCACACCCTTACACCAACAGAACTACTCCCACCACATTATGACCCACAAATCACCACAGCAGACATTCAGCGGTGGTAAACCATTGGCGGTACATACCGCCGCGCTCACAATGGACACCCATATACAAAACAACAGCACATTGGACAATTCAAACAACACACACCTGACACCCATACACACACCCACACACCCACACACCCACACCACTATAAAACACACACCCACATTACCCACAACCCTTTACAAACAACAGTTACTGGCAGGAGATTGACACCAAGACCACTGACACAACTACAGCCACACACTATTCACACCTATACACCACTCACGCACTACACATCACACACCCCAACACATTACCCAACACACCCTCACCAACATACCTCACAGAACACCCATAGCACCACAAAGACACCCCCGTTTCACAGAGGAGGAGCTAAGGGTCATGGTGGAGGAAATTGTCAGGGTAGAGCCACAGCTGTTTGGAGCACAGGTGCAGCAGATATCTACAGCTAGGACAATGGAGCTATGTCAGAGAATTGTGGACAGGTTCAACGCTGTGGGACAGCACCCAAGAACTAGGGATGACATCAGGAGGAGGTGGAACGACCTACAGGGAATGGTACGTTCCATTGTTGCAAGACACCAGATCGCAATCCAGAGGACTTGCAGAGGACCCCCATCCTCTCCCCCACAACTCACATCATGGGAGGAGCAATACTGCATCCTGAGGGCCTGGCCGGAGTCAGAGGAGGACTGGACTCTGGTAAGTCAACTCTCTACTACTATTACCCCCCTACTTGCATGCCTTCACATACCCTCATCCTCACTCCCATCACTCCACCTCTTCCCACACACCCCACCATCCCATCTCACTGATCCCAATGCCAAGCCCTGCATGCTGTACCAATGCATGGACACCACTCACAGCCCTGCATGGGCACTCATCACTAAAGCATGCACACTATAGAAGATTAACTATCCCACCATACACTAACATACACAACTGAAAGCTGCCAGGGCAAATCCAGACAAAGAGGGGAAGGCACGGATGTTCAATATGTCAGACACAGAAACCATAACACATAATTTACATTACCACATGTACCCCAGCCAAGGTCAGGGGAGAGGAGCTTCCAGCAATATCCAGTCCCCGAACTGAAGAGGCCCACAGTGATGACAGCAACTCTGGTCTTCAGGATCTGGATGACCTACCTGGCCCATCAGGGACCATTGGACAGCCGGTTACCCAGGCCCAGTCACATACCACCACAGAGCCTCCCCCATCAGGCAACACCACTCCAGCACCCACCCAGTGGACCCATACCTCTGTCCCCAGGATTCGTCAATCAGCAGTATGTTGACCCCTACAGGGACCCCAGGCCACACCTCACCCCATGACAATCAGGGACCTGGGGTCCGTGACAGTGGGCATGTGGTTCAGGGGACAGAGGCACAGGCCAACAGGGACACTGGGAGGACTGCTGTGTGCCGGGGAGGACAGGCCCAGGGAACCGAATCTCAAGGAGGCACTCGCAGAGATCCTGGGAGCTTATCAATATTCCCAGGACACGATGGGCCAGGTCCTGGATAATGTGCACTAGAACAGGCAGCTGCAGGAGGGACAGTACCAGGGATCAGGGAGGACTCTCAGACCATCAATAACATCCTGATCTCCATTGCAGGGGTGCTGGCAAACATGGCAAAGCATTATGAGGGAGGCAGTCTCACACCAGTGGGCCCGGCCACTCGCCAGACATCTGAACAGCGTTCCACTTCTGCTGCCGCTAATGGCCAGGAGGCCCCACCACAGGAGTCACAGGCCACCAGCACCCCTCCCCCTGCAGAAGGTGAACCACCCCACAAATGTTCCCTGCAATCCAGACAGAAGCCAGAGACACTTGCCAAGACCCCCACCAGGAAATTAGACTCTCCTGATTGTCACCCTTGTGTCCCACTCTGTCACCCTGTCCACCTTGAACTGCCATTTCTCCCCTTCCTGTGTCCTCATGGACAATGCACCTATAATACAAACAGACAGGAACAATACCCTGGACTTTCCTCCATCATCACCCCATCCCATTGCACATGCCCCTCCACATATTAGCACTTCAATAAACCTTTTGAAAAAAAACAATTGTGTAGTATGTCATGTATATCAAATATGTATTCATTGCAACAGGTATAAACATTGCAAATCAACTGAACAGAGAATGAGCATAGATTAATGGCCTGTTGCTGGCTGCAGTGATCACACTAGGAGTACATGTCAGGTCACCAACATCCGCAAAATGAATTGCCAGAGGGAACAGTAAGTGGGCATAGAAGTTGAAAATATCAGCATGTCATTGCCACATGAATTAAAACAAATGTCATTGAAATGTGAAGTTACACTGTCCTACCTGTGTGTCATTGGAAGTACTGTCGGATCACATATGTTCTGTTGTCCTCATCCTCATCCTCTGCCTCCTCATCCTCACTGTCCACAGGGTCTACTGCTGCTACACAAGCATCTCCAGCCTCCTCTTCCTGCAGGAATGGGACATGGTGTCTGTAGGCCAGGTTATGCAACTTGCAACATGCAGCATGCCACCACCATCTAGCAGACCTTCTTTGGTGAGTAGCACAGGGATCCAACTGTTAGCTGGAGGCATCGGAACCTGGCCTTCAGGAGGCCAAAGGTCCTTCCAATTATCCTTCTGGTTTTCCCATGTGCTTCATTATAACATTCTTCTGCCCTTGTCCTGGCATTCCTCACAGGGGTCAGCAGCCATGATAGGTTTGGGTAACCAGAGTCACCTGCAAATATTGAGGGACAATATTTAGCCACACACTATCCTATATGGCCCACACCATACCCATACACCAACTTGTACTTAGTGGGACCCAGGGCTCACCTATTAGCTACACTCTGTAGTTGGCCCATTACATTTGGATGCTGCTATTCCTTAGGACAAAGGCATCATGCACCAACCCAGGATACTTAGCATTGACGTGAGAGATGTACTGGTCCACAAAGCACACCATCTGCACATTTAAAGACAGGAAACTCTTATGATTCCTGAACACTTGTTAATTCTGGCGGGGGGACAAATGCAATATGTATTCCATCAATTGCCCCAATTATGTTGGGGATATGTCCGATTGTATATAACTCCACCTTCACTGTGGCCAAATCTTCAACCTGGGGGAAACAATGTAGCTGCACATGTGTTTTATCAGGGCAGACAACACTCTTGTCAGCACCATTGAGAACATTGGATGTGACATTCCTGCTGCCAAGCCCACTGTCACTTGAAAGAACCAGTTGCAAGGAAATGAAGTACAGATAGCTCTTGCACAACAGGGGTGATCCCAGTGGGGTGACGGATAGCAGATATCAGGTCAGGTTCCAATTGGGAACACAGCTCTGTGATTGTGGCCCTGTCAAGTCTATAGTTGAGGATAATGTGCCTGTCCTCCAGTGTTGCCAAGTCCACCAGGGGTCTGTACACGGGGTATGTCTCCATCTCCTATTCATCCACAGAATCTAAGGGACAAAAGAGTGAGGATCTGGTCACAAACTGTACAATGGAGGTACAACAGAAGCTTGCATCCTGTAAACATGTAATGGGTCATTGTGATTTGTCCAGTATGTGCTAATATCTCCTGTGATACAGCACTAGTCCAGGGCCTGCCCCCGAAACCTGAAATGGCATCCACCTGTCCTGTGTGGAGGGACAGGTGGAAGTGAGATAATTCTGTTGACGTTGTGCACCGTTGCGGGATGCGGTCGGGAACCGCTGTGTAACTCCTCATTGGCTTACAATGGGCCCTTTGGGTTACAGTGGCCAATTGTGATCTACGCCGGTGGTGACGTATGCAGCGCCACGGGCAGGACCGCCATATTCTATTTGATTCCTTACTTGTTAGCTGACCTTCCATATAGGAGAGGACCTACACTGCATGTGCTGCTGTGACCTGTGTCTGGAACCTACAATGGCCCGTGTGACCGAGGAAAGGGCCCCAGCCTTCACTTCAGAGGAGTTGGAGAGACTGGTGGTAGGCGTCATACCCCAGTACTGACTGCTGTATGTGCCTACAGACCAACAGCTGAGTACACTGTGAGCACGATGCATGTGGCATGAATGCATGGAGTTGTGTTTGTGAAGGCCTTGTGTAAGGGGGGTGGGTGGATGTCCTCTTGGCAGCATACAGTTTGTGTGCTGGGCCATGTGTGTGTAAATGGTGATGTGAATGGGTATGGTGGGCCATATGTGTAACAGGCAGGACTGTTTGTCTATTTCTATTTTCCTGTGTGTATTGCCTCTGCAGGTCAGCGGCCATCAAAAGAAGGGTATATGGCATGCCATTGCAAAGGAGGTGCGGACCCTGTGGGTCTATGGCAGGCGGAGCACCCACTGTCGCAAACAGTGGGTGGACCTGAGATGCTGGGCCCCGAAGACAGCAGAGGCCCAGCTGGGGATGACCTCCCAAAGAGGAAGGGGTACCTGTCGAACCTTGACCCCACCGATGGCCCGCATACTGGTGGTGGCCTATCCTGAGCTGGATGGGCACTTGAAGGGATCACAGCAGGCACACGAGGGTGAGTACAGTGCCCATCATTACAACTAACACATGGTAGAGTGGTGTCCGGGTGGGGGATGTGTGTCAGTGGGTGCACCTATGCTAGGCCTGACATTGAAGCATAGGTCCCCTGGTGGCTAGGGTTCAAAAGGGAAAACCTTGCTACCTAGCATGTAGGCATCCACTGCTGGTCAGGGCTGCGTGGGTCCCAGGTGTGCTGCATTTGGTGGTATGTGCCCCTGCCCATGCCTTGGTGGCTAACTATTTCTCTGGTAGTGCAATGCATAATGTGTAGGCCTGTTCCCTGTGTGTGATGGTGTCGTGTACGCCAACAGTGGTGTTGATGCAGACAGTAATCCAGTGTATCCTTTGTCCCTTCCCCCCTTTTTTGTTTTGTCATCCTGTCCTTATGTGCATTAGCATCATCTGGCTTAGGAGCAGGGGCACCCGCGATGGAGGGAGCTGCATCCCACAGGACCCAGAAGGCAGAGTCCACCGACGGTGAGGGCACCAGTGGGACGGAGGGCGAGGGGAGCACTTCAACGGAGACTGGAGTGGTCAGTTCTGAATACAGATACCTCCTCCGATGGAAGCTCCCTGGTGGTGGTGAACACTTCTGTGACCACCTGAGCTACAGGTAGAGCCACCATCCCCTGTACCAGCACTGTCCTCCAAGCAGCCCCTCGGTCGGTTGCCTGTGCCTGCTCACCCATGGAGGGTGGGCATCTCCTTCGCCCCAGGCACCGCAGGCCCTGCCCCAGTTAGCCCTGCTGTCCTGAGTGAAGAGGCTATTGACCTCCTGAGATCCATCTCTGTAGGGCACTCAACCATTGTGAATGCCATACAGGGGCTGGCAGCCCGGATGCAACAATCTAATGCATTCCTGGAGGGCAGTCACACTGGATTGGTGGCCAGACAAAGATTGATTCAGGCGTTGGCCTCCTCTCTGATGGCAGCCATTGTCCCTGTTTCTACTGTCCCCCTCCAACTTCCACTGCTCCGGCCCATTCCACTCAAACCTAACCAAAGCACACATACAGCCAAGCATGCACACAAGACAACACCAAAAAGTGTCATAGGCAAACACAAGCACCACACTTCATCCCACAGGCACTCACACAAACACCATCCAGTTGCATACACAACAACATGCACTATTTCCACTATCTCCCACCCCTCCCCCTCCACCACCTCCATCCCAGCCACGTCTAAACTCACACCTGCATGCACTACATCATCATCCACTACCAGCATCATCACCACACCAAGCAGAACATTCACCTCACTGGTAGACACCTCCACAACAGCCATGCACACGTCCCCAGTGTCCTCCCCCACTATGTCTGTCCCCCCTCCTAAAGTACACAAATGCAAGCACTGAGACACCCTACAGCCATCTACCTCACAACAGCATACAGCCCATGCACCTGCACCCAAAATCAGCAGACAGACACCTCCAACAACTTCTCCCTTATCTTCCACTCCCATTCCTTCTCACTCTTTCCACTCCAATGTCCCTAAAAACTGTTCATATCCACCATTGACCTCTTCCCTCCCCCTCCCCCCATCCTGCATGTGTGGGCAGGGTATCATGAACCCAGCCAAACACCTCAGCCACACAGTCCATGGCCCCAGTCCTAACCACACCTACTTGTGGTGGAAAGGGATCCAGGCCACATGTTCTGAAGGGAAAGGAGCCTGCACTAGCCAGCCTAACAGGGAGGGAGACTGCCCCAGCAGGCAAGAAAGGCAAGGAGCCTGCACCTGACACCCAAAGGCCAAGGAGCCTGTACCAGCAGGCAGGAGGAGCAAGGAGTCTGCTCCAGCAGGCAGGAAGAGCAAGGAGTGTGCACCAGCAGGCAGGAAGGGCAAGGAGCCTGGACCAGGAACTGTGACGGAGCCCCCACCACCAACAATGGTTGCGCATCTGTCTGATGGTGCAGGGGATGGGCAGGAGTCTCCCCCTCCAGCTGCACCCCCACTGTGCAGATGTCTGAGGTTGCAGGGGATGGGCAAGAGCCTCCCCCTACCAACAGCACCACCCCTGTGCAGCCGTCACCGCAGGCAGACGGTATGTAATCCTACCTCCATAGGCTGCTGTGCAGCCTGTCCTCTACAGAACCAGTGGGGAAGACACCCGCTCGAGAGACTGTGACCTTGCACTGCCCAGGAACAAGCACAGGGCAAGTTGCCCTCTCCAGAACCAGTGGGTAAGACACCCACATGAGAGACTGTGGCCTATCACTCCCCAGGACCAACCACATGGCGTGTTGCCCCCTCCAGGACCAGTGGTCTTGTCACATCTCCCGGCTGAGGAGCCCCTCCGTCCCCCGTCCCCCTGAGGTGCCTGCCTATTTACCAACTGATGCCCCTGCAGTGTTCTCTCCGTGTTAAAGCAGGTGACATGTGTGGTCTTGGACTTTGGCCATGTGGCCCACACAATTTGAGGACTGGGCTGTGTCCCTTTTTCTGTAAATAGGTTTATATCTATTATCTTGCCTAACTTATTAATTCTACTATGTTGATATTATTACAAACACTTTGGCGAAATTCTTTTGTCCTTGCATTATTCAGCCGGGTTACGGGGTCAATTTTTTATTTTATGCATATGGTTGTGTGTATGGTGTGTGTGTGCGGTGTGTGTTGTGTGTGTCACTGTCTTTTTCATCCCCCCCTCCCTTGTGTGCTAGGCGGCTGTACTCACCGTCGTCGTCTTCAGTGGCGTCGGTGTTCATGGTGGAGCAGAACTTAGAATATAATCGGAAAAAACATGCAGTTCTGGTTCCATGGCGCCGATGTTCTTCTCTGGTTCATGGCGGCTACAGCTGTAGTGGCTGTTGTTTCTGCCCTGGCAGTCAGTGTGGGACAGTGGCTGTCTTTCAGAGAGATTTCCGCCATGGTTGTAATTTGGTGGTAGTTACAGCCAACCTGTTGGTGGTATTACCGCTACTTTATCACCGACTGCTAGAGTCGTAGTGTGGGCCATAATGTCGAAGAGTAATAAATGTAAATTTCAGATGTGGTATAATAAACCAATCATCACATTTTTGAACAATAGTCATGATCTGAGGTCCTTTCCAATCAATGGCTTCCTTTCCATTAGAAGCCATCGAATGGAAAGAACCTGAGGAAAGAGGCACATCGTCAGATATTATATCGATCACAGGATAGGCAGACGTATGCACGGTGCAGTAGTGGTAGTAGTCTCTTGTGCAGTTCCACCTGCAAGAGTAGCATCCTCCATAGTGCCAAAAAGAGACAAATCGTTCATCAAGGGTGGCTCATACCTGGCCTTGCGTATCAGCCTTAGTCTCCAGGGGCATGACCCTGAACGAACCTTCATCGGGGACATAAGCAATGCTTGGTCCACAGGAGGCACTGGCGTATCAGCAAGACACACTGTAGGCAAGTGTTTCAAGAGGCACCATACGCAGCGAAAGACTGGTTGCAGCCACCACAGGAGTGGTTGGAATGATAATGACCAATCACGCTCCAATTCCTCCAGCAAGGAAGCATCGAAGACCTGAACCTTGCGTTAACGGCACAGTTGAGCTGGTGGCAGCGGCTGCATTGCTTTGTGTAGCTGGATAACACAATCACTGCGAATCAGAAGAAATAGCAGTAGTATCCAGCCAATCAATGCCAAAATTATAGGAAAGCCGACAAACACACTTGAAAAGAGTGAATGGATGGCCAATGGGATGACTCTGAAGAAAGTCTGGAAGATGGACACAAATCCAGACCCAACAGCCTTAAAGAAGTGGACAATTCCAGTAGTGCTCGAGGCGTTGAAAATTCTAGATACCATTTCTCCAAAGTGCTTGGGGAAGTTGGTATAGATATTGTATCTTTGCTGATGCTCTCACAATCTGGAGAGCATACGTCTCTCTAGCTGATGTCAATGTGACTTTTATTCATAATAGTAGCGCCTTTAGTCTGCTCAGCTTGTCATAATTTACATTAACAGTATCAATGTGAGGCCACATTTCTGATACTTTTATTGCTCGTGTGGGGGGGAATAAATCTTTTCCACAACACTTAACGACCTTAGAGATTGAAATTGCATAGGCAATTCCTGGTCGCATACCACAACAGCTTTTGTCGCTGGTCGAATCAATGGGACGGGAGTACCCTTCAGAAAACAGGCCAAGTTCGTGACTCCGGCATTGAAAAGGCCATGAAGGGACATCTGCTTGCAGATCATTGAATGAATAACAGTAGTCTTGCATTCGCTTCCGCTGAGAAAGACCTCTGTTTTGCCGTTCAGACATTTGTAATCAAATGGCAACTCCCACTTTTCTTTAATATAGCTATCGTCTAGTCACTCGTTCCTGCCCACGGCAAGATGTTTCAGGCATTTAAAAAAAATGAAAAGAGGAAATGGGCAGATTAATGATACGATGTAGGAGCCATACTGTTGAAGGACTTTCTGCAACTGTGAAAGGCAACTTTTCTAACTTTTCTATATGAAGCATGGTAAAACTCGCTTCTCTTTTAGCAATTGTCTCCTGTTCCCTGGATAAATTAAAGATGGTGAACAATTCACTACCTTTAATGTACTTCCATGGGATTCAGCAATTTTTCAAAGTCTGTGAGTGTCCAACCTAACTGCATGATGGAACGCAGCTGACTTTGTCCATGATATAAAAGGGACATGTCTGTCTGAATGATATCAATCGCAGAGGACACTATGGCCCTCCTTTTGAGATTGGTGGGAAATGGCGCATACTGCCGCAGTGACAGCAGCTAAAAGACTGTCGCAGCGGCTAACATCCATCCACCAAATTATGACTACAGCCTGATTTCTGCCACAAGAAGTGCGGAAATCAGGCTGCGGCCATACTGGCGGATGGTGTTAAGGTGGCGCTGCTACCACCACCACATGCCATTATCGACAACAGCTAAAGCCTTTTCTAATTTTACTTGTCTATGTGCCTTAAACGCGCAGCAACTTCTATCTGAGAAAGCTTCCAGATCTCATTAAACATAGCATAGATGAATCTTTTAGAGCATGCCTTCCTAGGACCTAGCAAAAATCCTGTAAGTCTACATCTTCAGAAAGAGTGTTAAGATGGTCCTTAAGTGTGGTAAACGTACCCATTGTTGGCACAGTTTACCATCGCTATACCTGTGTGCTGACTCGAGACAAAGCGAGGGTTCGGCCGGATAATCTTGAAAACCCCTGAGGAATTAAAAAAATGTGCCTGACATCCATTGGTGTCTATTGACCAAATCAACCACCCGCTCTTACTCAGTGACATTCAGGAAGAATTGCCAATCATTAAATTTTGCCGGTGTGGGGATACTGTGTGCGTTCATTTCTTTCATTTCTGCTAACCCCAAACAGGATGTCTGTTGAATAGTATCATTTAAAAAGATCACTTGCACAGGAATCAGGCATGCTCTAAATAAAGGTTCCCTACCCTGAATTTGCCAATATTGTATTCCACATCCATCCTTTAAATCAATAGTATTCGTAACCTTCAACTGCAAGACAGGAAACAAAGGAATCTGAATAAATGAGCTTTGTATCAGTTAGCAATGTTTCCTAATTCGTGAAAGAGGTAATTTGAAATAATATGATTCTGGATGTATTGTGTCATGCCCAGAAAAATAAGTACATTTATCTGAATACCATTTTGTATAATGTTTTGGGCTCCCCATAGGTGGTGCTGAACAGTGTTCCCACTGTCTAGTGGCACAGTGCAGGTAGTAATGTCCCCAGTTATTATAACAGAACATTTCCCCATAAATCATTGTATGTCTATATCATCACTTTCAAAAAGGAAACAGTCCTTCATTTCAGCTAACGTAGAATCAACTGTCTGGATATCCTAATCATCCGATACAACACCAGGTGTAATTACATCAGTCATAGAAATTTTTAATACATATGGAATTTGAATGACCTAAGAAGGCCCGCATATATCAAATGGCATTTTGTCCCACACAATCCCTTCAGGAATTGGTAAAAGCTGAAATGTTTACAAGGGACAAGTCTCTTCAGACCTTATGTAAGGAATGATATATAGTTAAGACTTTATCCACAAACTCAACTGAGGAGCGTTCGGGAAGGTAATGACCATTTATAAGTAAAAAGAAAACAGTCACGAAACCCATCCATAGAAACGATGTAAAAAATATTAAGCAGAACCATAAATAGTTCAATGGGTGTTCTAAATAGTTATTTTGAAGCCATAGGTACAGCTTACGTGTCTTTGAGACATTTTCAATTTATGGAGTGGATGAGTCTGAAGAAAAGTTATCAGTGTCGATGAAGTAACCAGAGGCAGTCTCTGCAAACACAGGAGCATGTGCATTACTGTTGTGTGGATCCACTTTGCGTGGGGGTTCGTAGAAGACGGTGTTGTCAGTCTGTGAGTTGTTGGTGTAGAAAAGAGCCAAATCTTGGACACGTGCTGTTGTTGAAGTGGTAACTGGAATCAGCAAGAGCTCATTTTTCCGCCCTCCCCGCGATCGAGGAGTATTTGTAGCATCATTGGACATTGTTGTGCATTACGAAGCAGTGTAGTTACTTTGAAGAGGTTGGGTAGTGAGAGGGGACTGGGAACTACTCAAGGAACCTCTTGGTCTACTGTGCATGATCGGCTATATGGTGAACTTTGATGTCATCAATGGAAATTAATCTGTTTGCTTTGGAACCAAGCAGTGGTGGCACAATGACAGTTCTAGTACCTTGTACTCCCAGGACTGGTGCAGGTGCTCTGTAGGATAGACCAAATTCCTTCTTCACAGCGATCTTCTGACAAACCAGATCCCCAACTTTAGGAATCCAGCAAGTGGAAGTTGTTGGTAAATCCCTTATTCTTAAAGTGGCAGCACTGGCGGATGATTTAGGATCACAAAATTGATGACGCTCCTGTAAAATAGTGAGACATTCATTTCTGTCAAAAGGTGTGTCTGCTGCCACAAAGACCAGGGCCATCAAGATGTGGTACATACATAGGTATCCCAAAGAGAACCTCATAGGGAGTGCGTCCTCCCAAGGACCATCCTGGCAGATTATTTAGTGCTCTCTGGACCCCTTAAAGGTGATGAAGCCAGCTGCGGCCAGAACCTAATACTCTAGCTGTAAGGACTGCTTTAGATAATGGTTCTGCCTCTAGACGATCGAATTTCCCTCAGTATGGTATGGTGAGGAGTAATGGAGTTCAACACCCATCATCCCCATGGTGTCCCTGAATGCCTTAGAGGCAAATGCAAGGCCCTGGTCTGAAAGGAACGCTGCTACCACATATGTACTGATAAAGATCAGCAAGTCTTTTATAACAGTTTGAGTGTCAGCCAACAGCTGAGGCCATACCCACAGGAATCTAGAACAAGAATCTACGTGAATAAGATGCATTCGTATACACCATCAGGTTGGAGTGGACCGCAATAGTCCAGGTACACACATTGTAGTGGCCTGCTGGACACTAAGAAGAATGTCTGTGGTGGCCGTTTAATGTTTGAGCCCTTAATTTGCTGGCAAATGTCACAACAAAGGATGTACTGTTTTATTTGTTTGTATAGACCTGGCCACCAGAAGCGTTTCTGTAAGAATGTAACTGTGGCCGAAATATGTGCAGAAGCGACACCCTCACTCGCTGCTTTTATTGTATCTATTCTCCGGTCTTTGTTGGGGATCGCACAATCTCTAACCCCAGGAATTGTTGCGTAAGCAACATTCTGTGCACTGATTTGTTTGTAGGCTATGCTTTTGGAAGGGGCTTGCCTTCAGCCGAAGCTTTCACGAAAGTCAGAATTTCATCATCCAATCTCGTCTGAGAACTAGTCACTGCAGCCACAGAAGCCATAGCTACAGCAGATTTGGCTGCTTCATCAGCCAAATTGTTGCTGATAATGTCTACTCCTACACGTTGGTGGCCCAGTGTATGTAAAACATGGACACACAGTAGCTTATCCTTCAGATCATCCACCCTCCTCCACAAAGTTTTGTGTTTTATGGTGTTCCCTTTGGAGCCTCTAAATCCATTCAGCTTCCAATGATTGAGGTAATCATTGTAGGACTGGACGCAATAGTATGAACCACAGACAATTAAAGTAAAAAATCCTGAATCTGTACGTTCTAGCACTAGAATAAGGGCTTTGAGTTCATACAGCTGAGATGTGCAGTCCCCTGTGGACTGAGTGTAGGTATTGTGAGGGTAGAAAACTCCATCCTTCATCACTCTACTCAAGGCTGCGCAAGCAGGTGAATATTGATGTTTGGTACCTACAACTTGTTGTGCTGTACCATCAGGGCAAATGACAGCATGGTATCTGTCAAGTGGCAAAATATCTAGAGGAGCTGGGTACTCCTGTTCGTATTGGAGACATTTTTGTGTCTGAAGTTTTGGATCAAAGATGTAGTCTACATCAGTGGCAGTCAGGGAGGTTGCCCACTGAATTCAGCGCGAATGTAATGCTTTAGCATTAGGTACGCTTGCTTTGGTGACGGCCTCTAACGCTGGCATCGGGGTAACGACAATGATGCGCTTCCCTTTGGCAAGTGGCCTCTCCTTAATGACAGCCATTTGAATTGCAGTTAGAATCTTTTATGTGGGTGCAAAGAGTTGTTCTGCATTTGAGTATAAATGCTATTTCTATGCTATGGACACTGTGTCACCTTCATTAAAGGTGACATAAGTGAATCCAATGGCACCAACAATTATTCTGATGTCCAAATTTGTTTTATTGCCACATGTGTGCAAGTGTGTGGCTTATAGCATGCCCTGTTGCTATTCCCTAAGGGGTGCGTGTGTGTTCAACTGTCCAGTGTCTGCTAGAAAAATCAGGGTTTGTTAAGTCATAGAGTGGCTAGATACATTGTGCATAGTCAGGAATTTAAGTTCTGCCAAAATTAAAGAAGCCAAGTAAAGACTGTAGTTTTATGAGAGTGTTAGGTGGGTGGAGTTGAGCAAATTTCTCTAGAAAGCGCGGGCCAGGACTTCCCCTCATTTGATACCTCGTATCCGAAGGACAGTATGCTGAAAAAGGATATTTTAGTTTTTCTGAAATTGAATTTGTTACCAATGGCTGCGAATCCTAAGATGATCCGATCGACCCTGATAAGATGAATGTTGAGGTCGTCATCTGTGAGATAGATGTCATCCACATAGGACAATGGCTCGGAATCAATATCATGTGATATTGATGTTACACGGGCTGAGAACAGCCCTGGGCTGTTCTTGTAGCCTTGTGGCAAACAGCAACAGAATTTTTGTGAGCAAACTGAGAATGCACTCAGGTCCCAACTTTTGTGTGCTAAGTTCTGGCAGAAACAAATGTTGAAAATATCTAATGTTGTTTTGTATTTTTTGTGCACTATGTTATTAAGTAGTGCTGTGCTATGTGAACTTTGTATAGCATATGTATGTGTATGACTGTTTAAGTGTCTAGATTCTGGAACTATTCTATGCAAATGGTTGGGCTTTGAAACAGGGAATAACGGGTTATTCATTGCAGAGGGGAAGGGCTCAATTACTCCCTACTACTCAAGCTGAGTGAGGATCTCTCTCACAGGAGCTTTTGCTTCATGTTTAACAGGAGATTGTGGCTGAGTTTGGGGTGTAGACCTGATAGCTATTACATGGCAAGAAGAATCCTTGTCCCAACTTACATGATTGCCGTACAACGTAGGTGCCTGCGCCAAAGCCCCATTGACAGCGTAGGCTTGTTTTACCGCTTCTAGAACAAGATCAGAGAAAGAAGGCAAAATGACATCTTCCCCATGTGGGAGCCTGTGGACGTGCTCGGGTGGCCAGTCCCTTTCGGCCAGCAGGATATCACAACTAGGTTCATCTGAAAATATCACACCAATGGTGCGCTCTACATCTCCCTAAATTTGAATTTTCAAATCATAAACCCTGTCGGGTGGCCGTCTCAACCGCAATGAATTTGCTAGGTGCTGTTGCATCCAGATGATCTTTCAGACTCTGACAACATATCGTGACCTCTGCTACACTGTCTAACAGTGTCACTGCCCACATCTTGTTCTTCAGCAATGTTCTCAAGTGTACTGCCATTTTTAATTGACAGTTCTGCCACCTTTTTCTTTTTGAACTGTGTCTTTTGTTTTGGGACTTATCTTCTTTATTGTTTGAAAACTGTGGTAAGTCTTTCTTCGGTTTCATGTATTCAGGACGTTAATCAATCAGGACGGCCCCCTCTCTCGCTACATCTATCCGGTGCACCCTGAAAGGACGAGAGGGAGGTGAATCAGTATATCTGTTAGGAGCTTTTATATTTTCTCTATTTACGAGTGTATCTCCTTTCAAAGTTCTCTGGATGTGGGGAATCTGCTCTCTGATTTCGTCTATTTTTAATTTCTTTTTGCTTATCCCAGTGCTTTTTAGAACCCTGCTGTGCCTCTTTAGTACCTTCTTTAGGGGTGGTACTCTGTATTTCAAGCTTCTTTGGCTTGGCTCCCAAACTATCCTGTCCTATACTGGTATAGGTGTCAGAAATAATTTTTGGTAGCTCTTTCTCCCATTCTAAGTGTGGAATCTCTCAGAGGCAATAGCGTATAGTCAGTGTTACCGCTTCCCCATTGATGTTACTGAGTATTATTGAGGAGGCTGCGTCAAAGTTATACATTAATTTCATCCCCAAATCCAGGGCTGGTGCAGCCCTATGCTCATTCTGTATGTGTTTGAACACTTCTGGTAAATTGGCAAGTGTCGGAGTACCATGTGTGGTAATATAAATTGCAGCAAAGACTGTACCCCAGACGGCACAGTCATCCACGAGGGAACCATCCCAAAGGGCAAGCACATTGTGAGAACTCTCTCTTTCTCCTGTGGTCCGCATGGGGAAACACAGCTTCTAGCTGATTTGTTTCCTGGCCTATCCAGAACGGTAGCTTCTCTTGTTCTGTGGTTACCTTACCCATGATAGTATGTACTGTTTCTGGATTAATCCCAGTAGCCAATTAATATCGAGCACATGCTGGTGGTGCTGGACGCGCTGGTGTAGTGTTCAAAGTTCGCATTATGAACTAATAAGTCATCTGCAGAGTGTTACTAGTTCATGATATAAGTTTTGCAGGTCAGCTGCCTGCATATTTTGTATACCTGGGTGAGGTGTGTATATGACAAACATTGGCCACGTTGGTCCATCGTTACCTAAGGGACCTAATCTCACTGGTTGTATTACATGTGGTAGGGCGCAATTAAATCTGTTCTGCTGTTCTTGAGTAATCGGAATCTCAAGATACTGATGTGCTTGGTACCTTTGAGGTACGTTTGCAATTCTGTATTTGTGAAATGTAAATGATCTTTGGTCTTCCTCAGGAAAGGTGGCCCAAGAGTAGAATGTTTCTGTTTGGTAAGCTTCACTAGCTTCTACTATGAATGTGACATCCCGCCCTCATCTGTTAAGCCATGCGCTACTAGTTGTAGTGTTAATACTTTCCTAGCATTCTCAGGAATGTCTATGGTGTTAGCCATATTATATATTGGGTATAAGTGATGGAACACCAAATAGGGAGAAAAGTCCTTTTAAGAGTTCGAGCTAGAACAACCTACAGCCTAATTAGGTAGTCCCTGTTCAGTTGAGGAGGATCTTCCCCAAGACCACGGACGTCCCCGTATAATGGTACTTAGGGTACCTGTTGTATGTGTGACAGTGATAGTCAGGGTATCCGTAAATTGGTGCCTAAACACCATTGTTGGTGGTGCCATGTCGTAGTTGGACTCTTGCTCTAGGCAGGACTGCTGGTTTAAGGATGACGCGACTTATGTTTGTAGGTGACTATGCCAGTCCGACAACAACTCGCAACTGTCATCCTAACCCTCCTGGCTCACAAGCAGCACCTCACCAAAAACCCAAACAGTAAAAGGTGATCTGTGGCAGCCTTTACACAAGGACTCAAGAGTGTGACATCACAGGGAGTGTTGTGGTTAAACAGAGATTACCCCTTTCTCACATAAACACCATGTCTCAATCAAACACAGGCAAAATGAAAAAGATGCAGTAAAGTTTCAATAGGTTTTATTTAGCAAAACTGAAATCTGTGATAAGTTGCATGGGCTGCAATGATTAGGATAATGAACAGTGCAAGAAACAGAATGGTAAAGACAAGAGTCATTAATACAAAGACCCCCACCATCTTGCAATAACATGTAATGACATAACGTATGAGATATTTCCTAATACCCTAGTATAATGAGCCTAACCTCTTACCTAAAAGAGAGCTAGGTATGTTAAACCTAACTTGTCCATGAGAAGAGGCCCCGACCCTTGCTACCTTGGAATGAGGTCTCTAGCTCAGATTCCATAGGAACACGAAGACTGGGTCAGCGTCAAGGCGATGTGCAGCATCGATAGCAACAATGGCATCTGGTCGGAATCCCTCTGACTATCTGTTTAAGTGAGGAGTATTTATACAGATCTGCTTAGACTCCTGACTTAGGTCTGTTCCCAAACAATAGCTATAAAGACATGCTTGGGATGGTAATTTATATAAACAATTCCCTCAAAAGTGTGAAGAGAGAAAGTACCTAATGTGAACACCTACAGTTTGTTTATGTTTTTTGCTTGATATTGATGCCTTAGCGCAGTGGCACTGATAACGCAAAATTGTAACATGGGCCTAACTAAAAACAAGACAGCAATCTTAAAAGATTTAATTAAATAAATTAGCTAAAACAGAGCAAGCTAAGCAGGGTAAAAGTCACTAGGTGACTGGTGCACGAGTCTGCAAGCCAAAGGCTAAGCTAACTCCTGTATCCCACTAAAACAAACTAGGATTCACTACACCCTCAGATTTTGTCTCTATATCTGCTGTCTCAATCTCTGATCCTACCTCAGAGCTGTCCTACCTAATTCGAGTTATGTCCTGGGCAGCAGTCATCCACCAAGATGCCATCTATGCTGCTGGCTGAAACCGACCTGCTAAAACACTGTTGTACATTGAAGGCAGAATTGTTGTTCTGAAACAATCAGTGGGTGTGAGATATGCACAACAGTAAATAAAGACAAAGGTAACTTACCTTATCTTCTTTCCTGAATCTGCAGGTTCTGCAAAGACTCTAAAAAAAGACAAAAAAGACACAGTATTACTTTACCTTGCCACATACCCAATATCACAGCATACATTTGATGTGGCTTATGCAAAACTTTATTGTTGGGGGAGCTGCTGGGCAATTACCAGTATAAAAGTAATTCCACAAAGCTACAAATCTACCTTTGATCTCAAGAAGTACACAATAACAAAGGAGACCCTGCAACATTACACACAGATGTGCTCCTTGTGAAACTCACAGTGCAATCACTAGGGTAGATGAAGTTATGCAACAGATTTGACTAAAGTATGCAGCATGAAAAGACAAATTATGAGGCCTACTGCAGTACATTTTGTTAATAGTGTGACTTTATTATTTTTTGATTTGCAACCATGGTAATACTGTCAGGGGAAACATTTCACCTCATTAGTACCAGTTTATTAACCAAATGCATAAATAAGCAACTGAAAAAAATTATACTTAGGATCTTTTTATCCATAGATGGAGCATTTTTTGTTTTGCCAATAGCTGTGTTGCCTTTTGAGGAACCTCAGTGAAATTTTCAAAACGTATACTTTGGTCAGTTCAGCTGCTGTCTTAAAGGTTTCAGGGTGATCTGTGAAGCAGGGTAGGGGTTCCCTGATCCCATGGGAGTTACATGGTTATGTAAAAATAGTAAAATTGGTTTTCATATGATTTAAAATGTATTTTTTTATGGTTTCCATGATCCGCTGATCCATCTGTGGAGTTCAGCGTGGCCTCCGGTGTAAATCTATGGGTGGGTCTGCGTATTTAGTGAAACGTCCCAAAAAAAAGATATAAATTCAGGCACCTATTCAAACACCCAGACAAACAACATAACATCCACTGTCACACCTAGAAAGACACTGTCATATCCACTTTCATACCCACACAGAATCTCTCACACCCACTCTCACACCCATGCAGACAGTCTCATACTCACTCTTACACTCAGACAGATACTGTCACACACATTTCCAAATGCAGACTCACATTGCTGCAATTACTCTCACACCCAGGCTCTCTCATGCTCACACCCAGAGAGATGATCTCACACTTTCTCTCACACCCACATGTACACTCTGACACTCAGACTGACACCCAAACAGACACTCTCAGACCCACTTTTGTAGCAAGATAGCACTGTGACATTCATACTCACACCCACACACGCACTCTCACACCCATGCAGACACTGCCACACTCACTCTTACACTCAGAGTAATACTCTCACACCCATTCTCAAATCCAGACTCAGACTGCTACACTTACTCTCACACCCAGGCTCCATCACACTCACTCTCACACCCAGAGAAATGTTCTTATGCTTTGTCGCACACCCACGGATACACTCTTACACTTAGGCCCTGATTACAACCCTGGTGGTAAATCCCGCTAACCACCGTGCTGACGGCCGTCAAGATACCGTGGCCACGGCGGAAATCCGCTCCATGTATTACGACCCACATCTCGTAATCCGCCACAATACAGACACCCACACAAGTCCGCCACACCAAAGGTCAGTGATAAACTGGCGATACCAAAACCTACACCGTCACGCCAATAGAACTATGCCCACACTATCACAACTCACGAATCAACACAGTGGTCATTCAACCGCTGCAATCCATTGGCGGAACACACCGCCACACTCAAAATATACACACATTTACAAAACACAACCACATTGGACAATTCAAAATGCAAACCCCTGACACAAATACACCCACCTCACCCACACACCCAATCCAATATAAAATACCCACCCATATTACCCACAACCCTTTACAATGACCTGTTTGGAAGAAGCCCAGAGAGAGAGAGAATAACAACCACAACACCAGCATCCACAGGCACACAACACCATCACTCATACAACATCCACGCACCTCAAACAACACACACCAACACATCCCCCCACACATCACAACAGACAGCACCTCACACATCACCCACACCACATTATGTCACCTCAAAGACACCCCAGGTTTTCTGAGGAGGAGCCCAGGGTCATGGAGGAGGAAATCATCCCGGAAGAGCCACAGCTATTCGGATCACAGGTTCAGCAGATATCCATTGCTAGGAAGATGGAGCTATGGCGGAGAATTGTCGACAGGGTCAACTCAGTGGGACAGCATCCAAGAACACGGGATGACATCAGGAAGAGGTGGAACGACCTACGAGGGAAAGTGCGTTCAGTGGAATCTAGACACCAGCTAGCAGTACAGAGGACTGGCGGTGGACCCCCACCTCCTCCCCCACAACTAACAACATGGGAGGAGCAAGTCTTGGCAATAATGCATCCTGAAGGCCTCGCAGGAGTAGCAGGTGGACTGGACTCTGGTTAGTCAAATCTTTACTACTATATCCCCCCACTCTACCTGCATGCCATCACAAACTCCCACCCCTACCTTCACACCCATCACCCTAACACCTCACAGATACCACACATCCCAATTCCAAAGCCTGCATGTCACACCAATACATGGACACCCATCACCAAAGCATGTCCGTCCAGTACAGATACTCACTCAGGCCCCAAAATTAACAATCACACAAGGCCAAAAACAATAAGCCAACCACAGGAATAGAGGGTAACTCACACTTTGGACAAAAGGGCACATACAGATACAATAACTATGCATTTACCCCCCTACAGGACCTCTACCCAACGTAACAGGATAGGAGGTGCCAGACAAATCCAGTATCCCCACAGAAGAGGCCCACAGTGACGACAGCAGCTCTGCACGTCTGGGTCAAGATGACCAGCCCGGCCCATCTGGGACCTCGAGACAGTCGGTTCCCCTGCCACTGTCACAAACAACCACAGAACAAAGCCCCCTCAGGAAACACCACCACAGCACCCACCCAGAGGACCCATGCCACTGTCCCCAGGACATGTCAATCAGCAGTGTGTCCACCACTACAAGGACCCCAGACAAACACTAACCCAAGTCAATCAGGGACCTGGGGGCAGTGGCAGTGGGCACACGGTTCAGGGAACAGAGGCACAGGATAACAGTGAAGCTGGGAGGGCTGCTGTGCGACAGGGGGAGGACAGGCCCAGGGAACCCACTCTCCATGAGGCACTCTCCAACATCATGGCAGCATACCATCATTCCCAGGAAACCATGGGCACGGTACTGGCCAAGTTTCAGGAGACCCAGTGGCTGCAGGAGGAACACTACCTGGGGATCAGAGAGGACTTGAAGTCCATTAACAACACCCTGGTCTCTATTGCAGGGGTGCTGGCAGACATGGCCAACACCAAGAGGGACACAGTGGCACACCAACGGGCCCCTGACACTAGCCTCAACGATGAACAGCCCTCCACCTCCGCCGGCGCTAGTGGACAGGAGGTCCCGCCACAGGACCAACAGGCCACCAGCACCCCACTCCCTGTAGAAGGAAAACCACCCCACAAACGGTCCTTGCAATCCAGGCACAAGACAGAGAACATTGCCAAGACCCCCGCCAGGAAATAAGACTCTCCTGATATTGACCCTTCTGTCCCACTCAGTTACCCTGTCCACTTTCAACTGCCATTACTCCACTTCCTATGCCCCCTGGACAATGCACCTGTGATGCCAATAGACTGGACTCTACCATGGACATTCCTCCACCATCACCCCAGCCCATTGCACAGCCCCCTCCACTTATTAACTCTGACATAAACACCCTTGAATCACAAATCAAACTGGAGTCAGTCTGTACTTTCTTAAATGTGTTATTACAAACTTTCAGAAAAATAGCACTGTCTTTGTTCACTTTCACATACCAATGTTAGACAGTTGTTGGGCAGCAGTAAACATAGCAGAAGGCAGAAAGTGGTACACAGATCTGTAAAATGGAAAGCCAATGTGAACTGTCATGGTCCAAAAAGGCAGATTCATGCAATGTCCTTCAGTAGTCTGACAGGAGAGGAGCAGTGCCAGTCACTTACCGGTGTCTCACTGGAAGTATTGCATGATGGTGTTGTTTTGGTTGTCTATATCTTCTTCTTCTGCCTCCTCTTCTTCACTATCCACAGGCTCCACAGCTGCCACAAGACCAACATCAGGCCCATCCTCCTGCAGAAAAGGCACCTGGCATCGCAAAGCCAGGTTGTGCAACATACAGCATGCCACGATGATCTGGCACACCTTCTTCATTGAGTAGTATAGGGAGCCACCTATTAGATGGAGGCACCGGAATCTGGCCTTCAGGAGGCCGAAAGTACGCTAAATTATCCTCCTAGTCCACCCATGTGCCTCATTGTAGCGTTCCTCTGCCCTTGTCCTGGGATTCCTAACTGGGGTAAGTAGCCATGACAGGTTGGGGTAACCAGAGTCACCTGCAAATATAGAGGGACAACTGTGAGAAATACAGCAACCATTAGGGACTCTCCCATCGCCAGACACCTATGTAATCTAAGTTGGGACCTTGGGCTCACCTATTAGCCACACATGGTGCATCTGGAGTTGCCCCATCACATAAGGGATGCTGCTATTCCTCAAAATGGAAGCGTCATGCATTGAGCCAGGATACCTGGCATTCACATGGGAGATGTACTGGTCTGCCAAACACACCATCTGCACATTCATAGAATGGTAGCTTTTGTGGTTTCTGTACACCTGTTCATTCCTGCGGGGGGGGACAAATGCCACATGTGTACCATAAATGGCACCAATGATGTTGGGGATATGTCACAGGGCATAGAAGTCACCTTTCACTATGGGCAAATCCTCCACCTTGGGGAATACGATGTAGCTGCGCATGTGTTTCAGCAGGGCAGACAACACTCTGGACAATACATTAGAGAACCTTGGCTGTGACATCCCTGATGCCATGGCCACTGTTGTTTGGAAGGAAAAACTGTCCAGGAAATGGAGTACTGACAGGACCTGCACTAGAGGGGGGATTCCTGTGGGATGGGGGATAGCTGACATCAGGTCTGGCTCCAACTGGGCACACAGTTCATGGATTGTGGCACAATCAAGTCTGTAGGTGATGATGATGTGTCTGTCTTCCATTGTCAACAGGTCCACCAGGGGTCTGTATACCGGAGGATGTCGCCATCTCATCATCTGCCCCAGCGGATGTGGCCTATGGAGGAGAGGGGTGAACAGAAGGTCATACACCACACAGCTTGCACAAGGCTGTTTAGAACAAATGTGCTGTAATCTGTGTTTAGTGCTGTATGTCCGTATTCCTGCACAAAACTGCTGTGACGCAGTTAGTTGGCCTGCCATGTGGCCACCTGAAATGGCTGCTGCCTGACCTGTAAGGAGGGACAAGGGGGAAATGAGGTAACTGTGCTGGCATTGTACACCGTCGCGGTAGGCGGACAAAGACCACAGGGCAATTCAGCATTGGTTATCATTGGGCCCTATGTGTTCCAGGAGCCAATGACGATGTACGCCGGCAGTGACAGTACGTACCTCTGCGGATGTGACCACCATTTTCTATCTGTTCACTCACTTGATACCTGACCTTCAACAGGAGAGGACCTACACTGCAAGTGCTGCTGTGACCTGAGTGTGGAAGTGACAATGGTTACAGTGTCTGGGGAAAGGGCCCCTGCCTTCACGCGGAGGAGTTGGACAAACTGGTGGATGGGGTCCTCACCTAGTACACGCAACTCTACGGTCCACCAGACAAACAGGTGAGTACACTGTTAGCATGACGGATGGGACATGAATGTATGGAGTGGCGTTGATGGAAGGTAATGGTGGGCAGAGGCCAGCATGTGAGGATGGTCAGTGCATGTGTTTGTGTGCCAGGGTGGGTGGTTGTGGCCAGTGAGTAAGAATAACCGGACGGGGGAGTAAAATCCATTCCAACTTTACATTTCCTCTAGGCGAGCGCTCACCAGAAGAAGGGTATTTGGCGTGCCATCGACAAGGAAGTGCAGACCCTGGGAGTCCACTATAGACAGAGCACCCACTGCCGCAAAAGATGGGAGGGCATGCGCCGCTGGACCAAGAAGACGGCAGAGGCCCAGCTGGGCATGGACTCCCAACGTGGAAGGGGTGCCCATCGCACCATGACCCCCCTGATGTCCTGGATGCTGGCGGTGGCATATACGGAGTTGGATGGGCGCTTGAGGGCATCACAGCAGCCACAAGGGGATGAGCACTGTCGCATGCAGCTGACTCTGCGTGCTTTTTGAGGTTTCTTGGTGTGGGAAGAGGACTGTGGGTATCCCTAGGGCAAGGCAAGCGTGCCAGGGTAGATCCATTGTTAGGCAGGCTCAGTGCCAGTCCAACCCCATAAGTCGTATTGGCTCTCAACACCTAGTCAGGCTCCTGTGGGTTCCAGGTGTGCATCAAATGTGTGTAGGCACAGTCCCCCATGGGCATGTGATTTTCCCCTGAACTGTTACTGCATGGCCTAGTGCATAGGGCTGCTCCCTTTGTGTTGTGTCCGTCAACAGTGGTGTTGTTGCAGGCATTGACCATGTCTCTCCTCTGTCTTTCCACCCCTTTTTGTTTTGTCACCCTGTCCTTGTGTGCATTAGCATCATCTCGCAGAGGAGCAGTGGCACCGGAGCAGGAGGGAGCTGCAACCCACATGGTCCTGGAGGGTGAATGTACGGAGTCTGCAGCCACCAGTGGGACGGTGGGCAAGGGGTGCTCCACGACGGGGACAGGAGGAGACACCAGCAACAGCGATTCCTCCTCTGATGGGAGCTCCCTTGTGGTGGCGGGCACCTCTGTGACCACCATAACAACAGGTACAGCCGCCACCCCCCCCTACCAGCAGCACCCTCCAAGCAGACCCTCATTGAGTTTCTCGTGCCCGCTCACCTAGGAGGGTGGGCATCTCCTTCACCCCAGGCACCTCAGGCCCTGCCCCAGTCAGCCCTGCTGCCCTAAGTGAGGAGGCTATTGGCATCCTGAGATCCCTCACTGTTGGGCAATCAACCCTTTTGAATGCCATCCAGGGTGTTGAGAGGCATTTGCAGCAAACAAATGCATACCTGGAGGGCATTCTTTCTGGTGTGGCAGCCCAACAGAGAGCATTTCAGGCTCTGGCCTCAGCACTGATGGCAGTCATTGTCCCTGTGTCCAGACTCCCTCTTCCAACTTCCACTACCCAGACCCAATCCCCCTGCCTCAGCCTATCCCAAGCACACCATCAGACCAGCATACACACTCATCACACACAAGAGTGGACATGGCAAACATAAACACCACCCATCCCACAGGCACTCACACAAGCACCATCCCCATGCAGACACGCCAACATCCACTGCCTCCACTGTGTCCCCTTCCTCCACATCCTCCTCCTCCCTCCCAGTCTCGTTTCCAATCACACCTGCATGCACTACATCCTCAGCCACTACCTCCATCACAAGCACGCCCATCACCACACACCGCTCATGTGCAATCACCACCCACACAACCATTCACACATCCCTGTGTCCTCTCCCAGTCTGTCTGTGAGCCCTCCTCCCAAAGTCCACAAACGCAGGCACACACCCACTCAACAGTCATGAACCTCACAACAGCCTCCAGCCCATGGACCCTCACCCAAATTCAGCAGACCTACACCTCCTATAACCACTACCTCTTCCCCCACTCCCAAACCCCCTCCATCTTCCCGTCCCAGTGTGTCTAAAAAACTTTTCCTCGCTAACTTTGACCTCTTCCCTACACCTCCCCCCGTCCTTCCCCTAGGGCCAGGATGTCCAGATCCCAGCCCAGCACCTCAGCCACAAAATCATCCAGCACTGTGG
This sequence comes from Pleurodeles waltl, assembly GCF_031143425.1. NCBI lineage: Eukaryota > Metazoa > Chordata > Amphibia > Caudata > Salamandridae > Pleurodeles > Pleurodeles waltl. The sequence continues at coordinate 646,174,430 of NC_090443.1, read as the reverse complement.
TCCCTGCAAGTCCTGCAACATCGCGGGCCACACCCATCAGGGCTGCCAGTGAGCCACCTAATGAAGCCAAGGATCACCGTATTCCGCCACCTGCCAAGGTGAAGAAGGGGACAACATGCCGTAAGGACAAGCTGCACCAACCAAGCAGCAAGGCCTCCTCCAAGACAAAAGAGGACAGTGCCAAGGTCCCAGCAGTGACTTCCAAGGTGGGGAAGGGACACAAGGCTAAAGGGAAGTTAGCTCAGGGCACTGAGCCTCAGACACTGCAGTAACCACTGCCACCTGCACCGCCACCTGCACGGCTACCTGCATGTCTGCTGCCTCTGCTCTAGTCCCCAGCATCATCCCCAGTCTGCAGCTGTCCAAGGCTGCAGGAGACGGCCTGGTGTCTCCCTCCACACGTGCTGACACATGCACCACTGCCAGCATGTCCGTCGCTGACACCGGCCCAACCGCCGCCACCTGCCCTGTGACGTACTCAGACTTTGCCACCACAGCCGATATGGACATCATCCTCAGTGGGTAGTCGTCCGAGGCTGCAGGAGACATCCGGGACCCTGCACAGCGTACATGAGGCACCCCAACCAGCACTGGCAGGACCAGCAGTTGGCAGGCTAAGTCGCCGCAGGGTGGAGTGTGTCTCTGCCTCCATGGAGTATCATGCTACCTGTTCCCAGGAAATCTTGTGGCTTTGACACCACGGTGCAGGAATGGGAACTGCCACACACCATGTGAAGCACTCTGTGCAATAAGCCACCTCCAGAACCAGTGGAAACAGTATCCACTACCCCAGTCCTTGGCAGGATGAAGCACTCTGGGCACTAAGCCCCTTGCAGAACCAGTGGAGAACAGCATCCACTACCCCAGTCCTTGGCAGGATGAAGCACTCTGGGCAATAAGCCCCCTCCAGAACCAGTGGAGAAACACATACACTACCCCAGTCATTGGCAGGATGAAGCACTCTGGGCACTAAGCCCCTCCAGAACCAGTGGAGAACAGCATCTACTACCCCAGTCCATGGCAGCATGAAGCACTCTGGGCACTAATGTTGAAGTAAGCCTCAGCAAGGCCTACTAGTGCAAGGGGTTCACCCTTCTCTGCACAAAGTCCTCAGACCATATAGGAAGAAGTTGGCACCGAAACTGAAATAAAAGACAAAGTTTATTAAACCTCATGAGGTGGTACTACAGTTCAAACAGCACCATTTGGTAATGTTTGAAGTAGCACACTGAACTGAGAGAGCATGGTCCTTTTATACCCACGCAGGGGCTAAAAAGAGGTGGTACAATTATAGAAGCAAGACTTGCATACATGTAAGGTCATGTGGAAATGCACAGTCGACAGGTAGGAGGGGCTAACAGTTTTCAAAGACTAACAGCTGCAGACCTTACTGGGCATGTGCGAAAGTGGGAGATGCTAAATATAACTTGTCACTAGCCAGATTTTCAAGAGTAGTTAACAGAAAGGTAGGACAGAGCACATGGTGAGCACATGGCAGAATGTGGCAGAGAAAATGGCTGCCATGAATACAAAATGGATTCCGCGAAATGTTCACAATAGTTACTAAATACAAGATGTCTTCTGCTAATGCTTAATCTAATCGCTGCTAAACTACAACGGACGACCCTTTCAGCATTAGCTGAAGACATTCGTCTTTCTGGGATAATCTAAATATTCATCTTGTATATTTATGCACATCATTTCAGCTATTTCCTTATCTAACATGTGTTGTGCTTTCATTTCTGTAATATTTATTTTGGTAGGCATACAAGCAGTAATACACATGGAGCAGAACATTGGACCACACTGAATACAGATACAGCATGTGAAAAATATTGCAATCATTACACACAGGATAGTCAGTAGTTTCCAGCCCCAGGCGGAAACAAGAGCCCAAAACCATCCAGAAAAAGTCCAAGTACCAGCCTCTGTGTGGATTTCTGCAGCAATTTTATGCAATTTAGATAATGCATCATATACTGAAGGTGAGTGATCTGGAACAAAAACACAGCAACTACTACCGATGATGCAAATGCACCACCTCGGTCAGCTAATATCACATCTAGTACCATACGATTTTGGAGCGCTACAATCCTCGCATGTTGGAGCTCCTCAGTAATATTCCCAAGTGCCAGAGCTGCCTGATTGGTAACAGCTTCAACAACCCTAGTCAATCGTCTCACTTTCCTACTGTTTAACGCAGCACCCACAAAGGAGAACAACCCTAAATTAAAATCAACATATTGTTGCAGGCTAGTATCCGTTTGGTCTACCTCATTTGTACTTATTGCCCTTTTATATCTATTTTTAATGATGTCATTGAACAGTTTAAAGTCTCGGTGATATGATGCAGGGGCCAAAAACACAGGGGGTAACAGAAAAGATACATAAAACACACCTGACCACCCAACAGGTAGTTGGTAAAATCCATTGTTACCACAAACAAAATGTGTATTATGTGAAGCTGTAAAACTACTATTATTTACACCCTCAATAGTTAAAATCAAGGTACAATTGCTTATCCCTACTGGAATTCGCCCAATGCTACGTATACATAAATCTGCTTTAGTTTTCATAACAGAAATCACAAATTGTTCTTTCTTGTCAGAGTCTCTTATATTTGTGAAGACATATGGTATTGAAACATTGTCCGGTTGATACTCTTCCCATTCCCCTTTAGTTCCTTTGGCTTGGGGATACCCATCTTTGTCTTGGTAGCATACTTTATTAAGGCGAAAAAGAAGTCCGCCCTCTGTACGTTTTCCAGATGCAAACAAAAGCGTATACCAAGCTTGACTAGAAACATTGTGTGAAAAAGGAAGAGGAATGAAAGGTGTTCCTCCTTTCTTTTGATGCGCAGGTATCATTCCACATACCCAACAGTTAGTAGTATTTGTAGCATTATGAGTATGATGCAACATCTGAATGAAAGTATTATTGAAGTACGATTGACGGTGCTTCTGCTCCTGACAGGGAAGCATAAAGTAATAGTGATCCTCTGGTACTGGAGTAGTGGCAACAAAAAACTCACGAGCAGGAGCCTTCTTTTCAACAAACCAAGTGATTATTGCTATAATCACCAAAACAACAACAAACCCCATAGTACTAATGATCAGTTTGTTATTCATTTTAGCAACAGTGATAATCGACCCTTTCAGCAATGAATTAAAAACAGTCATTGGAGCTCTTACAACTGGGCAGCCGCTGATTTCTTCACCACGGGCCAAGACGGGTGTCACTACTCTAATGCATGGGTGATCCGCCCCTTGCCACATTGGCTCTCCGTTTCACTAACCCAGGGCGGTAGCTCAACCAGTTTAAAAAAAAAAAAAAACAGATTCTTTCCTCGGTCTCAAATTATATCGCGACACTCCAGAAGTCGTATGGTCCGGGAAGACATCTGCAGATTCGTCAGGTGATATAGCACGGCCTTTCTCCGTAGTCAAAATTTCTCGATGATCGGTCAGCACAGCAGGTTCCACCAAGGTAGGTAGCACTCTCTTGCAGTGAGTACTATGGACCCAATTCTTTCGGTTCGTCTCTCGAACTGCTGTTCTTGTCGCAAGGAAGATCGGACGACGCCACTGCTCCACGAGGGGGCTCCATGTCCACAGTTTGGTCCTGCGGAGTGCAAAGTCTCTCCAGTGGGTGGTTTGTCCACTGCTCTATCCTGGGGAGTGCAAAGCCACATTCTCTCAAGTGTCTCCAGTGGTTGGTTTGCCCACTGCTCTATCCTGGGGAGTGCAAAGCCACAGTCTCTCAAGTCTCTATAGTGGGTGGTTTGCCCACTGCTCTATCCTGGGGAGTGCAAAGCCACCGTCTCTCAAGTCTCTCCAGTGGGTGGATTGCCCACTGCTTTATCCTGGGGAGTGCAAAGCCACAGTCTCTCAAATGGATGTCATTCTCCACTGGTTCTGGAGGGGGCATTGTGCCCAGAGTGCTTCATCCTGCCAAGGACAGAGGTAGTGGATGTCATTCTCCACTGGTTCTGGAGGGGGCATTGTACCCAGAGTGCTTCAGATGCAGTGTGGCAGGTCCCATTCCCTCACCTGGGTGTGTGTGCCACGAGATTGCCTGGGAACAGGTAGCATGATAGTCCGTGGAGGCAGAGACACACTCCACCCTGCTGCAACTTTGCCTGCCACATGCAGGTACAAACAGTGCTGTGTGTCGTGCATCATGTACGCTGTGCAGGGTCCAGGACATCTCCTGCAGCCTCGGACGGCTGCCCACTGGGAATGATAGCCATGTCTGCTGTGGTGGCACTGTCTGAGCACGTCGCAGGGCTGGTGGCGGTGGTGACGTGGTTGCGGCGGTGTTTGTGGCGTAGGTGCTGGCGGTGGTGCATGTGTCCGCACCTGTGGAGGGACACAGCAGGACGTTTCCTGCAGCCTCGGACGGCTGCCTACTTGGGATGATACTGGGGACTGTTGCTGAGGCAGCAGACGTGCAGGTGGCGGTACAGGTGGTAGTGTCCACCGCCGTACAGGTTGATGTTCTGGTTGACAGAAAGGGTGATTCTGGTCCCTCAGCCGGAGCCTCCGTTCCCTGTCCTGACTTGCTCTTCACCTTGTGTCCCTTCCCCACCTTTGATGTTGCTGCTGGTCCCTTGGCACTGTCCCCTTTTGGCTTGGAGGAGCCCTTGTTTGGTGGTTGGTGCAGCTTCTCCCTCCGGCATGTGGGCATCTTCTTCACCTTGGCAGGTGGCAGAATGGCCTGCTCCTTGGCCTCGCTAGGTGGCACACTGGCAGCCATGATGGGTGCCACCCGTGATGTGACCGGACTTGCTGGGACCACTGTGCTGGATGATTTGGTGGCTGAGGTGCTGGGCTAGGACCTGGACAGCCTGGCCCTAGGGGAATGACGGGGGGAGGTGTAGGGAAGAGGTCAATGTCAGGCAGGAAGAGTTTCTTAGACACACTGGGACGGGAAGATGGAGGGGGTTTGGGAGTGGAGGAAGAGGTAGTGGTTGTAATAGGGGTACGCCTGCTGAATTTGGGTGAAGGTGCATGGGCCGAGGCTGTTGGGAAGTGGATGCCTGTTAGGTGGGTGTGTGCATGCGTTTGTGTACTTTGGGAGGAGGGCTCACAGACACACTGGCAGAGGACACAGGGGATGTGTGCATGGTAGTGGGGTGGTGATTGCACGTGAGCGGTGTGTGGTGATGGATGTGCTGTGATGGAGGTAGTGGATGAAGATGTAATGCATGCAGGTGTGAGTGGAGATGAGACAGGGAGGGAGGAGAAGGACGTGGAGGAGGGGGAAAACAGTGGAGGCAGGGGAAGTTGGTGTGTCTGCATGGGGATGGTGCTTGTGTGAGTGCCTGTGAGATGTGTGGTGCTTATATTTGCCATGTCCACTCTTGTGTGTTGATGAGTGTGCATGCTAGTCTGATGGTGTGCTTGGGATAGGTTGAGGTACAGGGGATTGGGTCTGGGTAGAGGAATTTGGAGGGGGAGGCTGGACACAGGGACAATGGCTGCCATCAATGCTGAGGCTAGAGCCTGAAATGCTCTCTGTTGGGCTGCCACGCCAGAATGAATGCCCTCCAGTTATGCATTTGTTTGCTGCAAATGCCTCTCAACACCCTGGATGGCATTCAAAATGGTTGATTGCCCAACAGTGAGGGATCTCAGGAGGTCAATAGCCTCCTCACTGAGGGCAGCAGGGCTGACCGGAGCAGGGCCTGAGGTGCCTGCGGCGAAGGAGATTCCCACCCTCCTGGGTGAGTAGGCACGGGAAACTCGATGAGGGGCTGTTGGGAGGGTAGTGCTGGTAGGGGGGGTGGCGGCTGTACATGTTGCTGTGGTGGGCACAGAGACCGCAAGGGAGCTCCCATCAGAGGAGGAGTAGCTGTCGCTGGTTTCTCCTCCTGTTCCCGTCGTGGAGCTCCCCTCGCCCTCCGTCCTACAGATGCCTTCGGACTCCGTTACTTCACCCTCCAGGGCCATGTGGGATGCAGCTCCCTCCTGCTCCGGTGCCACTGTTCCTCAGCCAGATGATGCTAATGCACACAAGGACAGGGTGACAAAACAAAAAGTGGGGAAAGACAGAGGGGACACATGGTCAATGCTTGCAACACCACTACCGTTGGCGGATACAACACATATGGAGCAGCCCTATGCACTAAGCCATGCACTAACAGGGCAGGGGAAAATCACATGCCCATGGGGAACTCTGTCTAGACCCATTTCATGCACAGATGAAACCCATAGGAGCCTGACTAGGTGTAGGGGGCAAATACCAGCTTTGAGGTTGAAGTGGGACAGAGCCTGCAAATCAATAAATCTACCTTTTCACGTCTGCCCTGGGCTAGGAGAACCAACAGCCCACCTCCCACACCCAGACACCTCGTCAAGCGCGCAGAATCATCTGAATGAAAGTGTACTCACCCCCTTGTGGCTGCTGTGATGCCCTCAAGTGCCCATCTAACTCAGGATATGCCACCACCAGTATCTGGTACATCAGGGGGGTCATGGTGCACCCCTTCCACGTTGGGAGGCCATCCTCAGCTGTGCCTCTGCCATCTTCTTGCTCCAGCGGCGCAGGTCCTCCCATCTTTTCCGGCAGTGGGTGCTCCGTCTATGGTAGACCCCCAGGGTCCGCATTTCCTTGTCGATGGCATGCCAAATACCCTTCTTCTGGTGGGTGCTGATCTAGAGGAATAGTGAAGTAAAAACGGATGTTCCTCCCCTGTACAGTTCTTCTCACACATTGGTCACAAACCTCCCACCCTGGCCCAGAAAAACATACACACACCGTCCTCACATGCTGGCCTGTCCCCCCCATCTCTTCCATCCACCACACCCCATACAATCATGTGCCATCCACCATGCACACAGTGTACTCACCTATTTGGCTGGAGGACCGTAGAGTTGCATGTACTGGGGGAGGACCCCGTCCATCAGTTTCTCCAACTCCTCCGCAATGAAGGCAGGGGTCTTTTCCCCAGACTCTGTAGCCATTGTCGCTTCCAGACGCAGGTCACAGCAGCACTTGCAGTGTAGGTCCTCTCCTGTTGAAGGTCAGGTATCAAGTGAGGGAACAGATAGAAAATGGCGGTCACGTCCGCGGCGGTGCGTACCGTCACCGCCGGCGTACATCGTCATTGGCTCTTGGAACCCATAGGGCCCAATAATAACCAATGCTGAATTGTGCAGCAGTCTTCGACCGCCTACTGTGACGCTGCACAACGCCAGCGCTGTTACCTCATTTCCCCTTGTCCCACCTTACAGGTCAGGTAGCCGTCATTTCAGGGGGACACATGGCAGACCAACTAACTGCGTCACACCTATTTAGGCCAGGAATACGGACAGACAAAGGCACATAGAGAAAATTTTATGATTGTGCTAAACAGCCTTGTGAAACCTCTGTGGTGTCTGACCCTCTGCTCACCATTCTCCTCCATAGGACACGTCCTCTGGGGCAGGTGATGAAATGGCGGCATCCTCCGGTGTACAGATCCCTGGTGTACCTGTCGACAATGGAAGACAGACACATCATTATCACTTACAGACTTGATTGTGCAACAATCCAGGAACTGTGTGCCCAGTTGGAGCCAGACCTGATGTCAGCTATCCGCCATCCCACAGGGATCCCCCCTCTAGTGCAGGTCCTGTCAGTGCTCAATTTCCTGGCAAGTGGGTCTTTTCAAACAACAGTAGCCATGGCATTAGGGATGTTACAGCCAATGTTTTCTAACGTTTTGTCCAGAGTGTTATCTGCCCTGCTGAAACACATGAGAAGCTACATCGTTTTCCCTCAGGTGAAGGATCTGCCCACAGTGAAATGTGACTTTTATGCCCTGGGACATATCGCCAACATAATTGGTGCCATTGATGGTACACATGTGCAATTTGTCCCCTCCCGCAGGAATGAACAGGTGTACAGAAACCGGAAAAGCTACCATTCAATGAATGTGCAGATGGTGTGTTTTGCAGACCAGTACATCTCCCATGTGAATGCCAAGTATCCAGGCTCTGTGCATGATGCTTACATTTTGAGAAATAGCAGCATCCATTATGTGATGGGGCAACTCCAGAGGCACTGTGTGTGGCTAATAGGTGAGCCCAAGGTCCCTACACAGTTTGATTTGGTGTCTGGGTATGGGAGATTCCCTAACGTTTAACAGTTGTCCCTCGATATTTGCAGGTGACTCTGGATACTTTAACCTGTCATGGCTACTGACCCCAGTGAGGAATCCCAGGACAAGGGCAGAGGAACACTACAGTGGGGCACATGGGCAAACTAGGAGGATGATAGAGCGCACCTTCGGTCTCCTCAAGGCCAGATTCCGGTACCTCCATCTGACAGGTGGCTCCCTATACTACTCACAGAAGAAGGTGTGCCAGATCATCGTGGCAAGCTGTATGTTGCACAACCTGGCTTTGCGACGCCAGGTGCCTTTTCCACAGGAGGTTGGGCCTGATGGTGGACTTGTGGCGGCAGTGGAGCCTGTGGATAGTGAAGAAGAGGAGGCAGAAGAAGAAGATGTAGACAACCGTAACAACATCATCATGCAATACTTCCAGTGAGACACAGGTAAGAGGATGGCACTGATTCACACATCTCATACTATTGTAGGACCTAGCATAAATCTGCCTTTTTACCTCTGTGTATGGACCCTGACTTGTCACTTTGGCTTTCCATTTCACAGATCTGGGTCCCACTTTGTGCTATGTTGACTGCTGACCAACAACTGTGTTACATTGGTATGTGAACAAGTACATTGACATTACTATATTTCAGAGAGGTCGCAATTACACATTTGTGAAAGCACAGATTGACTCCAGATTGATTTGTGATTCAAGGGTGTTTATTTCTGTGCTAATAAGTGGAGAGGGTGTGTAATGGGCTGGGGTGAAGGTGGAGGAATGTCCAGGGTTGAGTCCAGTCTCTTGGTCTCACAGGTGCATTGTGCAATGGTGCATAGGAACGGGAGCAATGGCAGTTTAAGGTGGACAGGGTGACAAAGTGGGACAGAAGAGTGACATTCAGGAGGGTCTTATTTCCTTGCGGGGGTCTTGGCAATGTTCTATGTCTTGTTCCTGGATCTCAGGGACCGTTTATGGGGTGGTTCTCCTTCCGCAGGGGGTGGGGTGCTGGTGGCCTGTTGTTCATGTGGCGGTGCTTCCTGTCCAGTAGCTCTGGCGGAGGTGGAGGGCTGTTCATCATCCAGGCTAGTGGCAGGGGACCGTTTGTGTGCCACTGTGTTCCTCGTGGTGTTGACAAGGTCTGCCAGCACCCCTGCAATGGTGATCAGGGTGATGTTAATAGACTTCAAGTCCTCCCTGATCCCATGGTAGTGTTCCTCCTGCAGCCGTTGAGTCTCCTGAAACTTGGCCAGTACCGTGCTCATGGTCTCCTGGGAATGGTGGTATGCTCCCATTGTGTTGGACAGTGCCTTGTGGAGGGTCGGCTCCCTGGGCCTGTCCTCCCCCTGTCGCACAGCAGTCCTCCCAGCTTCCCTGTTATCCTGTGCCTCTGTCCCCTGAACCGTGTGCCCACTGCCACTGACCCCAGGTTCCTGATTGTCTTGGGTTTGTGGGTTTGCCTGGGGTCCTTGTAGCGGTGGACACACTGCTGATTGACGTGTCCTGGGGATAGAGGTATGGGCCCGCTGGGTGGGCGCTGTGGTGGTGTTTCCTGAGGAGGGAGGCTCTGTGGTGGCTTGTGACAGTGGCAGGGGTACCGACTGTCCAGAGGTCCCTGATGGGCTGAGCTGGTCATCTTGATCCAGGCGTGCAGAGCTGCTGTCATCACTGTAGGCATCTTCTGTGGGGGGACTGGATATGTCTGGCACCTCCTGTCTGGTGATGTTGGGTATGGGTCCTGTTGTGGTGTAAATGCATAGTTTTAGTATCTGTGTGTGCCATCTTGTGGATTGGGTGAAGTACCCTCTACTTCTGTGCTTGCATTATTGCGTTTGCCCTTTTGTGATAGTTGGTTTGGGGTCTGTGTGGGTATCTGTACTGGACATGCTTTGGTGATTGGGGTCCATGCATAGGTGTTGCATGCAGGGCCTTGATATTGGGATGTGTGGGTTGTGATAGTGGGGTATGTGTGAGGTGTTGGAGTGATGGGGTGAAGGTGGGGGTATGTGATGGCATGTAGGTGGGGTGGGGGATATGATAAATAAGAGATGACTTACCAGAGTCCAGTCCTCCTGCTACTCCTGCGAGGCCCTCAGGATGCAGTATTGCCAAGACTTGCTCCTCCCATGTTGTAAGTTGTGGGGGAGGAGGTGAGGGTCCACCGCTAGTCCTCTGTACAGCAATCTGGTATCTCGATACCACTGAATGCACCTTCCCCCGTAGTTCGTTCCACCTCTTCCTGATGTTATCCCGTGTTGTTGGATGCCGTCCCACCTCGTTGACCCTGTCGACGATTCTCCTTATCTTCCTAGCAATGGAGGTGTGCTGCACCTGTGATCCGAAAAGCTGTGGCTCTACACGGATGATTTCCTCCACCATGACCCTGAGCTCCTCCTCTGAAAACCTGGGTTGTCTTTGAGGCGCCATGATGTTGTGTGGGTGATGTGTGAGGTGCTGTTTATTGTGCTGTTAGATGTGTTGTATTAGTGTGTGTTCTTTGAGGTGCGTGGATGTTGTATGAGTGATGGTGTTGTGTGCCTGTGGATGCTGGTGTTGTGTTTCCTATTCACTCTCTCTCAGCTTTTTCAAATAAATGTTGTTGTAAGGGGTTTTGGGTTATGTGGGTGTGTGTTTTATAATGGTGTGGGTTTGGTGTGTGTGTGTGTATATCAGGTGTGTGTATTTTGATTTGTCCAATGTGGTTGTGTTTTGTAAATGTGTGTGTATTTTGAGCGCGGCGGTTTGTAGCGCCAATGGATTGCCGCAGGTGTAAGACCGCCACGTTGATTTGTGGATCATGATAGTGTGGGCGTATTCTTGTTGGCGTGACGGTGTAGGTTTTGGTATCGCCAGTTTATCACTGACCTTTGCTGTGGTGGGCTTGTGTGGGTGTCTGTATTGTGGCGGATTCCGAGATGTGGGTCGTAATACCTGTAGCGGAATTCCGCCACGGTATGTTGGCAGCCTTCAGCATGGCGGAAAGCGGGATTTACCACCAGGGTTGTGACGAGGACCTTAATCCCTTATCTGAGTTTCCATGGTATCAATTTCTTAAGTGTTGACCTTTGTAGGTTCCCCTTGTTCTAGCTAGGACATTTTTGAGTATCTGATGAAGAAGTCACTGCCTCAGGTCCCGGGCTTGAAGTCTGCTCCATATTCCTTCCAAGTGCCATCAAAACGTTCCCAACATTCCACCAGTGACCACCTTAAACTCTTACAGCATTACTGCACACTTTTTCTACAGAAACCCTTTCTCCATTACTAGCACCCCATTTATTTTCAAAATTAGTTTTTTAACCCGCACCACATCCCCCACCTTATCGAATGAGGCTGAACACACTTTCTGAGATCATACATATCCTTTTGGTTTTTTTGTGCTTCATCGACTCTACTAAGCATGGCTCTTTGATCCAACTTCAATTTCACTTTGTTACCAATGGATCTAGATAACCAGACAGAATAAAACACGGATGTCAGCTGCAGTCCACTAATTAACATAAACTGAGACACCTTGGTAACACTATGCCTTGGCATAGTGTTGTGACAGAACCACAGCATGGATTTCCCTGCCCATTTAACATTATAATAATTGATCTTTATCCACTTGATGCACTCAACAACCACCCTGTTTATTCTGTCTACAAACCCATTGGTTTGGGGATGATAGAGAGAACTGCTGGGATGTTTTACTCCTGATTCCCACAAGAACATTTCAATTTCATCATTCACAAATTGAGCCCCATTGTCTGAGATTAAATTCTCTGGAACCACCCTCCCACTCCTGTGAATATGTTCTTAAGGAACAACACAGTATTATGAGCTGTTCGTTCGGAAACAAAACGTACTGCTGGTCATTTGCTGTGATAGTCCGTCATGGTGCGTAGTATTGATGATGGGGTAGAAAATTGAAAGGCCCAACCATATTGATCCCAATCTTGAACCAGGGTCTGTCAGAGAGTTGGGTAGGTTGTAGCAGTGAAGTTGTCACTTCAAGCACTTTCTCTGCACTGTTGTACACAACACACATTCTTCAAAATGGTGTCAATGTCTTTGTCATAGAAGGACACCAATGAGAAGATCTGATTCTCCTTTTTGTCACTGGCACATAAATGTTCCTCGTAGACAGCATTTATCAGTCTAGACTGAATAGCCACAGGAGGAAAATACTTGCTAACCATTATCAGAACTTAGTTTTCTAACAAGAGTTCTTCCACAATCTCGGAGAAAGGTTAAACCTCTAAACAAAAATGTATTTCCCTGGGCCACATTTTCACAATAAACTCTGAAAAACTGTGACCCAGGAAATCAATATTCCTTTTCTAGAATGTGAATTTCTACTTCTTCACCACTACCCAGTCTTAGGAAAAATCTGGAGAATTGATCCAGCAATCTTATTGTGCTATTTTGACCGCTTTGCATTTATCAACATGTCGTCCTGAAACACAAAGAGTCTGCATATATGTCCTAGCAGTTGATGCATGATGCGCTGGAAAAACGAGGCAGAGGATGCCAAACCAAAGGTTATACAACAGAACTGGTACATACCAAAGAATTACGTGGATGCAGTTTAATGCTTGGAAGATTACTCTAACAATATCGGATGATACGCAGATTCAAGATGAATTTTAGAGAGCCATTCTGCCCCATCTAGTTTTTCTAACAAATCCCTGATCCTCCGTAAAGGGTGGTCATCCACCCAGATCTCTCTGCTGAGGCTAGTTAGATCAACGAAAAGCCATCTATCCCCATTCCATTAATGGGCCACCACAAAGAGTGACAACTGCAGATTAGAATGAATGTGTTCAATCACTTCTCTACTATGAAAGCTAACCAGCTCTTTCTGTGGATCGTCCCATAGACTGAATGGCACCGATTATGTTTAACTGGTATGACTCCCTTTTTCACCTTTATCTTCTGTTTAAATCCTGCAATCTTCCCTAACCCAGATGAAATGACAGCGGGAAATTCTTGTTTAATGAAATCTGATCATTAATTAATTAATCACTCGCTCCAGGTTTAAGCACTAAACTAAAGAACCCCTGGTGGAACCACCTAAAATTATTGAGGCCCTTTAAAACCACATGTATTTTACATTACTTAGGGCCTTATTTAGATCTTGACAGTAACAGTCCTACTGTTGATTTTCCAACTGAAAGCCCATACACCACCTTGGTGGTCCATCCGCCAGATTTACATGTTGAGTCCCCCGACTCTGCCACGAAATTCCACCCACAATGATGGCACCATAGGAAATAGCAGCTGATGCCATGACTCTAGCTACACTTACCGTCGAGCAGATTTGGATCAGCCTTTCCGCCCAGGAAAAAGTGGCAGTATGACCTTCACTTTGGAGTTGGCTAATTGAGTGGGAAAGGGGATGACCACATACCTTTTTTCCCGATTCCACTCCCCCATTTTTGACTGGACACAACTGGACAACACCCTCTGTCGCTGCTGCCATTGGACCACAGAGAAAACATGACCTCCCCTTCGCTGGACATGCGGTAGGGAACCCGCATTGGCTGTGTACGTTGGGGGCATCACTGCACATGTGCTCGGGATCACTGTAGACATATACATGTCACAGTAATCTTTTAAAGTTACTGTGAAATACTTATGTCAGGGACAAACCAGGGTCAGACTTAGATGGGGACACACTGGTACATAACACATATCGCACACATACACAACTGTCATTGTGGTGCCATCATTCATTGGCAAATAAATGCTGGTACCACAATGACAGTACATTTACACCTGTCACTTGTGTACAAGTGTACACATTGCCAGGGTACCTGTACCTTTCATGTTGTGCTGTGAGTTGTGTGTGAGTCAGTATGTGTATGTGTGTATGTGATGTGATTGGCTGGGGGAGGGGGAGGGAGCTGGACTGGGTACTGTGGTTGTGTCACTATGTGTGCCACCTGCATATGACATTGATGTTGTTGTGTATGTGTGGTGGTAGTTGTCACAATATGCGTAGTTGTGCTTGTGTGTATGTTTGTGTAGATGTGTGTGTTTGTGTTGGTTGCTGTGTGTTGTGTCGTGCGTGGGGGAGTGTCAATGGTGTGTATAGGTTGTGCCATGGGTGTTCGTCAATGTGTGAATGCAGCATGTAAATGTTGTGATGTGGTGGAATGGCAATGGTTGATAGTGTGTATGTAGTGTGTTGCATGGTGTGTTTTGCAGGTAACACATTTGGCAAAGGTACAGTGTGTGTGTGTGTGACTTACCTCCCTCCACCTGCAGGTCTGTAACATCTAAATATGGTACGCGGAACACCGTCGACTTGACCGTCTTTATGCATCAGCTGCTGACACAGCTTCGTGGAACTATGGCCAAGATCTAAGTCAGGCCCTTAAACTCTAAAATATATTTAATAAAACCTTCAGTTTTCAGTTTACTACCCTCATTCTACACTGGAGTTCTGTCAGAAGACTCCATGTCTTATAGAACTGTTCTGATGCTATCATAGTGATTCACGCCCCAGAATCAATCAAGAGATGTAAGTACTTGTTTCTAACTAAGCCATTAATGTACAGATCTACACAATTGTGAGAATCCCCACACGCCACCTCTTCTTCAGAAACAACTAAAATCATGTCTGAGAACTCTTTCATCATATGATGTTGTACATGCTTCTGAGCATCATCTTCAACTACACTGCTCACTTTGGGCTCACTAGCCTGACTTTAACAAAATCCCCAACCTTTGTGCATTTCAGCACATAACATTCTTAGCCAGGCATCTTTTGCCACCCTTTCCATGGGGACTATTTTCACATCTGAAACATATATTAGTAGGTTTAAAACAAATTTTTGCTGCTTTTGATATCCCTTCACACTCGTAGATTACTGTAGATTACATCCTCTTTCACTGTTGTAGGTACATTCAATTCCTTGAGAGATAAGTGTGCCAATTCATCACTCTTAGCAACCTTTATGACCCATTTTAAAGATGGGTCACCTATTGAAAGTAATTACTGTTGGACATGTTTGCCAAAGCAGTGACCTGTGAATTGATCTCTAATTAATTAATCAGTTTACATCCCAAATTGACAATGGGAGTTTAATTTTCTTAACACACTTATATAAGCATCCACATTCAGACATTGATTTTGAACTCTTTTAATAAACTTACAACAGAGTACCACCAAACTAGATTAGATTTTGAATCATACTTTTTTAACAACCTCCTGGTATTCAACCAATTCTTCCCCCTCATCTGCTGCTAAATCAGGGAGATGTTTAAAAATGTCCCTACCTTCAAAATCTAGATGTTGTAATGATAGGAATTTCCTCCTTTGTGACCTAAGTCATGATGCTCCAGTTGCCTCCAGGTATATTTCAGATGCATAATTCCACTGCTTCAATGGGATCACCATATTTTTAGAAAAGGTGGTGGCAGGTTTACTGCTTGCATTTGGAAGATTTGGGAAATCAGAAACAATAGAGGAAATGTATGTTCCTATTTTGGGAAAATACCCCATCAAATGTGGATAAAACTAAATTTAGAAATGTACTAGTACATGAGAGACTTTGTGCAGATTGCAGCTACTCTGAAATAGCCTTAAATAGAGGTGTTCATTTCACTGTCATACATTGAGGTGTGCATGCCACCATCCTTCGACATGCTTCTTAATGCAAAGTTTTAGAAATGGTTGCAATGTTCCCCCACTGTTCCAAAAGAATGTCATGAGAAATGAAATTAAAATGAAGTATCAACCCAAAAAATTTAAAATAATGTGATACTAACAACCCAGTATTCTAAAAATGGTGCAAATATATAGTTCATCAAGATCAGTTTGGTGAAGTGGCTGTGCACTTAAAATGACCTGCCCTATGGTGGAATGCCATGTTGCCTGATTCAAAATGTTGGAGCCATTATGAATATCTGCAGAAATAGTATTGGGCTCTGATGTCCCAATGAAAAATAGCGGTGAGTGGGAGTTTTTCAAAAATGCTGGAAAAGTACAGCTATACATGAATGATGAGGGGGGATGATTACTTTCATTGTGATCAGTGTTGTAAGACTGGGCTAGATCACATACAGTTGATCTACATTCTCCCCAGTTATGCAGGAAAATATTGGTTTACGTGGGTTGCCAAATTTTGGACTATTTTATATATTACTTTGTGCTATTTTTAGCATATTGGGCTAGAACTTTGAGTTGGTACCAAGATCAGTCATTTACCTGTTTTAACCAAAATGCCTGTGCTGGCCGTGAGCTCAGAGCTGCCCTATAAGAAGTGTGACCGTACCACTTGAAAAGTCCAGTTTTGTCACATGCATTTCAACAGATGCATCTCAACTATCCAGCCAGCCTTGCTCATCCCTCATCACCCATGCTAGCTTGAATCCAGTGGCCCAGTAAAAAAGGGACCCACACCTAGGAATACCTTGGCCACTTATGGTGACATTAGCAACACAAAAGGATGGATGGAGTGCTGAAACTTTTCAAACATTCCCCAGAAGTCACAGATTTGGGTTCATTTCATCATCCTTTAGCTCAGAATGGACCCAGCAATATGCCAAAACAGTCGAGACCCTACTCCTAATGGCAATAGTCATGCCCGAACTGCCAGGTCAGGTTGTTGTGGACCAGAAACAAGCATCCTGGTATGGGTTTCAGGGTATCACCCATCATCAGCCAGGCTAGCTTGAATCCAGTGGCACAGTGAGCAAGAGACCTACATCCTGGGAATACCCTGGCCACTCATGGTGACTTTATTTACACAAAAGGTCGATGGACGGAGTGATGATAATTTTCAAACACTCACCCCCAGTCACCAATGTGGGTTAAGAGCATTGTTCTTTTGCTTGCCATGCCACCCCAGTTTGGCCCCAGCCAAATGTAAATCAGTCTTGACCCTTATTCCCATGGGAACAGACAAGCCTGAACTGCCAAACCAGGTCCTCACTGGACTGGAAACAAGCATCCTAAGACCAGTTTTGGGGTATCACCCCTCATCATCCAGGCCAGCTTGAATCCGGTAGCACAGTGAGCAAGTGACACTTGTCTGGGCATACCCTGGCCACCTATGGCAACTTTAGAAACACAAACAGATGATGGACAGAGTACTGAAACTTTTCAAACAGTCACCCCCCTTCACAGATCTGGGTTAAATTTATTGATCTTTTGCTCACCATGCCACCCCAGTTTGAACCCAGCCATATGCAAATCAGTCTTGACCCTGCTCCCATTGGAACAGATCAGCCCAAACTGCGAGGCCAGGGCCTCCCTTGACAGGATACAAGTATCCTGGGACATGTTTTGGGGTATCATCCCTCATCAATCAGATTAGCTTGAATCCAGTGGCACAGTGAGCAAGGGACCCATGTCTAGGTGTATCCTTGCAATTTATGGCAACTTTAGCAGCACAAAAGGTTGATGGACGGAGTTGTGTTGCTAATTCATTGAGCTATGCATCTATCAGTTTGTTGGACAGTGTCATAAGTGGGAGAAGGGAAACCAGGCCATGTAAGTAAATACCAGGCCATTACATTTTCAATTTTGTTTGCTTAAAATACACAAGAGCTGCTGACTTAAATCTGAGAAACCAGATTCCAATCCCTGCATTGGCTCAACATCCTGTGATTTTGAGCATATCGCTTGATTGTCCTGTACATAAAATAAATTATTGTGTCCTTGACTAATACTACTAGTGCTCAAGTAAAGCGCTCCAGTACCTCAGTGGCAGGTTTATGCAATATAAAACTGCAAAAAGAATATATACACAAATATATATGTAAATATATATATATATATATATGTATATATATACGTATATATATAAATATGTATGTATATATATATATATATATATATATATATATATATACACACATATCTATCTATCTACCTATATATGTGTGTGTGTGTAAATATATATATATATATTCACCTAAAAAACAAAGGTTACAGGGACTTTATAGTTAAGCTCACATCTTAAACGTGCAAACCCATAGAAATTCACATGTTATTGTTAGATTTATCTCAAGTAGCTATAACTCATGCCCTGAGGTAACTATAGCTTGTGCCCCTGCCACGCACAGTGTTTTTGTCAAAAACTGCAAATATTACATTGATATTATCAAAGATGTTATCAAAGATGTCTGAGTGCCGTAATTTGTGGGGTAATTAGCAGCAAAGGTGAGGGTGCGAGTTACAGTTACATGAGGGCACAATTTATAGGTATAGGGCTTTGGCTGTGCACAGTGGGGGTTGGTCGCAGGTCCTTGCCTGCGGCCATACACTGCAGCCTATCCCCCTAACCACCCAACCCCACAGCTGTGCACAGTGGGAGCTGGATGTGGCCTGTCTCTCTGTGTGTGAGAATAGATGTGCCAGGGTGTATCTAGGTGGGAGAGTGGCTGTGAGAATGTCTGACTGGGTGTGAGAGTGGGTTTCTCATTGTCTTAGTGGGGATGTGAGTGAGTGCGTCAGTGTCTGTGTGGGTCTGTGAGTGGGTGCATGGGGGTTTCAGTGGGTCTGTGAGTGGGTGTGTGAGAGTCTGAGTGAGTCTATGAGTGGGTTCCTGAGAGTCTGAGTGTGACTGTGAGTGGGAGCATGATGGTCTCAGTGGGTCTGGAAGTTTGTGCGTGAGTATCTGAGTGGGTATGTGAGTGGGTGCATAAGGGTGTGAGTGGATGTGTGAGTGGAAGAAAGGGACTGAAAGAGAGAGAGAGAGTGGAAGGGGGAGAGATTGAGAGTTGTTAAAGCTTTGATGGATTATATACTTAAAATAAGATGTTACTGGACAAACTCAAAAGAAAAATGTATTTGTTAATTAAAAAGAGTGAGATCACCTTTCAGTATGACCCTTAAACTTTCAAAGTTTAAAAGAAATCAAAGAAGGAAAACAAGAACACCTGGAGTAGAACGCTCAACTTTCAATATAAGGGTCTGTGACCCTAACTTTTATGCCATAGGTGACTCTTTACTGTGATGCTTCCAGACATACCTGGGACAGTCAACCCCTCGCATGTGATTGGAATGAAACATAAACTTTCCATCACTCAGAAGGTTTAACAGTCAAAAGACCAGTAATAAAGAAAAACACACTGCCAATCGATACTAGAATTTGCACCTTCAGCCTACTGAGTGACAGCACAAGACCATGACCATTAGGCCAGAAGTGACTCTGTTGTCCTGTGCAACTAAATGTAACTATAACATTCGTACCTAACATCCTGCTAGTTTAACTCTTTGAAGTCACTGCATGGTGAGACCATTGCAATGTCAATCTGTCTCTCTCTTCCATCCCATTAAAAGAGAGAGAGAGAGAGAGAGACAGTGACAGGACAATGTGTGGAGCCTGAAGGCCCCCACAATCCTAGCCCGCTCCCCACATACCGTGGGAGCCGACATTGCTCCCACATCATTTGTCTTCCCTGCATGCATATTTGTGTGCAGGGTAGACGGATGAAAACTCAGTTTTCTGCAAGTTACAGCTGTTTGACAGCTCTTACTTGCAGAAAACTGACTTTGTTTGCTTTTGTCTGATGGCCGTTGTCAGTTCCCACCTAGAAAACAGATATGTCCCAGGCGTGGGCACCCCAGGATATAGCAGGAGCCAGCTCTGGCAGTCCCCAGGGTCATCATTGGCTCCATGAGGGGGGAACGCACCCCACCTCAACCTTTAATAGCCCCAGGGAAGTTGTGGTCCTCGGGTCCAAAACAGACCACCTTCATTCTTTTATTTAAATCCCTGGGAGGTGGTGGTCCTCGGTACTGAGGGGGGCCATCCGGCATTCTATTTATTTAATGCCCTAGGGAGGTGGTGGTCCCTGGGGCTGCGGGAGGGGGCCGAGCGCATTGTTTACCCCTTCCTACCTTTCTCATGCCTCTGGGACTTAGCCTACCCGGGGGCTTCACAAAATGGGTGGGAAACTGACCATTTTTTTTTAATGGCAGAGAAATCCACCAATCCAGATCTACAGATTTTTCGGAGGTTTTAAAAAGTGCTTTTAAGCCCTGTTGGGGTTCCTCTGGGACCCCAGCACCAGAGGTAAGTGGTCAAGGTGTCACTACCCTGGCCTGTTTTGTTTTTTGTTTTTTACTTTTCTTTCCTGAGACTTGGCTGAAGCCAAGTTCCAAGATGGCTGCCAGCACTTTCTTGCTGAAGGGTTGCCAGTTAATCACATATCTGCACAAGGTTAGTCAGATCCACAGAGGATCCGCGTCCCTATATATCTGCATTTTTTGTCTTAACTTACTCCAAAAGTACTGTACAGATTTACACCAAGCCACCAAAAGAGTGATCTACAAAACAGCATCTTCCTTCCTGTCAAATTTGGTGTAATTCTGTTCAGCAGTTTGGGCTGTAGGCATGTTGACGGGTCTTGACTGGTCACTCCAAATCTTTCATGACAGCAGCTGAGCTGACCAAAGTGAAGATTCATCAAGCAGCACCAAAGTTATTGCAAAACAAAAAATGTTCCGTCTATGGAAACTAGGTCCTAAATATAACTACCAAGTCTCTGCACACAGCTGACTGCTACCACAAACATGGTCGCTGCTCGTTTATGTAAATTATGGTATGTGGGGAGTATATTTTTCCTGTAAAAAACGGATTTTAGAACACTGGCGTGCCATCAAAAATAATGATGTTAATTATCCAGTAGCACAACAGATAGATGTAGATAGAAATAGATATACATATTTATTGGAAGTCTCTCTCCAAGCTACCTGAAAATACCCCCCAGACATGGGCTATGACAGTGCCTCCAAATATGCCAACTGTTACTGTTGCTTCACCTTCAAGCCTTTTGCAAGCCTTAAAACTGAAGGTGAAGTTAAATTCGCTGGAATGAGTGATTGGCCGTGTTGGGCACCAGATCCTGACTAAGCGACACATGGAAGAAAAAGTAAGGGTTACAACCACTGGTGCAGCACGTAAAGTGGCACCAGGGGCCAAAACCCTGAGAGGCCCATTAATCCTTCATAACTGCTCTATTGTTGTACCCAAATAGCGGTCACAGTGGCCATTTCCCTTGCTTGGACCATGGCACTTTGCAATGCTACATGGCACTGCCCTCCCTGCGAGGACTCAGAGAGAATGTAAGCAGTTAGCAAGAGCGGACATTCTGCACTCACCACTTATGTAAGGCGGTCCAGCCACACATCTCCATTTACTGCCTGCTTGACCACAACTACCTGCCCCTCCCTCAATGAGGTAGTAATATTGGGCTACATTTGGGCTACTTTTTGGCTGGCTTTGGACTAGAGAATGCACCACAAATCTGGCAACACAGCTACTGATGCTTGCCGTGTCCAGGCATGAAACTCCAGGCTTAGTAGACTCTTCTCTTCCGATAGCTGTGTCCTATTGAAGTGCACTAGGACTACTTCACCCTTCTGCTAGCCATACTCCTAAGGAACAGCGCTTCTCTTCAACCCCTACTGTGCCCAGGACGAGGTGATCTTGTCCAAGGTGCCGCTTCCCCGGTGCCTTGGACGGGATCACCTCGTCCTGCTATGGGCCCCCATGTGATGTGTCCACGTTGTGTTTTGGAGCATTTCCTGTCGCGGGCACTATGCCTACCCACACAAGTGAGGTACCTTTTTTATTGGGAGACTTGGGGGAACGCTCGGTGGAAGGAAATTTGTGGCTCCTCTCAGATTCCAGAACTCTCTGTCCCCGAAATGTGAGGAAAAACTTTATTTAGCCAAATTTGAGATTTGCAAAGGATTCTGGGTAACAGAACCTGGTGAGAGCCCGACAAGTCACCCCATCTTGGATTCCCCTAGGTCTCTAGTTTTCAAAAATGCACAAGTTTGGTAGGCTTCCCTAGGTGGCGGCTGAGCTAGAGGCCAAAATCCACAGGTAGGCACTTTACAAAAAACACCTCTGTTTTCTGTTAAAAATGTGATGTGTCCACGTTGTTTTTTGGAGCATTTTCTGTCGCGGGCACTATGCCTACCCACACAAATAAGGTACCTTTTTCATCGGGAGACTTGGGGGAACGCTGGGTGGAAGGAAATTTGTGGCTCCTCTCAGATTCCAGAACTCTCTGTCACCGAAATGTGAGGAAAAAGTGTTTTTTTAGCCAAATGTTGAGGTTTGCAAATGATTCTGGGTAACAGAACCTGGTGAGAGCCCCACAAGTCACCCAGTCCTGGATTCCCCTATGTCTCTAGCTTTCAAAAATGCATAGGTTTGGAAGGTTTCCCTAGGTGCCGGCTGAGCTAGAGGCCAAAATCCACAGGTAGGCACTTTGCAAAAAACACCTCTGTTTTCTGTGGAAAAATGTGATGTGTCCACGTTGTGTTTTGGGGCATTTCCTGTTGCAGGCACTAGGCCTACCCAAACAAGTGAGGTACCATTTTTATTGGGAGACTTGGGGGAACATAGAACAGCAAAACAAGTGTTATTGCCCCTTGTCTTTCTCTACATTTTTTTCCTTCCAAATAGAAGACAGTGTTTAAAAAAGACGTGTACTTGAGAAATGCCCTGTAATTCACATGCTAGTATGGGCACCCCAGAATTCAGAGATGTGCAAATAACCACTGCTCCTCCACACCTTATCTTGTGCCCATTTTGGAAATACAAAGGTTTTCTTGATACCTATTTTTGACTCTTTATATTTCAGCAAATGAATTGCTGTATACCCAGTATAGAATGAAAACCCACTGCAAGGTGCAGCTCATTTATTGTCTCTGGGTGCTTAGGGTTCTTAATGAACCTAGAAGCCCTATATATCCCCACAACCAGAAGAGTCCAGCGGAGGTAACAGTATATTGCTTTCAAAAATCTGACATTGCAGGAAAAGGTTACAGAGTAAAACGTGGAGAAAAATTGCACTTTTTTCACCTCAATTTCAATATTTTGTTATTTCAGTTGTTATTTTCTGCAGGAAACCCTTGTAGGATCTACACAAATTACCCATTGCTGAATTCAGAATTTTGTCTCCTTTTCAGAAATGTTTAGGTTACCGAGATCCAGCATTGGTTTCACACCCATTTCTGTCACTGACTGGAGGGAGGCTGAAAGCACAAACAATCGTAAAAATGGGGTATGTCCCAGTAAAATGCCAAAATTGCGTTAAAAAATTGGGTTTTCTGATTCAAGTCTGCCTGTTCGTGTAAGCTGGGAAGCTGGTGATTTTAGCACCGCAAACCCTTTGTTGATGCCCTTTTCAGGGAAAAAAACACAAGCCTTCTTCTGCAGCCCTTTTTTCCCATTTTTTTTTTTTAAAACAACTAAATTTTCACTGTATTTTGGCTAATTTCTTGGCCTCCTTCAGGGGAACCCACAAAGTCTGGGTACCTCTAGAATCCCTAGGATGTTGGGGAAAAAAGGACACAAATTTGGCGTGGGTAGCTTATGTGGACAAAAAGTTATGAGGGCCTAAGCGAGAACTATTCCAAATAGGCTAAAAAAGGCCTGGCACAGGAGGGGGAAAAGGCCTGGCAGCAAAGGGATTAAAGCCACTAGAGAGTTGAGCTGCAAATCCGATTAAAGGCTCACCTCGAATTCTGTGCTAATGGGTTGATTTGAAGTGGTTTCACTCTGAAAACTGTTCCTCAAGTCTGAGAAACGAGTGTCATAAATGGACAGGTTTTGAGTGGTGGCTCTCGCGGTGGCTCTCATCTCGTCACAAATGTATGTCATGAAGATAACGCCAGGACCACGGGGGAGTTCTAAAGTTAGTTTTTTTATTGCTTTGGATGTAAAGACAACGAGCCACCGCTGTGAAGCCGCGTCAGGACACACACCAACTGTCACTGCTGGAATGTCACTGATGACATCACAGCCATGGACCACTTAGCTAGGCTCTAAATGGGCTTATAAAAGCAGTAATACCCTCAGGCCCATGTACCAAAAACTATCCTCAACGGGTGACCTAGACACAAATGTCAAGCCTTATTACTCAAATAGCAATCATGAACCTAAATGCCAGTGCAGTTCAAAGGCAAACAAAGATAAGCAATTATACATGCAAAACGAAAAAAAAAACAATTATTTTTCAAATTTGCTATTGTCTGTCAACTGTAAAAACGACTGCTCTTTATTTATGTAACCACGTAGGGAAAGATTCATCCTCTGTCTTTTACGAACATTGAAAATAAATGCGTTTTTACATTGTCAACCAACACATCTTGCATAGTGCAATAACTGAAACGAGGCAGATTCTGGTACTGGTACAAAATAAACAGAATGCTTTTATTTGACAGGATTAATGTTGTGCTCTGCCAGGGACTGCCATATGTGATGAATTACTCTGCTGACCACCAGTAGGGTACTCGGATGGAAATATGGAACAATAGCTAACCCAATGATTAACATGTAAAGGAAAGAGTGCCAGTGTTCTGTATTATTTTTTGGCTGTATTCGGTTTAAGTAGTTTACCAAGTGGAGTCATTTCTCTCAAATCATTGCTGTTGAAAGCAGTTTGGATGCGATTGAAGGGGGGGGTTAAAGGCTGGTAGTGATTTCATCAGATAATGTTGAAATGTTTATTTTATATATAATAGACGAATATTCCAAATTAATACTTCCAACGAGGAGAGAGTTTTTTTTAGTAAAAAAGAGAAACGTTAGCTGCAATTTCCAAATTATTTTGTAAACCCCATTTCAGGCTAGATGCTCAAAAAAGGCAAATTAATTATATTGATTTCAAAGGCTGATTAAGAGAATCGGGGCATGTTACATTTTATATTTAAAAAGTGTACATTTTAAAAGTGTAAATGCGGAAATTCTGCCGAAATGATCGAACTGCCACATTTTAAAAACGTAGTGATAGGAACTGGTTTGTGGGCCATTTTACAAAAGTAGGTGAACACCCGCTACTAACTGGTAAGTTTTCAGGTAATTGGTCAGTTTGAAAACACATGTACATTTGTAAGTGTTAATGAAAAGAGACAGATTACAATAGCAGTTCGAAGCCTTACTTGCTAATGTTCTCCTAAAGACCTCAAGGTTCCAGAGTTTATTGACTAGTTTAGGTTCTAGGGTTGCTGTACCAACGTATACATAGACGGGGCCTATTGTTGCAGTGATTGTCATGCATCTATCACAGTGTGTGTATCATGTGCGTGGACCTACACG
Organism: Pleurodeles waltl; assembly: GCF_031143425.1. Taxonomy (NCBI): domain Eukaryota; kingdom Metazoa; phylum Chordata; class Amphibia; order Caudata; family Salamandridae; genus Pleurodeles; species Pleurodeles waltl. Next base: position 646,149,283 of record NC_090443.1, on the reverse strand, counting down.
ATGTTATCTTGTTACACTTGTTTGGCGCTCTCTAATAGAGACAAGGCAACATTTTCATCTGACGTATATGACTTATAATATCAAGAACAGTAGTTCCCTTGGAAGATGAGTATGCGTTTGGAGCGAAATATTTAACAGATATCTTACTCACCAAATTGTATGAGGATATCAAACTTAAAAATAAGAAAAAGGAAGAGTAACAGTTCCGAAAACACAAATGAGTATATTCTAAATTATGCTGCATATGTTATCAGTTTTCGCACAACGCATAATGATCGATTAATACATCGAAGAACATTTAAAAACGTTTATGATTGGTGACTGAATTCTCCATTCGTGAGTAGTGGGAAAGGGCAGTGCTCCTGAGTTCACACGTGTAGAACTTGCAAAAATGATTAGGTGAAAGGAGACTGTATGTGTGTCACTCTGTAAGACTTGTTAGTAAAGGAGATGTGGGGCCCTATTCCCTCTTGTCTGCGACATTAAAATGCAATATCCATGGAAATATAGTAATACTAAGTCCAGGATTGAACCCTCAGAGTATTACATATAAGGTTCATCAATGGGATGGATGCCAAGGAAAGTGTGAGTGGAAGTCATCCGGTAAGTACATATAAACGAGCAAGGGTCATAAGTCAGGGATTCACTACATACGGACCTAGTGTCCCATTTAAAAATTCAAAAACAGCTCCCCTTCCCATACAAATTATGCGAATTTGAAGGTAGGCCGATACTATATGTATACTGGAGTATCCAAGGCAATGGATGTAAGGAAGGAAAGACCTGATGGGAAGGCCGAGTTGAGATGAGGCCAGTCAATAGACAAGTTATTTATGAAAGTGTAACAACATGTACCAGGAGGAATGACTTACTGACATGATAAACAAGGACTCTAACAGCGGTAACTGGAGGTCGAAGCCTGAAAAAAAACAGACCTGATAAGGTCAATTTCCTAGAGATTTTCTAGAAATGAATATCATGCATTGAATGTACAGATAATTACTCATTTGCTCATATAATGTTTGGGGGACAGAAAAAAGGGACCTGAGAGAGGGGAAGGGGCATTACAGAGTTTCTGGAGAAACAAAAAACCTACCTAAAGTGCCAACTTTATTATTTATGCATATATGGTAAATGATTCCCCATCCTAACTTTCCGTGAAAGCTACGGCTGATGGTACGCCCCATCCTAAAGGATTTCCTAACAAATATCATTACCGTAGGGGAAGTATGCTGAACACTGAAGTTAAGATACCAGGCGTAGGTGCACAAGACATCCCTAACAAAGACATAAGACCACAATTGATTAAAGCAGCGCTTGAAGGGTGGCATCTGCCCTTGCTGGTGTGGCAGCTACAAAGAGACTAAGCAGTATGTCCTTTATTGTGACATCTGTCAACAAATAAAAGTTTCCACAGCCAAGCGGCCGCCGCAGACACCCCTCTTAATTTCAAACAATCCATTACAATGTGTATACTTGGACCACTGTGGTCCCTTAACACCTGATAGTGCATAAAAATACATTTTAGTCACTGTTGATTCATGCTCCAGATTTATATGGATGTGGCCACAACGCTCGGCTGACGCTCGGGCTGTTATTAAAGAATTGCGAGTCTTTATCTGTACATATGTAGTTGCGGCTTTCCATTCGGACCAGGGCCCTGCTTTTGCCTCAAGGGCATTCAGGGACGCCATGGTTTTGTTAGGGGTCCAACTCCAGTACTCGTCTCCATTTCATCCCAAAAGAAATAGTGTTGTGGAGCGACTAAACCGTAATTTGAAGCAATCCTTAACAGCCAGAGTCTAAGATACGGGTCGTAGGTGGCTTAATCACCTGTATCGAGTCCAGAGAGCACTAAATAATCTGCCTAGAAGGTCTCTGGGGGGTCGTACTTCATATGAGTGCCTGTTCAAAACTCAAATGTATGTTCCGGATCTTGATGGTCATGGCGAGGAGGCAGCAGAAACACCTTTTGACATAAATGAATGTGTCACTGTCTTACAGGAATTGTAACAGTTCTGTGATGATAATTCTTTCAAAAGTGCCGCCTCCACAGGAATTAAGGATGTGCCTGTAACATCTACTGGCTTGATTCCCGGAGGTGGGGATCTTGTACGTGAAAAAGTCGCAGTGAAAAAGGAATTTGGCCCTTCTTATCGAGCACCAGTCCCTGTACTGGGGATAAACAGTACCAGAACTGTTATTCTACCACCGTTGGCAGGTACCAAAGAAAATCATTTTGTCTCTAATGACAATTTCAGACTACACCAGGTGGCTGATCCTGCACAGTCGACCAAGAGGAACATCCAGTAGTACCTGAAACCCTCTCACTACTGGCAAAGAAGTTCTTCTACAAGTTGTTGACACCAACACCAACATCTCTCCGAGCATGAGGAGTGTGGAAGATGATCTTGCATTAGTTCCACTAACGTGAACTAACTTAGAAACATTTGACCTAGTCAACTCGACTTCAAGCCAAACGGATGGTGCCGTTTATAGTGTGCCACCACAGGAAACACCAACTCCACCACTAACAATGGCTCCGCCATTTGCACGAACTGCCTCTGGTTATTTTGCCGACTTCAACGATGATTTATCAGACTCATTCGCCTCTTTGACAGCTGATTTGTCAAGAACACGTAAGCTAATAAACTGGCTTAAAGAAACATATTTTATTTTTCCATGGAATTATCTATGGCTCTCTTTGACTGTCCTAGCCTTTCTACTTTGGATTGGTTTTGTCATTACCTTTTTCTTGTCAATACATGGCCTTTTTTAACCTGAAAGATCAACAGTTGAACTGGTGGAAGAGATTTTGAAGCCACATTTTTCTTCACATAAAGTGCGAAGAGACTTATCCTTTGTGAACATTTCTGCAGTGCCAATTCCTGATGGGATTGTTTGGGACAAAGTAATGTTTGATATATATGGTCCAACGGAAGTTATTCAAATAATGTATGTGTTAAAATGATCAATGAATGATATAGTGATACCAGGCATTGTTTCTGATGATTGGGATGTGAAAACAGTTGATTATATGATGACTGAATTACAATATTGTACTGTCTTTGAAAACGAAGATTTTTACCAATTTACAGAAAATTATGGTGATATGTTTTGCTATAATTACTATGGGCACTATTTCATACATAGAGCGAGCAGTCCCAAAACTGTATTTAATTACACGCAATGGTAGTTCCAAAACATACTCTGAAAAGTTTGCATATTTTTCTGGGTACAATCAAAAGAATGCTGAGTCATACTATTTTAAGGTACCACCCACTAAAGATATACACATGTTATTGACCAATATGAAATTTATATATTCAGAATCCTTTGTTTCCCAGTTATCAATAGAAGGCTGTAAATATTGGTCCAAAACAATTGATCTGAAAAGCGCCTGGGGAACAAAAAATTGGCAAATGAAGGGAAAGGAAACATTGTTTAGAGCATGCCTCATCCCTGTACAAATGATCTTTTTAAATGAAACAGTGCAACAAACAAGTTGTTTAGGCTTAGCAACAATTAGGGAATTAAACACACCTATTATACCTGCCCCCGCAAAATTTTACAAATGGCAAAAATATACGAATGCAACTGAAGATGAGCTCGATGAATGGGTTCAGAATGGTACGTTTAATGCTTCACTAACACGTCCAGGGGGGTGGTTATTGTGGCCAATAGATACCAATGGGTGTCATCAACATTTGATTAACTCCTCAGGGGTTTTAGGACGAGTAGGCCAGACCCTCGCTAAATATCACTAGAGCATGCAGAAATAATTACAACATATAGTGTGTGAAAATTATGCCAACAGTGGCTAAAATCATTCTCACTGAATGCGGTTAGAGAACACCTCAATCTCCTGTCTAACTCCACTGACTTACAAGATTTCTTGTCAGGCCCTAGAACACCACAAAAGAAGCGTTTTTTATATGCAGTATATAATGAGATTTGGAAACTTTCCCAACATCATGCTGCAGCCCGGTTAAGGCAAATAGACCAGGAAAATTTAAAAAAGGCATTAGCAATTGTGGATAATGGGATTAACACCTTGTCCGACCGGATATATACCATTATTTAATACTGTCTCTTCTGCTAAAGACATTATACAATCCGATATGTCTTCCTTACACCATGGACAGAGTCAGATCAGGTCCATTACGCAGTTGGGTTGGACGCTTCAAACATTGAAGCCGGGTCGCGTTCCATGGCAGCATGTCAGTGCAAGGGAGATATTTTCTTCTTTCAATCTCACGCGACAACAACAACTAATGGCTAAAAAGGAAGCGACTTATGTTATGCTTAACAGCGAGAAATTCGAAAATGTGCCTTTTACCGTGGCTGAAATACTGGCTGAGTGGTTAATACATGGGGTTATTAATCTGCCTATTTCCACACTACAATTCAGCTCCTGTTTAAAACACATTCCGGTAGGCAGATATGAAAAGTTGGGAGATACTTACATCCATGAGGTGTGGGAGCTTCCTTTCTCGTACAAATGCTTCAATGGCATGAAAGAGGTCTTTGCGAGACTTCAATCAGCCATTCGATGATTTGTAAACAGCTGTCCTTGCATGGGGCGTGTAACGCCTCGGCTGCAAACTTGGCTTGTTATCTTAAGGGAGTCCCAGTCCCTTTGATTAGACCCACGTTCCAGGTGCTTTCAAATGGCAGCTACGTCCTTCTCAATAGTGAAGGCTGTTGTGGCATGCGGGCCAGAATAGTTTACGTTGTTTAGGTCTCTAAGGTCGTTACATGCTACGGGAACGTACTGTTTCCCCCCACTAAATTTAAGGAGGTAGCTGATATTTGGCCTTACATTGCTACTTCAAATGTGAATTTTGAAAAGTTGAGTAGACTCAAGGCTTTACTGTTTCAAAAGCATGTGGTCCTTACATGTGCGCGCAAGACCTACGCACTTCAAGTGGCAAGGTCATCAGCAGAAATACAGTCCCTGTTAAATATGAACTTTCCAAGACACTTCGGTGAACTTGTGGGACGAATAGTTAATGCGTCCAGCACGACTGGAATAGCACATTTTTTCAAAGCTGTTGGTTCTGGTTTCGTTCACTGTAAAGTAGAAAAGGTACACTGTTCCAAAAAAATAATAAGAATGCAGGGTTGAAATCAGTCAGTGATATCAGAAGAGCCCTCAAGCACCCAACAGGATGCCGAGCTTCATCACTGGGCAATCTCCTTGTCAAACCAGTGCTGCAATGTCTGGCGGACCACCCCTAAAATAGGGATGGTACTGTACCGAAGATTGTTTGCCAAATTTAAATTAGGACTGAGATGAATACTGACTGTGAAAAGATGTATATAGATATATATAGGAGAGACTGAGAGAGTTAAAATTAGCTGTGAGTGTTAGACATCACTTTAATGAATCAGGGAATGGCTGAGGTCAAGATTTAAAAAAACAAAGGGAGTGAATACGGGGATAATGTCCCACTACACTCTACATGCAGGAAAAAGGTAGTGTACCTAATCCTATAGAAAGATGGTCAACATGTTTCGCGTCTTGATGGTCAACAAATGATCCCATGACGCTTTATCAGGACCGTAACCACTAGTTCTCCTATTCAAAAATGCAACAAAAAGTGCTAGACAGTCACTTACTGAGTGAATACAAATCATCAACGTCAGTTGGTCAATCAGTCACCCTTCGCATAGTCGAGAATGAGCTTCCTAGGAACGCGCAAGCCTCAACCAAAGACGAATTATTCATTCTCTCCTCGGTTGTACGGATAACCTGCCCTCAGCCACGCGCCTGTAGACGTTCACACCTTCTCCTTCACATTCGGTTTGATACCTTCGGCTATACACTCAATTTTCTGTAGTATTTTGGGGGGATTTCCCATAACTTTGGCTTTATTAGCTGGCATCCTGCTGTTGCTGTTGTTTATGCGTAATGGCTGTCCCGCTGCAACGAGGAGAAATGATGGTGCTCCCATCAGCGCAGCTATGTCGTGAGCATATGATGCAGCATTTTGGAGCAACAATCCTGGAGCAATTGGAGTGTGACTGGTCTTTGTCATTGAGACCGGTTCTGCATTGTGTGCAGCCCATGTTTCGTTGCTTCTGGTGCTCTTTTGAACATGCACTGGAAGTTTGTCTTTCACAGCAGCGCCCCCCAGCAATAGATGCTGATCTGTTGATGTTCTCACTGAGAACCAGACATGCGCACTGAGGTTGCATTTACTACGTGAAGCTAATTATGAGTTACCCTTCCTGGAGGAAGTTGCCGACAACTCATGAATGGGCACTCCACGGGATGCCGCCTTGGTTAACACAGGGGCTATGGAACACACTTGCTCCTTGATCATTTTTGGCGCGGACTTTCTGGTTCTGACACCTGCCGAAGTGGAAGATCTCCTGTTCTCCATGGCTTGTACTTAGTTTGGAACTTTTATAAATTGACAATTCTTTTGAATTCGGTTATACGTCACATGCTCATGTTTTAAATTGCCACGTAGTATGCTTGTGTGTCCTTTCAACTTGTCAAAATTGACCTGGTTTTTATATATCTTAGGTTGAGCTTTTCAGTAATGAAATTTTAGTTTTGGCTTTGAACCTCTTTCAACCGACAAGGGGAGGGTGTTGTGTAGCCATTTTAGTTATAGCTCCATGCACGTTAGTTTAACACACTAGGCCGCTGTGCACTTTGACCTAGATATATTTTATTCGGCTTCGCATTGTTATTTTTACAATAACCAGTTTTACGGTCTTGTTTTATTTTCATCTATCTAACTGTTTTTGCTTAGCCTAGCACTGTGTTCTCAAACAAGACATTCTTGATCACTTTGTGCTTCAGTCAAGGCTACAGCTTGGTATATTGCAGGTGAACGTGGTAGAAGTTTAGTCTACAACATTCATAGAAAATACACATCCTTACGTAGGGACATTTTCTTAGAACATCGGCTGTGCTATTATAAAAACACTTCCTAGTCCATTTACACTTAATGAGGGAGATTCCAGCCACGTAACCACGACTGTATGCTGATTGCTGAATGCTTTGCTGCAGATGCTAATGCAGACTACAGGCCTTTGCTCAGGTATGAGGGTCGATGTCCTCCCGGGCCAACCTGAATGGCAGAAATAAAGTTTAACATGCTGTGCTCAGATTATGACTTAGAAAGGAAATAGTCCATAAATTCTAGTGACAATATGATAGCGTTATTCTTGTGTTTCACTCTCATAGTCACCATTTTAATATTGTCATGTTGTGTTGTCCTGTTTATTGCAGCTCACCCTTTGCTATCTAAGATGCAGTCGTTTTATTAAACCAATCATTAGAACATATAGGGGCATATTTATACTCTGTTTGCGCCGGAATTGCGTCTTTTTTTTTACGCAATTCCGACGCAAAACTAACTCCATATTTATACTTTGGCGTTAGACGCGTCTAGCGCCAAAGTCCATGGAGTTTGCGTCATTTTTTAGCGTGGACACCTACTTTGCGTTAATGATATGCAAGGTAGGCGTTCCCGTCTAAAAAATTGACTCCGAGGCATGTGCGCCGTATTTACACTCCCGGGCAAAATTCACGCCCGGGAGTGGGCGGGTCAAAAAAAATGACATCCGGCCGCTTTTGCGCCGTTTTTTAGCGCCTGGTCAGGGCAGGCGTTAAGGGACCTGTGGGCTCGGAAGGAGCCCAGATGTGCCCTCCCAAGCCCCCAGGGACACCCCCTGCCACCCTTGCCCACCCCAGGAGGACACCCAAGGCTGGAGGGACCCATCCCAGGGACATTAAGGTAAGTTCAGGTAAGTTTTTATTTTTTATTTTTTTGTGGCATAGGGTGGCCTGATTTGTGCCCCCCTACATGCCACTATGCCCAATGACCATGCCCAGGGGACATAAGTCCCCTGGGCATGGCCATTGGGCAAGGGGGCATAACTCCTGTCTTTGCTAAGACAGGAGTCATTTCAATGGGGGTTGGGAGTCGAAAGAAATGGCGCAAATCGGGTTGAGGCGAAAAATTTGCCTCAGCCTGACTTGCCCCATTTTTTGGCGCCCAAGCTCCATATCCCCCTACGCCAGCGCTGCCTGGTGTACGTCGTTTTTTTTTCACACACACCAAGCAGCGCCAGCGCTAATTTTTTTGACGCAAAACTGCGTTAGCGCAGTTTTGCGTCAAAAAGTATAAATATGGCCCATACTGCTTCTGTTTGTCATTTATGTATGAGACTGAATTGTGAATGAGAGAACCGGATGCGACCTGAGTGACCACGACTTCCCTGTGAAGCCTAATATGTCATGTGCTTGGCTGCCCATTCACCCCTATCTTTTGGGAGAGATGAGGCACTGCTAGTTAACCGGAGCGAAACCCGGATTTAGAGCGACAGGTGTCACCCAGAGTGGGTCAGACTCAGTCTCCCACCCTGTGGATGATCTTGCTGCTCAAAATCCAGTAGTCTTATTAGAATAATGAGAGCCTACGTGACAATACCACGCAAACACACCAACCAATGATTCTGATATACCAATCACTGCACACATGCACGCACACACTACAACCACACATGGGCAAACAACACTACCAAGAACATGTCAACAGAAACAATACACACAATACCAACATACATGCATGTTCCAAACACAAACATGTCCTACACACAATACGCAACCATTACTTTGGTACAAATGCCAGGGCAACACACATATGCTGCTCAGACACAACTGCTAGAACAACCAACACACACACACGTCTGTCACACACAAACCAAACAGGCAAGACCAAAACAGCCATGTGGTAAGAAAGGCAGAACAAAAATGTGACTATGGAACCAATAACTGGTTGGCTTCCCTTGTGCGTGGAAGGTTGCCCACTGAGTTGACTCTGTTGACTATTCTCTGCCACAAATCAATTTTCCTGGAAACCAATGTTTGCTGGACCCGTGCTCCAAACAGCTGTGGCTCTAACCTGATATTTTCATCCATCAGGACCCTCGACTCATCATCTGGTGCTTTGTGGGGACACGGTAGTGGTTGTTTTGGTGGGGGGGGTGTTGTGTGTAAGGTTGCAGTGTTGGGTGATTGATGGGGTGGGTGGTGCGTTGTGAGTGATGGACGCTTGTGGTGTTTGTGTGTGCTCATTATGTGTGTATTGTGTTGGTAGTGCAGTTGTGTGGTGTGTGCTGAGTGAGATGTGGATATGTGCCTATAATGCAAAGGTGGTGTCTGTCAATTTTTGCCTGCTCTTGTTGTAAGTGATTGTAATTGTTTTTGCAAAGGATTCTGGGTTGTGTGGGGTGTGTTATATAGTGCAGTGAGTAGGTGTGTCTGGTCTGTGTATGTGTGTCAGGTGTGGTGTATTCAAACTGTCCAATGTGGTGTTGTGTTCTGGCAGTAGTGGGTTCTGACTGTGGCGATTTGCACCACCAGTGGTTTTCTGCCATGGATGAACCGCTGTGCAGTTTTGTGGCTCATAATCTGGTGGTTGGATTTTTGTTGGCCTGGTGGTGGGACTGCCTTTTTCCCGCCCTCCTGTGACCTGGCGGTGTTTTCTTGCAGTCTTCACTGTGTGACTCTTAATACGGAGGTTGGATTACTGCAAACATGGTGGTCTTTCGGCCGTTGCCACCACGACGGTCTTCCCAAAAGAAAAATTAGGCCCTATGTAAAGCACATGTTTACAACATCATTTCAGGAAGTGCAGCCTGAGGCACTGTTCACCACTTAGTGTAGCTCATGCATTAGGAAGAGCTTCTCTAAATCTGCCTTTGCTAGGTTCATTTCAGTGAAGCTGGTTGTCATCACAGACTGCTGACACTGTCTGTACTCAAGCTGCGTGAAGGATACACTGTGCAGCAGCATACTGGCAAAAAATTATGGGGCATATTTACACTTTCTTTGCGCTGAATTAGCGTAATTGTCTTATGCTAATTCAGCGTAAACTTAACTCCATATATATATATTCTGACGCTAGACCCGTCTAGCATCAAAATATTGGAGTTAAACTCATTTTTAGGATGCATGAAACCACCTTACATCAATGAGATGCAAGGTAGGCGTTCCCATTCATAAAATGACTCAAAGCCCCTAGCGCCTTGTTTACCCTCCCATGCAAAAATGGTGCACATAGGGTAGGTGGGCCTAAATAATGGCACCAAGCCTGCTTAGCACCATTGTTTAATGCCTGGTCAGGGCAGGCTTTAGGGGACCTATGGACCCATTTCCATTGTCAAACACCATGAAGGAAACCCACAGGTGCCCACCCCAGGCCCCAGGAACACCTCCACCCACACCAGAGGGACACCAGCGGATGAGGGACCGTGTCCCGGGTAGGTAGGGTAAGTAGAGGTAAGTATTTTTTAAAAAAAACTTTAAGTGCTATTGGGGGCCATGAAATGGGCCCCTCTACATGGCACTGAGTGCAACAGCCATGCCCAGGGGACCCTTGTCCCCTGTGCTGGCCATCGGGGTGGTGGGCATGACTCCTGTCTTTTATAAGACAGGAGTCAGGTGGCATGGATGGTTTTGCGTCAGAAAATGACACTAGGCTGGTTAAAGGAATTTTTTTTTTGCTTCTAACCAGCCTAGCATCATTTTGTGGTGCACGAACCAAAAGAGACTTCAAAACAGTGTTAATTTCTGGACCCGAAGACATGTGGAAGAAGGGGACCAAGTCCAAGAAGCATCTGAGGAGTCCAGGGAGAACAGGAGCCCCTGCTAACCCGGATGAAGATGCAAAAAAAAAACTACTGGTGAAGAGCAACAGTCAGTACTGCACCCAAGAAGACAAATGTGGATTCCTGGTTGGTTCAGAAGATGTCCCATGCTGGATGGATGATTACAGTCTGGTTTGCATTGCAGGATTCAGCCAACAAGCCTTGGCACATGCAAAGCATGTGGATAGCGGAAAATGGTCGTGACCAGGAGGGACCTGGTGGACTCTACCCAGGAGGAAGAGTCAGAGGGGGCTCTAAGAAACATAGAAAGCTCTCAGAAGACCAGGCAGCGTGCACAGGAGTCCCACAGCATGGGACAAAGAAGGTGCAAAAGGAGGCCCATGCAGCACAACACAAAGGGATCCCATGCCGCTAGGGAACCACTCAGGAAGCTGTGCGTTGCAGGAAGGAGTGCTGGGGACTGAAGCTGCACGGTGCATGAAGAACTTTGTGGAGGGATGCCAACAAGCAACTGCAAAACACACAGTGCACGGGGGTACTGTCTTGTATGGGGAGGCAAGCTCCTACCTTCAAGAAAGTTGGACAGTTGGACAGTTGGATGTCAGGACTGTGGGGACCATTTCAGTCCACTACATGTGTTGCTGGATCCACGCACTTCAGCAGGACAGAGGACCCACGCCACCTGTCATCACTGCAGAGGGGCGCCTACTGAAGCAGGGGAGTGGCTCCTTTACTCCAAGGGAGATTCCTTTGTTCTTCTGGTGCAGGCTGAAGAAAGGCAGACCTCAGATGATGCACAACCTGGAAACAGTTGCTCTGACGTCACCTACTTTCACTGGCCACTCATATGCTCCCAGAGTGCCCAGCCAACTTGGAATCCAAGATGCCAAAACCCAGGGACTCTCTGGAGGAGCTATGAGCACCACCCCTGGGGTGGTGATGGACAGGGGTGTGGTCACTTCCCTTTCCTTTGTCTGGTTTTGTGCCAGAGCAAGGACTGGGGGTCCCTGAAATGGTGTAGCCTGGATTATGCAAGTGGGGCACCATCTGTGCCCTTCAAAGCATTTCCAGAGGCTTGGGGAAGCTACCCCTCCCAAGCCTTTTACACCTATTTCCAAAGGGAGAGGGTGTAACACCCCTCTCCCAAAGGAAATCCTTTGTTCTGGCTTCCTGGGCTTGAGCTGCTCAAGCAACAGGAGAGCAGAAACCTGTCTGAGAGGTGGCAGCAGCTGGGGCTGTCTGGAAAACCTCAGAAGGCTGGAATGGCAATAATGGGGGTCCTCTAAGGAGCCCCCAGAGTGCATGTAATCATACAACCAATGCTTGCAAAAGCAATGGGGTATGAGTCTAACATGCTTGATACCAAACATGCCTATGTTCAGAGTTATCATTATGTAGGTGAACATAGGTAGTGGCCTATGTCCAGTACATGCGTTAAATGGCATCCCTGCACTCGTGAAGTCCTAAAAAATGGTCCGGGAGGTCGAGGGGCACCTCCGCTAGTTCAGAGGTGCCCTCACAAAGAGGTACTCTGCACCCTGCCCTCAGGGCTGAAGGGCCTGTTATAGGGGTGACTTATAAGTGACCTGGTGCAGTGTAAATGGCAGTGAAAGTGTGCCTGCATCTTTTCACACAGGCTGCAATGGAAGTCCTGTAGAAGCCTTTGTATGGGCTCCCTGTCGGTGGCAAAAGATATGTTGCAGCCCATAGAGATCCCCTGGAACTCTAATGCCCTGGGTACCTAGGTACCATATACTAGGAACTTACAGGGGGCATCAGTATGCCAATTCTAGGTTAAATTCTGGATTACCAGTATTCTACAACCATAATTTAAGGGAGAGAGCATAACTACTGGGGTCCTGATTATCAGGATCCCAGTAGACACAGACAAACACTGACAAACAGTTCAAAAGTGGGGCAACCATGCTAGAAAGAGACCACTTTCCTTCAATATGGCGGTCAGGATATCTGTCATGTTTGTGACGGAGTAACCCCCTCTGCCAAAATCCAAATCAGCCCCTTTGCTTTTTTGTGCTCTTCGTGACTGCAGAGGTGGTAATTGAAAGCAATGGAGCAGAGGTATTGAGGGGATCCTATTGAGTTGAATTTAGGAACTTTTTCCAGCATATGTGGTGCTGTAGCAGTGGAGGTGAGGCATCGTCGGTTGCCAGGAGTTAGTTCCTGGGCACCTCCAGCAAAGTCAAAGTCCGACTAAGTCATGATGCTGCGGGGGGACCTCACGGGATCACGGTCACGTCACTGGCGCTGCAATGGAGTTGGGTGTCACAAACTTCGGTGCTCTGCCACTCTATTCTTGCAAGTTCTTGGGACTTTAGAGGCATTGGCGATGCAGGGCCTTTGATGTTGGTGGGGTCATTGTGCTTCTGCGAGGTCCACGACTTCAGGTGCAGGTGGCATCATTGGTTTCGTGCAGCGGCATCCTTGTGAAGTCACACGGTGTCATCCAGCATTGTTTCATAGGAATTTACCAGAAATCCACTCTCAGGGGTTCAGAAACTGGAATGTCACCGTCTGACAAGCTAGAGCCCACAGCATGCAGGCTCAGAGACTGGTTTGCTGAAGCCTTTGCTGTACCTGAGGCTGCAAAAGCAGAAGGCAAGCTCAGTCCAAACCCTTGGAGATTATTCTCTAGCATGAATTTACCACAAAGTCCAGTGTTTGTCCCCTCTCACAGGCAGAAGTAGCAACTGCAAGATAGCCCAACAAAGCACAGGCACAGGCAGGGGCAGCACTTATCCTCAGCTCTTCTCCTTGGCAGAGGACACTGACATTCCCATGAACATGCCTTTCAAGGTGCAGTTGAACCTCTAATCAAGAACATTTCCTTGGGGGTGGTAAGAATTGGTAAACTTGTAGGTTACCCCACTCTCCTTCCATCGAGACTTACTAAATGTAGATATAAAGTTGGTACCCCTATTAGACACCACTTCCTTGGGGAACCCCATGTGGATAAAAAAAACCATCAGGACATGTCCCACCACAGGGGAGGTGATTGATCTCAAAGGAATGACCTGGGGTACCGGGTGGCATGTTGTACTAAGACCAGGATAAACCTGTCAATGGCTGTCTTGGGATCCAGAGGACCCACAATGTCAATAACAACCCTTTCAAAGGGGGTGCTGACCGCAGGAAAAGATTGGAGGGAACCTTACATTCCCACCCAACTCGTGCCACTTGACTGACAAGTTTGGCAAGAGCTACAGTGTGCATCTGAGTGCCTGCGCGTTTGTGGCCATCTTGTCCTGCCCCAAATGTCCAGCTATAGGCACATGATGAGCCAGACCATAATGGAAGGCTCTGAATCACTGGGCTACCACCAGCACATGGGCTGACCCAGGCTCAACAACCTTAGGCTCACCATACGGGAGACCACCCTCCCTGTAGATCAAGTATGATCCAGACTTATTGCCAGATTCCTGCTCGGCAGCCTGCCGCCGCAAACCCTGCAGAGTAGGGCATGAATTTTCTACCTCACAGAATGCTTCCCTGGTGGGTCCCCCTTCCTGCTGCCACTGAGGGCATGGTTTGACTCACTGCTATTCTCAAGGCACCTAAAAGCCCCCCCCCATTGAAAAGGAACCTGCGCCACTCTGCACAAGTGCTCTGAGTTGTCTACCCCTACTACTTGGTGAAGTACATGGGGATCTAAATGCTCTTCAGAACCAGGTGACTTCTGACAGTCACACTGGCTCCTTCGTCTATCAGAGCCTCCACCCTCTGTTCATTGATGGTCACCAGCTGCCTGTACATCTTAGTGTACTCAGGCATAAGGGTTCTCTGGACCATCTCACTGTCCCCTAGTGAGACAAAGATCATCTCAGCTGGCTCCCACCCTCCTTGAACCAAATCCTCCCCAAGCGCTACACTGGCCAAACCCTGTGACTGAGCACCATGGAGTGCTGGTGTCCACTTGGGACTTTTGGGATCCCCTTTCACATGACTCACCTTGTCACATGCATAAAAAGTGTCTGAAACCCCCTCTACAGGTCTTTCTGTAGACAACCGTGGCTTAATTTCAACTGGTGGCTGGGAATTATTATCCTGGGATCTCGGTTGGTGCCCTTTAGAGAACTCCCCCTCTTTACCCTTAGCCCCCATCACTTCTTCTGAGAGAGACCCTGCCCAGCCCTTCCGTGGTCTCCCCTATACCTCTTTTGGACCCTTGTGCTCTCCCAATGGTCCACTTCCTGCGCAAACGTCATGGGGTCAGTCAGCTTGCTGTCATTCAGGTGCTGTCACAGACTGTACAAGTGCTCCCAAGTAATCAAGTTGTAAAGCCCCTCATAAGCTGTTACCTTACTGCCCTTCGCCGAACCATCCTGTAACCTGCAGAAAGAGTCACATTATAGCCAAGTGTGGGATTCTTTTTTTTGTTTAGGACCTAAACTTGTCCTTTTGCTGCTCCATACTGAGACCATACCTTTTGAGTAGGGCATCCTTCATGATAGTGTAGGGGAGTCCCTGAGGATCCCCTAAGGATGTCAAGGTATTCCTCTCATCTACCTCGAAGTGCTTCCACAGACCCCCCCCCCCCCAATGTGCCTCAGGGAACATGTTCATGTGGAGAGCAGATTCATACTCCTTAAACCACAAGTATGTCTTCCTCCTTCTTGTTATCCTTAACGAGGTCTTTGGGAATATGCACCCTCCTCTCAGGCTGGACAGTAGTACTGCTGCCACCATCTCTACTAGACTGGTCCTCTGATCCAGTTCCCTTAAACTAAGCTCATGAGCCAAGAGCATCTTTTTCTCCTCAATGGCCATCCTCTTCTTTTCCATCTCCCTCTCCATCTTAAGCTTCTCTATTTCAAACAGGTACACCCTCTCTGCCTGTCTGCAATTCTTCAGTAGTCAGATTCTTAGATGACACTCTGCTACCTGCCCTGGAGACACTATCTCAGGCAGTACAGTTTCCTCTACTACGCCCTCATGGCAGTCTTGCACCTCCTCACCCTCAATCTCATTCTCTGTGTGGCCCTCAACCCCCTGGGCTGTCAACCAGGCCCTCTGTGCGTTTTGCAACTCCCCCTTCCTGTTGGAGCTCCTAATGGGACAGGGAAGCTCTTTACTGAACTGTTTCAGTTGAGCAACTGTATGACTCGCCAGCTTCTCCAACTCCAAAACAGCTCCAGATGGTGCATCTCCAGACTAAGACATGATGGCAAATCAAAAATTGAAGAAGATGAAGTCCAAAAAGTGAAAAAGTTAAATCACAAAAATAAGTGTATGTGGTTACGTAATGGTCTGCGCTGAAAATAGTAGTGGTACACTTAATCACTGTATGTCAAGTACAAATACAAACCCAATCCTCACCACTGATCACCAATACTAGAAATTGGGTCTTTGGTTGGCAATCAGGTTACCCCCTGTCCAAGCAAGGACCATCACTCTAGTCAAGGCAAAAGAGAAACACAGCTGGTTAACCCCACTCACACCCTTGGTAGCTTGGCACAAGTAGAAATGCTTAACCCAGAGACAATGTGTAAAGTATTTGTTCCAACGCACAAGGTAATACAGTGAAACACTACAAAATGGACACCACACTGGTTTAGAAAAATATTAAATATTTATCTTAGTAGAACAACACAAAATATAATAAAATCCACAATATACAATTAAACTTATGACTTAAGCATTTTAAAACACAAAAATAGTGTTTAGAACCACCAATGCTTGAATTTGATGTTAAGCGGAGTCGTGAGTCATTTCCAACAATGCAACGCCACTGGTGCCGTTTATGGAGTCACACAGACCCCAGCTACTGTACCTTAGCAAAAGTGTGGAAAACAGGCCACTGCTTGGAGTCAGGGAGCGAGGCGCCGCTGGATCTGAGGTTGCATCAGTTGTGGTGCTGCAAGGCAAAGGAGCAGAGGCTTCATGAAGAGGCATCAGGCCCTTGTTGCTGAGCCGGGGAGGGGAGGTGGTGTCAGTTGCGAGGAGTTGGTCCCTGGGCACCGTCAGCAAAGTCAAAGACTGGCGAAGTCACGATGCTGCTGGGCGATGTCACGGGGTCGCGGTCATGTTACAGGCACTGTGACAGAGTTGGGTGTCATGAACGTCTGTGCTACGACACTCCAATCATGTGAATTTTTGGGACGTCAGCGGTGTCGGCGACAAAGGGCCTGTGATGTCAGTGGGCTTGTCATGCTTCTGCAAGGTCCACGGCTTCAGGTGCAGGCAGCATCACGGGTTCCGTGCACTGACCTCCTTGCGAAGTTGCACGGCATCGTCTGGCATAATTTCACAGGATTTTATCAGAAATTCACTCTCAGGGACAGAAATGGCTACAGTCCACAGCATGGAGACTCAGAGACTGGATGGTGAAGGCTTTGTTGTCCCTGAGGCTTTAAAAACAGAAGGCAAGCTCAGTCCAAGCCCTTTTAGATTCTTCTCAAGCAGGAATATACCACAAAGTCCAGTCTTTGTCCCCTTTCAAAGACAGAAGCAGCAACTGCAGGATAGCCCAACAAAGCACAGTCACAGGCAGGGACAGCACTTCTCCTCAGTGCTTCAGCTCATATCCTTGGCAGAGTTTCCTCTTCATACCAGAAGCAAATCTTAAAGAAATCTAAAGTCTGTGGTATTGGTCCAATACTTATACCCAGTTCTGCCTTTGAAGTTGCCCAATTTCAGAGAAAAGTCTCTGTTGAATACAGGGTCCTGCCTTGCCCAGACCAGGCCCCAGACACACACCAGGGGGTTGGATACTGCATTGTGTGAGGGCAGGCACAACCCCTTCAGGTGTAAGTGACCACTCCTCCCTTCACTATAGCCCAGATGGCTCATCCGGATATGCAAGCTACACCCCAGCTCCATTTGTGTCACTTTCTAGAGGAGATTCACAAACAGCCCAACTGTCAGTCTGACCCAGGCATGGAATCCACAAACAGGCAGAGTCACTCTAAGCAAGAACATGCCTACTTTCTGAAGGTGGCATTTTCAAACTAACAATCTAAAAAACAACTTCACTAAAACATGTATTTTTAAATTGTGAGATCAGAGACCCCAAACTCCCTTCTCTATCTGCTCTCAAAGGGAAATTGCTCTTTAAGAATATTTAAAGGCAGCTCCCATGTTAACCTATGAGAGAGATAGACCTTGCAACAGTGAGAAATAAGTTTGACAGTATTTCACTGTTAGGACATGTAAAACTCATCAGCACATGTCCCACCTTTAGAATACACTGCACCCTGCCCATGGGGCTACCTATGGACTACCTTAGGGGTGCCTTACAAGTATAAAAATGGAAGGGTTGGGCCTGCAAGTGGGTACACATGCCAGGTCAAATTGGCAGTTAAAACTGCACACACGAACACTGCAGTGGCAGGTCTAAGCCATTTTACAGGGCTTCTCTTGTGGGTGGCACAATCAGTGCTGCAGACCCACAAGTAGCATTTTTCTACAGGCCCTAGGCACCTCTAGTGCACTTTACTAGGGACTTACTAGTAAATCAAATATGCCAATCATGGAAAAGCCAATTACACATACAATTTCACATAGTGAGCACTTGTACTTTAGCACTGGTCAGCAGTATTAAAGTGCCCAGACTAACAAAAGCAGCAAAAGTCCAGCACACAGCAGCAACATGGGAAGCAGAGACAAAAGTTAGGGGAGACTATGCCAAGGATGCCAGGTCTAACAGTACATAACGATACTAGCACGTGAATTAGAGAGTATTTCTCAAAATTACTTATTTCTTACACATTGTCTTACATTTGGAAGCTGCAGATGCCGAAAAATAAAATTGGTAATAACACTTGCTCTACTATTTGGTGTTCTCTTCAGTTTCCCAATAAAAATTGTATCTTGCTTGTGTGGGTAGGCCTGGAGCTGGTGACAGGACACAGCCCAAAATGCAACATGGATACATCAAATGTTTCTACGCAAAACCAAACTGTTTTTTTCAAAGTGTGTAGCTGTGGTATTTAGGCTGTAGCTCAGCCAGCACCCAGGGAAACCTAGCAAACCTATACATTTCTGAAAACTAGACACCTGGGGTAATCCAGGGAGTGGTGACTTATGTGGCTTCCACCACACATTTTCCCACAATCCCTTGCAAACTTCAAAATTTGCCTAAAACACATTTCTCTCACATTTCTGTGATGGAAAGTATTGGAATCTGAGGGGAGCCACAAATTTCCCACCATTCAGTGTTCCCCTCCATCTCCAGATAAGAATGATATCTCACTTGTGTGGGTGGGCTAAGTGCCTGCGACCGGGAAGGACCAAAAACATGTTTAGTTTCAGGCGAAAACAAAGCAGGACCAAGAGGGCAGTTCTTTTAAATACGTTCTTCGTCTGACTATGCTTTAGGCACCTATATGAGTGAGGTATCATTTTTATCAGAAGACCGAGGGGAACGGTGGGTGGTAGGCAATGTGTGGTTTATTTCTGTTTCTGGAAGAATATGGCACAGCAATGCAAGAAACATGTGAGTTTAGTCACATTTAGATATTTGGGCAATGTGGGTAAGAAAATGGTGTGGGGCGGATGCAAAGCATACCACCCTGAACTGCCCCTTATGTCTAGTGTTCAGAATTGTCTGGTAGATCTTTCCAGGTGGCAGCCTACCTAAACCCAAAAAGTGCATCTGTTTACCATTGCAAGTGGAATGATACCTGGATTTAGCCAAACTCTCCTGGTCTACAAAAACAACACCCAACAAAAGCAAATCTCCTCTTGCTTGCCATTGGGATGAAATGCTTTAGTTTGCAGGGGAGCAGAAAGACTGTTTCCCCATTTGTGAGGGGGTGGGGTCATGGCCATGCCCATGCTGGGCAGCCCGCACTCCTTACAAAAAAGTAATCCCTGTTGTCTAGTGGGCTTTCTGCCACAATGGAGGGTTGGTGACATGCCAATGTTGGGCAGCCCCCACTGATACACATAAAAAAAATAATGCTTGGTGTCTGGTTGGCTTTCTAGCCCCCCAAACGGAGGGAAGATGGAGAAAACTGCCACCTTTGTCTTCTCCCCAGGAACAGAAAAATGTTTTCCTTATTTATAGTGGGATGGCCATGCCCATGCTGGGCAGCCCCCACTGATACAAATAAAAAAAGGAATCTCTGGTGTCCAGTGTGCTTTCTACCCCCCACAGGAGGAGAAAGATTGTTCCCATTCATGTATGAGAGGGTGGCATTGGCATGTCCATTGTGGGCAGCCCCCTACCTTTCTTTAAACAAAAAGCTATCCCTGGTTCCTAGAAGGCTTTTGCCTCCCCCCTCCCCCGGGAAGATCGGGGGTAAAATCCCATATGCTCCCTTGGCGGCCAGAAAGGCTGTTCCTATTTGTGTCTGGGGGATTGAGGGCTTTCGCATGCTAATTGTGGGCAGCGCTCATCCCTCTTTTATGAAAAAAGAATGGATGGTGTCTAATGGGCTTTCTGCCACCCCGGTGGGAGGGGGGGCGAGAGACATTTTGTGTCCAGTGGGTGGGGCATTGGCATCTCAATTTTGGGCAGCCCCTACCCCTATAAGTTAAAAAAAAAAAATCCCTGATGCCCAGTGGGCTTTCTGCTTCCAGAAGAGAAATACTGAAGTGGACAAAATAATATGGAGGGAGCAAAAGCCCTTGAACAAGGGGCCACTCCCCCTTCCTGGTGCCTAGTGGAGTGGATCCATGCTTGGAGGTCTCTCTTCTGCACTGCTACCCAAGCAGTGATCCACTAGGGAAGGGTACCTTTGGAAACAGGAGATTCTCCCTTTTTCAGTTATACCTCTCCTGTCTGCCTAGGTGCTCGAGGGCTGAGATAGCTCCTTGAGCACCTAGGGCATTGAAAATGAAATGAGACAATCTGCTCATTTCAATTTTGTTTTCAATGAAATGACATCAGTGTGCTGTATGCCATAAGTGAAGTCAGGCACTAGAAAAATCAGAAGCTTTTTGTAGCTCATTTTAATGAGAGATCTTGAATACTACTGTACCCTTTAGTGATGAGGATGCACAATATTTTTGGAAATGTGTGTCAAAGCCTTGTGCTAATATTCCTCCAAATTCCAATAGGATACATGTCTGTTCTTTGGCAATTGTGCTCGCTACTCCTTATTTCACTTCCCTCCTAGTTTTATGCGGATATGCTTATGAGTTTCAGCATTATGATTTAAATGCTCCATGAACAACAGCACTTTAATGTGGGCTTATTAGCAATGTCTTCCTGGGCTATTTACAACTTCCTAGCGACTAGCTCAGGTGCATTATTCTAGGCATGGCTTCCAGAGATGGCTCATATTTTGAAAATGTAATGCACATCAGTCCCAGCCACAAGGGTTGACTAATATAATGGTAATGATGTTTGACTAATGAGAAAATTAAAAATGCAGTCTTGTAGAACTGATCTCAGATACAATAATAAAAAGAAATACAGATAAATTTGCACTTGATGTGGATAGCTACTATCAACAAGGAGATCTGAATGTACATTTTTGTTCTTATAACAGAGGTTTTATGACACCGGCACAATGGCATCATTGTTGCATTTCCCATCATATATCACCACAAAAGGTTAAACGATGTACATGGAGTGAAAATGCGTGT
Organism: Pleurodeles waltl; assembly: GCF_031143425.1. Taxonomy (NCBI): domain Eukaryota; kingdom Metazoa; phylum Chordata; class Amphibia; order Caudata; family Salamandridae; genus Pleurodeles; species Pleurodeles waltl. The sequence continues at coordinate 646,128,097 of NC_090443.1, read as the reverse complement.
CTTTGCATGTTAACTTTGAAATGAATACAGCGACTCGGAGAAGCATTTTCCTTAATAGTGTACACACAAATTTTAATGTGTATTTTTCGTCAGGCAAGAGCGTGAGTGCTGGGGCAATACATAGCCTTCAGTGATGGTCAGATTCAAGATGCAATAAATGTTAACACTGTGTGATTTATTAGATGGAAATTTGAATGCTTACACTGAAACATGGTAATGGCTACAAAATGCGAGTTTAGAACAAGCTTTAGCAAAGCAAAATGACATTTGTTTTGTTATCAGAAGTGTTTCGTGACACTGTTATGACTTTCTTTTTGTTGCTCTCAGCTGTCCTAGAAAGAAAATCCCATATTGAATTAACATCATATGCCACAATTAAAGAAGCTGAGAGTAGAACCATTTTGCTCGATAGACTGCCTAAGCAGAGTTAAAAGGGTTATGAAAGGAATTGGGCCACAAACTGAGATCAGAAGATAAAGTTTGCTTTGTAAATGGGGAGTTTAAAAGCCATTCACAGCAAACTATTGCATAGTAGATACTTGTGAAAAGGGGCCAGACTTTTTTGTTTCATCTTTAAGAAAGCCTATGTGCATGCCTGTCTTTACTTTTTAAACAAGAGGTGTACATGTTATCATCCCATCAAAGTATACAAATGTATGTGCAAGGGTAATTAGTGGGTAGCATTGTGACAATAAGACAGGCTAAGGCATTCATGCAGCAGGCACAAAAAGTGATAAACCAGCCATTCAAATAAATCTTTTAGCCATTGTTAACATACTTAAAGGATTGTGTCAAATGTTCAAGCACACCTATCCACATAAAGATAACAACAAAGAACAGCCTCGAGAAGAAAAAACACCATGAATTCACAGCCGATCTACTTTTTCCATTTCTGTTCAAATGGAGTTCAGGCTCAGGTGTTCCCTCCCTCGAAAATACCATAACAAAACCACTCCTTCTAGGGATACACACCGAGACTGTCATCAGGTTGAATCAGCCAGACCAACCACTCTTCGTATTTACTAAACCATCAAGAAATGTTTGATTTCTGCATAAAACGATGTCCCTCAGCTTCTGCCCTGGTTTCACTCATTAGATTTACTTAATAATCCTCATCCATACATGAGCACTGAGTATGTCTTTTTTAAACAGCAAGCCATTTAGCAGACTATACTTGAGGTAATTCGGGAGATTATTTTCACAGGTCTTTACTTTTTTTTAGACTAACTTTAGAGTCGTGCATATTAGACATATGATTAGTTTTGACTCGGTATCACCAGTCTGTCAAAGCAACAGTTTAGCTGTAAATATCCAGATTAACAAAAATAATGTTGACCTTTGTTTCAGCTACTTCTTTACGTACAACCGTGTTTTGCCTCGTACACAGAATGCAGTAAACAGTATCAATTACTGCAGAGCTTTGCTGCATTAAAGATGTTCTCCCCTGTTCGAATATAAGGGGTTTTAGGATAACGAACGTTTGATGAGTTGTTTGTGTAATCAAAGCCCCAGTGTACCAACTGCCAAAGACACCATGCAAAGATGTATAAACAAGCATTTACAATGCAACGGGTCTCGCGTTTGCTCATGTTAGAGCTGATCGCGTTGTAAACTCCTAACCCGACTTTTCACCTATCGGGCAAAAGTGCATTTATGTACGTAACCCGAAAAAATGAAATTAACTATGTAAAGCGCTCGACTTCTGCCAAGCGAGATCACGCTCGTAAATTAGAGAAAAAGAAGTCAACGAGCCCGATGGAAAACAGGAGCCTCGCATGTTTTCTGTACTTGGTCGCTGCGCTCGAGGAGGGCTAGCCACCGGAAAAGGCATGACATATGCGTGCCTTCGACTAATGAAAGCAAGCAGATTTTATTAGGAAAGCCCACGAACCAATAAAAAACACTGACATGAAGTTGACAGGGCTCCAAGCCCTTTTCTATATACTAAAGAGTCTCGCTGCGATACGCATGCGCGAGCGCATGCAATGCAGGCTCGACCCTAAAAAGGAACATAACACGGCACAAGAACAGCATCATATCCACTAAAATGTAGCGCTGTTTTCCTCTCTCCCTCCACTGACACGCTTTTGGCACCCTCGCCCCAACTCATAAACTCTTGCGCTATAACGCAAGTGTTTGCATCCTTAAAAGCATAGACTTTGTATTGGAAGGGGGTCCTTCACAGTACAAATGTTATGCTTCAAGGTTTTACTCACTTTGTATGTTTGCTGTACAGTGTAACACAAATGCAAAATTGGAAAAAACGAGGAGAAATTTAACATATTTGCTTCTTGCACCTGCCTTGAGGAGGCGTAGTATTTGGAAGCAAATCCCTCTCTACCAATGTTAGTAAACAGAGATTTGCATCAAAAACTATTGATGGTTACATGGGAATGCCCACAAATGAAAAGTCCCCTTGAAGCAAAGTAAAGCAAATCAGTGCATAGCGAACTTTACATTGAGTTTAAATATAAGTCGACGCAAATCCTGCTTTGCTTTAGATAGGAAATCCCACTGTAACACTTGGCGTCAGGTTAACATTACAAAGGTAACCCAAATTTGCTGCATCGCATTAGCAAATCTAGGACCAAATTCTTATATGTTGCACCTTGTCTGGACCATGAATCTGTTATAATTCATGACACTTTTACTCACCTTATCCTATTGCACCATTTTATACTGCAGGTGTGATGTTATTTCATGTTATGTTATATATTTTTCTTTTCTTGACCACAACTAATTTTTATTGACTGACTTATTATTATATATTATATTGTATCACACATCTTAGTATGTTATCTGTTGTATTAGTTTATTTTATCAACTTATGTTTCATTACTGCTGGTAATCACACATTAGTCCTATGGGAATGAAAACAGTAGACAAGAAACAAATTCAAATCAAAGGTTAGGGGCACTTCTAATTGCTTTTTTCTTGTAACACTTTATTGTTTGCATTTTATAAAATACACAATAGATGCATTTTCCCAAAAAAGGAATACGTGTCATTTCCTCCTTTACATCCACCCTGCCATCAGCAATGTCTGTTCATTCCTGTAACATAGTTATCAACTCATGATGGATAAGAGCAGCTGTAATTCTCCAGCTCCAACAGCCTGATTCGTGGACTAAAGGTATTGTTACAAGTCATTAGAAACATTCTATTTTGCTAGTGGCAGGTTACAGGTTGATTTATGATCTTTCCTCTTATAAGAAAAAAAGCAGGGCTGTGTTCTAAACTCCTAAATGAAAGCTGTAACTTTTCCAGAAGGTGATGTGTACCTCCTTACCGGAGATTACAAAGGCTTACTTATGTACATGCCTGGTGGCAGCATTTCGAACCACATTTTTCCATTTATATTTTTTCTAATGTGACCTTTTGCTATTTTCCAGACTAACAAAACACACTATAGTGTATTCTTAATTAAATCGGGTTTTGTGCCCCAAGAAATGTCGGGAAAGGAAATAAGTCCAATTATGTGGAGGGTGGATTCAGAAAAAAATAAGAACTTCTGTATATAATATTTTGCTAATGGTGTATTGAAACATGTAATAATTAAGCTGTAATGCCCCCAGGGAGAGTGCCTTGCTCAAGATCATTGTTTGCAAATGCACACTTAAGTATTTCAATGTCAGTCTTATAGTTGAAATTTTACAAACTGTGATCGTTTGAAAAACTTGATAATGATAGAAGTAATATTGTCAGAATAAAGATTTCTCCCCAATTACTCTTAGGGAAACATCTAGAACAATATCATAACACGTAATTAATAATTTGTGGAAAAACATGGGGTCTAGTGTTTTAGGAGCATGTTAATCAATTGCTTGCATCACCCTTGCACACCCTTGCGTGGTCCTGTGTGGATTGAAAAATCTAGAATAAGGCAATGTGCTGTATTACTCTGCCCCATGGATGCATTCCATGGATGAAGGGTGGGTGTCCCTATGCATCTACCCATGGATTTTAGTGCATTCCCAGATTTACCATTACTGGTAGACCTGGGAATGCATCAAAATGCCATGCCTCCCCAGGAGAGGCAAAACATGGAGAAATATTTTTATTTCTACTCGTTTTATCCTCTTCTATGTGTGCTGCATTGTGCACCACACATAAAAAGAGGAAAATGCATCAGAGGATTGTTTTTGTGCAAAAAGGTGCCCCTTCCTGCACAAAAAAAATCTTACTTATGAAACAGGCACCATGGCGCAAGGGTGTCTGCACTGGCGTTAGGCAGAAAAAAGAGCACCAGGGTAAGGAAGACAGGAATGCACAGTATTATGTCAAATAAATGTGCCTCTCAGTTGTTGGCCTTAAATTTAAACATTTAGGATTTTGAGTATTTATATATATACATATATATATATATCAGATCTAACTATAAAGACTGTATATATATAGATATAGATATATAGATATATATAGTTATATATAGATATAGCTATAGATATAGATTTATTCAATGAAAAAAACAAAGGTTGCAGGGACATTATAGTTAGGAATCAGAATAAAAATAACCTTAGAAATTCACTGAAAAAATCAAAAGGTACATGGACGTTATAGTTACGTTTTGAATATACTCATATAAAACCGTCAAAATTCAGCAGTTATAGTTACCTGAGCTAACTATAACTTGTGGTCCCATAATGTGTTGTATAGCCATTTTAGTTATAGCTCCATGCAGTTTATTTTAGCAAACTAGGCCTGCAGCTGTGCACTGTAACCCAGATATGTTTTATTCAGCTTTGTTTATTATTTTAACATTAGCCACATTTGCGGTCTTGTTTTATTTCTCTATCTAGCTGTTCTTTGCCTAGGGCAGCATTGTGTTCTTAAACAAGACATTTCTTTCACTCTGTGCTTTTCTCAAGGCTGCAGTAAGATAGGTTGTCGGTAAATGTGTTAACGCTTTGTCTCTGGTATTCATAGAAACATACACATCCTTGCGTATGGACGTTTTCTCAGAACATCAGCTGTGTTGTTATAAAACACTTCCCTGTCCCATACACGTTAGAGGGAGATTCCAGCCAGATTACCACGAATGTATGCTGATTGCTGAACGCTTTGCTACAGCTGCTTATGCTGACTTCAGGCCTTTGCTCAGGTATGGGGATGATGCCTTTCCACGGAAACCTGAACGGCAGATCTAGAGCTTAACATTCTGTGCTCTAATATAGCCTAGATATTATTTCTATGTGTCACTCGCTTTGTCACAATTTTAATTCTGTCATGCTTTATCATCCTGGTTATTGCAGTAAATGCTTTATTATCTAAGATTCAGTTGCTTCATTAAAACCTTATTGAAACACATACTGCCTCTGCTTGTCCTTGTATATATGAGACTAATGTAACTGAGAGAAACGGATACAATCTGAGTGACCAAGATTTCCCTGAGGAGTCAATTGTGTCATGTGCTCAGCTGCCCAATCATCCCTGCTCTTGGGTAGAGATGAGGCAATGCTAGTTAGCAAGAGCAAAACCCAGATTAGATTGACAGGTGTCACTTGTAGTGAGTTAGACTCAGTCCCCCAACCCGCAGACGATTCTCCCGCTCAAATCCAGTAGTCTTATTAGAATAATGGGAGTCTACGTGACATGGCGCTTCCACCATTTGGTCAGGCTCTAATTTTTGGATCCTCCTGAGTATCTCTGTCTCACTACATACAAAGACACCTCAGTACTATATACGTAGACATCCGTGGTATTGAGGTCTTCCTCCTCAGCTAAGTAGGGAGTACCTAACTAAAGCTGTAGGTTGTTCAAGCTTGAACCATGAAAAGAATAATCCCCATTTGGTGTGCTTATCTCCGAACAAATGTAGCATTCATTATGGCGAATCCACAACAGGTGGCAATTGAAGTCAATACTCAACCACCCCTTACTGCATATTTACTGGCACATGGTCTAAAGGCCCAAAGGGGTCCAGTCACATATGTTGTTGAGGCTCACCCAGCATATAGAACAGAACTTTTTTATTCTTGAGTCACATTTCCAGCAGTTGATGGGAACACCAATATATTTTATCATTATACACCTGCAAATGTAGCTGCACAATACAGATCATAAGCATATCTAGAAATACCTCCGTCTTATCAAGAACATAATAATTGGCTTGATGGCGCCCTACCCCAAAAAACTGTACACTTTAAGTTAGGTCCTCCAAGTAATGATGGTCCTACTTGCCTTTATTGGACACTTCTACATCTCATCCTGCTGCAGCAAACCTAACGGTAGCTGAAGTCCGTTGCTTATATGCTGATCTGATGGCAATATACAGACAATTAGTACAGTTAGTAATGCAAACATTAATCCTGCGTCTGTACATTCGATAATGGGTATGCTACCTGCCAAATGAGAAGAAATTGCGTTTTGGTTAGCTTAAAAAATAAACACACTGGAAGCAGTATTTCCCCATACGGGACCTCAGGATAAACACAGAATATTAACTATGTGCTTGCCATTTGGAATGGTTCCCACTATAGATAACTGTAATACTTGGGGCACGGTATTTGCCACGCTCTACACTACCGCACATGGTACACCAACACTTGCCAATTTACCGGAAGTGTTGAAACAAATACAAGATGAATAAGGGGCTGCCCCTGGCCCTGGACTTGGGGATGCATCTAATGGGCAACTTGTCCACAGTATCCTCAATTATATTAAGTAACCTTAAAGGGGAAGCGGTTGCACTAGCAGTGCGCATACAGCTCTGGTATGTTCCTCCACAGGATCAAGAATGTGAGCTGCCAAAGATTATCGCGGAGACCTACTCTATAATTGGTCGAGATAGTCTGAGGGCCAGACCAACAAAACCACAATTCCAAGGTAAATCTAATAAAGATTCTACAGAGCAAGCACCAGAGGGTACTTAGAAACTCTGGGATAAAAAAACAACAAACACCTAAAAAAAAAAGGGGAGAATCTCCGCATACGGAGACCCCACAAAATAGATATAATCTCACGAATAGAGGTAATAGAAAAACACTTGACAGATATCAATATATTGATCTACGCCAATCTCGTTCCTTTCAGGACTCACCAGAAAACTGCAGTGAGAGAGGTGGGTGGTCAGAGAGAAGAAATGAGTACGTGAAACTGAGACAGGAATCACAACACTCAAAAGAAGTGTCTGTTAAAAAAAGAAGAGAAACTTCCCCAACAAAAACACCAATTCAAAAAGAAAAAGTGGTGGCTGTTGCAGTTCGACATGACACTCAAGAAGAGGTCTCTATTGAAGAACAAGTGGGCTATTAGTTACAAGTAGAAACTGCAGACATACTTATCTCCACGACTGATAGGGTGTACAAAGTAACGCTACAGTTAGAAGAAGACATTGAGCGCACAATCAACGCAATCTTTTGGGACTGCGTCGTAAATATCTATGATATTCTACTGGCCGAAAGGGATTGACCACCTGAATTTGTCTGTACCTGCCCACATGGGAAAGATGTTATCCAACCTTCTTTCTTGCCTCTTGTTCCGGAAGAGCTCGTAGAATCCAACACCATTGATTGGGCATTGGCCCAGGCACCCGTGTTATATCGCAACCACGTAGGATGGGATAAAGACTCCCACTATCATGTAATCCCTATTAAAAATCAACCCCAACCACAACCCCAGTATCCAATAAAACATGATGCAAAAGCACCCATGAGGGAAATCCTCACACAACTGGAGTACCGGGGCGTAATCGAACCCTGTGTCTCACCCATGAATAATCCATTATTCCCAGTAGGTATACCGGACCATTCGTACAGAAAAGTCTCAGACTACAGACATTTAAACAGTCATACACGCACCTACGCTATACAAAACTCAGACAGCACAGCACTCATGAACAACATAGGCCCTCATTATGAAATTGATGGTAAAACCCACTTACCGCCACGCTGACGGCCACCAACTTACTGCTCCAGCGGTGGGTATCTGTACACCGTATTTTGACACACACACACCAATACGACGGAATACAGCCACATACACAAATCCGCCAGTACAAAGGTCAGTGATAAAGTGGCGGTATAAAAACCCACACTGACAGAACAACGCCCATCACATTATGATCCATGAATCACCATGGCGGACATTCAATGTTGGTAAACCATTGGCGCTGTGCTCACAAGAGATTCCCACATACAAAACAACACCACATTGGACAATTCAAACAACACACATCTGACACCCATACACACACCAAACCCACCTGCCCACACCATTATAAAACACACAGCCACGTTACCCACAACCCTTTACGACTACAAAGCATTGCCAACAGAGAGACACCAAGACCACTGACACAACCAGAGCCACACACTATTCACACCTATACACCACTCACGCACTCCACATCACACACCCCAACACATTACCCCACACACACTCACCAACACACCTCACATAACACCCATGGCACCACAAAGACACCCCCGTTTCACAGAGGAGGAGCTAAGGGTCATGGTGGAGGAAATCGTCAGGGTGGAGCCACAGCTATTTGGAGCACAGGTGCAGCAGATATCAATAGCCAGGAAAATTGAGCTATGGCGGATAATCGTGGACAGGGTCAATGCCGTGGGACAGCACCCAAGAACTAGGGATGACATCAGGAAGAGGTGGAACGACCTACAGGGGAAGGTACGTTCCATAGCAGCAAGACACCAGCTTGCTATACAGAGGACTGGTGATGGCCCCCCCCTCCTCCCCTACAACTCAGAGCAAGGGAGAAGCAAGTCTTAGCAATACTGCATCCTGAGGGCCTGCCCAGAATCGGAGGAGAACTGGACTCTGGTAAGTCAACTCTCTACTATTATCACCCCCTACCTGCATGTCATCACATACCTTCATCCTTAACCTCACTCCCATCACTCCCATCACTCCACTACATCCCACACACCCCACCATCACATCTCACTCATCCCAATGCCAAGCCCTGCATGCTGTACCAATGCATTGACACCCCTCACAGCCCTGCATGGACACTCATCACTAAAGCATGCATAGCAAAGATAACTAATAATTCCACCATACACTAACATACGTAAGTGAAAGCTGGCAGGGCAAGTCCAACCATAGAGGGGAAGCCACGGTAGTACAATATGTCAGACACATAAACCATAACACATCATTTACATTCACACAGGTACCCCAGCCAATGTCAGCGGAGAAGATGCGCCAGCACTATCCAGTCCCCCAACTGAAGAGGCCCACAGTGATGACAGCAACTCTGGTCTTCAGGATCTGGATGACCTACCTGGCCCATCAGGGACCACTGGACAGCCAGTTACCCAGGCCCAGTAGCACACCACCATAGAGCCTCCCCCATCTTGAAAAACCACCACAGCACCCATCCAGCATACTCAAACCTCTGTCCCCAGGACACGTCAATCAGCAGTGTGTCCACCTCTACAGGGACTCCAGGCCACACCTCACACCCAAGACATTCAGGGACCTGGGGTCAGGGGCAGTGGGCACACGGTTCAGGGGACAGAGACACAGGCCAACAGGGAAACTGGGAGGACTGCTGTGTGCCAGGGGGAGGACAGGCCCAGGAAACGATGGGCCATATCCTGGACAACATGCAGGAGAACAGGTGGCTGCAGGAAGAACAACACCAGGGGATCAGTGAGGACTTGCAGGCCATCAACAACACCCTGATCTCCATAGCAGGGTTGCTGCCACTAGTGGCCAGGAGGCCCCACCACAGGACTCACAGGCCACCAGCACCCATCCCCTGCAGAAGGTGAACCACCCCACAAATGTTTCCTGCAATCCAGACAGAAGCCAGAGACGCTTGCCAATACCCCCTCCAGGAAATGAGACTCTCCTGATTGTCACCCTTGTCACCCTGTCCAACTTGAACTTCCATCGCTCCCCTTACTATGTCACCTGTGCTACAAACAGACACGAACAAGACCCTGGACTTTCCTCCATCATCACCTCATCCCAATGCACTTGACCCCTATATACATTTGGAGTATGTCATGGATATCAAATATATATTGATTGAAACAGGTAGAAACGTTGCAATTTAACTGTACATAGAATGAGCATAGATTAATGACCTGTAGCTCGTGATCACACCAGGAGTATATGTCAATTCATCAACATCTGCAAAATGAAATGCCAGAGGGAACAGTAAGTGGGCATAGAATTGTGAAATAGTAGCATGCCATTGCCACACAGATTACAACTAAAGTCATTGAAATGTAAAGTTATAATGTCTCACCTGTGTGTCATTGGAAGTTTTGCCGGATCACAGATATTCTGCTGTCTTCATCCTCTGCACCTCATCCTCACTGTCCACAGGGTCTACTGCTGCCACAGGGGCATCTCCAGTCTCCTCCTTCTGCAGAAAAGGTACATGCCATCTGAGGGCCAGGTTGTGCAACATGCAGCATGCCACTACTATCTGGCAGACCTTCTTGGGTGAGTAGCAGAGGGATCCACCTGTAAGATGGAGGCACCAGAATCTGGCCAAAGGTGGCCAAAGGTCCTTTCAATGATCCTTCTTGTTCGCCCATGTGCCTCATTGTAACGTTCTTCTGCCCTTGTCCTGGCGTTCCTTACAGGGGTCAGCAGGCATGCTAGGTTTGGGTAACCTGCAAATATTGAGGGACAACATTTAGCAACACACTATCCTATATGGTCCACACCATACCCATACACCAACATATACTGGGTGGGAACAAGGGCTCACCTATTAGCCACACCCTGTGCGTCTGTAGTTGGCCCATCACATTTGGGATGCTGCTATTCCTCATGACAAAGGCATCATGCACCGACCCAGGATACTTAGCATTGACGTGGGAGGTGTACTGGTCTGCCAAGCACACCATCTGCATATTCATAGAGTGGAAACTCTTACGATTCCTGAAAACCTGTTCATTCTGCCGGGGGGGAGGAACAAATACAATATGTGTTCCATCAATCGCCCCAATAATGTTGGGGATATGTCCCATTGCATAAAACTCAGCCTTCACTGTGGCCAAATCCTCAACCTGGGGGAAAACAAAGTAGCTGCACATGTGTTTTATCAGGGCAGACAACACTCTTGTCGACAAGTTTGAGAACATTGGCTGTGACACTGTCAGCTTGTGTGCTGGGCTATGTGTGTGCCAATGTTAATGGAAACGGGTATGGTAGGCCATATGTGTAACAGGCTGAACTGTTTGTCTAGTGGTATTGTGTATATTGCCTCTGCAGGTCAGTGCCCATCAAAAGAATGGTACATGGCGTGCCATCGCCAAGGCGGTGCGGACCCAGGGGGGTCTATGGCAGGCGGAGCACACACTGTCGCAAACGGTGGGAGGGCCTGAGACACTGGGCATGGAAGACAGTGGTGGCCCAGCTGGAGATGGGGTATCTGTCGAACCCTGACCCTCCTGATGGCCCGCATACTGGTGGTGGACTATCCAGGGATGCCTGGGTGCTTGAGGGCATCACAGCAGCCACAAGAGGGTGAGTACAGTGCCCATCATTACAACTTATGCCTGGTGGGGTGGTATCCAGGTGATAGATGTGTGTCAGTGGGTGCCCCTAGGCCAGCATGATATAGCAGCATGGGTCCTCTGGTGAATAGGGTTCTGAAGGGATAATCTGTCAACCTAGCTTGTAAGCATCCACTACTGGTCAGGGCAGCGTGGTTCCCAGGCGTGCTGCAGTTGGCGGTGTGTGCCCCTCCTTATGCCTTATTAGCTAGCAATATTAGTGGTGGTGCAATGCATAGTGTGTAGGCCTGTTCCCAGTGTGTGAGGGTACTGTGTACACCAACGGTGGTGTTGGTGCAGCCAATGACCCAGTGTATGCTTTGTCTCCTCCCCTTTTTTGTTTTATCATTCTGTCCTTCTGTGCATTAGCATCATCTGGCAGAGGCGCAGAGGCACCGGCGACGGAGGGAGCTGCATCCCACAGGACCCAGGAGGCAGAGTCCACTGATGCTGAGGGCACTAGTGGGACGGAGGGCGAGGGGAGCTCCATGGCGGATACTGGAGGGGACAATTCATACACAGATACCTTTTCTGATGGATGCTCCCTGGTGGTGGCTGACACTTCTGTGACCACCCCAGCTACAGGTAAAGCTGCAACCCCGTACGACCACCGCCGTCCCAGCAGCCCCTCATTGAGTTGCACATGACCGCTCACCCAGGAGGGTGAGCATCTCCTTTTCCCCAGGCACATCAGGCCCTGCCCCAGTGAGCTCTGCTGCCCTGAGTGAGGAGGTTATTGACCTCCTTAGATCCATCTCTGTAGGGCTGTCAACCATTGTGAATGCCATCCAGAGCCTGGCAGCCCAGATGCAATAATCTACTGCATTCCTGGAGGGCATTCACACTCGGATTGGCGGACCAACAAAGATCGATTCAGGCTCTGGACTCCTCTCTGATGGCAGCCAGTGTCTCTGTTTCTACCGTCCCCCCTCCAACTTCCACTTCCCAGTCCCATTCTCCTCAACCCCAAGTCATCCCAGGCAGACATACAGATTAGCATGCACACAAGACAACCCCCAAGAGTGCCACAGGCAAACACAAGCACCACACTTCATCCTACAGGCACTCACACAAACACCATTCATTTGCAGACACAACAACAAACATTATATCTCCCCCTCCTCCACCTCTACCACCTCTCTCCCAGCCACGTCCTCACTCACACCTGCATGCACTAAATCATCATCCACTACCAGCATCGTCACAACAGCAAACAGAACACACACCTCACTGGCAGACACCTACACAACATCCATGCACATGTCCCCTGTGTCCTCTCCCACTGTGTCTGTCCCTCCTCCTAAAGTACACAACAAAAGCACTCAGACACCCAACAGCCATCCATCTCACAACAGCATACAAACTATGCACCTACACCCAAATCCAGCAGACAAACACCTCCAGCAACCAGTCCCTCATCCTCCACACCCATTCCTTCTCCCTCTTCCTGCCCCAATGTCCCTAAGAAACTTTTCCTATCCACCATTGAGTATCACAATCCAAGCCACAGTGTCCATGGGCCTAGTTCCATCCGCACCTACTCATGGTGCAAAGGAATCCAGGCCACATTTAATGAAAGGGAAGGAGCCTGCACCAGCTAGCCTAAAGAGGAAGGAGCCTGCACCGGCAGGCAAAAAGGGCAAGGGGCCTGCACCTGCCACCCGAAAGGGCAAGTGGCCTGCTCCAACAGGCAAGAAGGGAAAGGAGCCTGCCCCAGCAGGCAAGAAGGGCAAGGAGCCTGCACCTGCCACCCGAAAGGGAAAGGAGCCTGCACCAGCAGGCAAGAAGTGCCAGGAGCGTGCACCAGCAGCTGTCACGGAGCCCCCACCACCAACCATGGTAGTGCATCCATCCAAGGGTGCAGGAGCCTCCTCCCACCACCACCTGCACCAGCACCACCACAGTGCATCCATCCAAGCGTGCAGGGGGTGTGGAGGAGCCTACCCCCACCACCACCACCACCACTACAGTGCAGCCGTCACTGCAATGTAATCCTGCCTCCATGGCCTGCTGTGCGGCCTGTCCACTCCAGAACCAGTGGGGTATATACCCACTCGAGAGACTATGGCCTTACACTTCCCAGGACCAAGCACAGGGCATGTTGCCTCCTCCAGAACCAGTGGGGAAGTCACCCACCTGAGACACTGTGGCCTTGCACTCCCCAGGACCAAGCACAGGGCATGTTGCTCCCTCCAGAACCAGTGTGGGAGACACCCACTCGAGAGACTCTGTGGCCTTGCACTCCCCAGGACAAGGCACAGGGCATGTTGCCCCCTCCAGAAGCAGTGGTCTTGTTTCTGCTCCTGGCTGAGGTGCCCCCTCCTCCCCTTGAGGTGCCTGCTTATTTGCCAACTGATGCCCCTGCAGTGTTCTCTTCGTGTTGATGCAGGTGATAAGTGGGGTCTTGGACTTTGGCCTATGGCCGTGTGGCCCACACGAACTGAGGACAGGGCAGTGTCCCTTGTTCTGTACTTTTGTAAATGACTGTTACATTGCCTAACTTATTATTTTTGTACTGTGTTGATAATATTACATTCACTTTAGTAAATTCTTTTTGTACTTGCATTATTTAGCCGATTTCGGGGGATTAACTTGCTTTATAGTGCATCTGGTTGTGTGTATGGGGTGTGTGTTGTGCGTGTCACTCTCTTTTTCCTCCCCCACCATTGTGTGCTAGGCGTCTGTGCTCACCGTCGTCGTCTTTGCTGGCGTTGGTGTTTCGATGTGGAGCAGAACGTAGAAAAGTATCGGAAATACGTTTGGGTTCTATGGCGACGCAGTTGTTCTCTGTGTCTCCAATGGTGAGTCCTTTCACTTCTGAGCTCAGTTTTCACCAGGCTTTTGATGTTGTTGGTACCGCCCCGGAAAAGGTGACTGATTGTGTTGTTGTAATATAGTGGGCGGAACCGTGAATTCTGCCTGACTGTATGCAGCTACCGCCGCAGTGGCTGGTCTTTCTGCCCTGTCGGTCGGTGTGGTACATTGGCTGTTTTTCAGAGATCTTTCTGCCATGGTCATAATTTGGCAGTGATTACTGCCGGCCTATTTGCGGTAATACCACCACTCTATCATCGACCGCCAGGGTCGTAATGAGGGCCATAGTCATTAAAGAAAGACCTCTAGTCCAAGGCAAATGCATTATTGTTGTCTCTCCAATCCCAGCCCTTGAGGCTGCTACCAAAGCCAACGTTCCTAATGTCAGAGCATTACATCCATGATGGATTCAATGGGCAACGTCTTTCACAGCCACTGATGTAGATTGCATTTTTGACCCAAACAAACTCAAGAAATTTAGCAATATGAATTAGAATACCCAGTTCCAGCAAATTCACTGCCTATTGATCAATATCAAAGAGCCATGTATACCTATGGCTCAGCGCAACCTGCAATTGGCACAAAACACCAATACTCCGCTGCTTCCTCAGTCGTACGTGGCTATATGGAGGATAATACATTTTGTCCCCAACATACATACACGTAAAGCCTAAGGAATTGCACAGCACAATTAGCAGAGCTAAAGGCTGTGGTGATGGCACTGGAACACACGGATCCTGCACAGCTAACACTCATCATCTGTGATTCCTACTATTGTGTACTGTCCTTCAATGAATACCTGCATTACTGGTGCCAGAATGGGTTTAGAGATTCTAAAGGCAACACCATCAAACACAGACTTCTGTGGGGGAAAGAAGCAGATCTGAAGGAAACGCTATCGAATGTCCACGTTTTACATACACTTGGACACCAGCACGTTGGAATACACATTGCTGTAAATACACTGGCTGTTGAAGCCACAAAATCAGCAGTAGCTACGGCTGCTGTTGCTGCAGTAACCCATTCTGGAACAAAAACAGACAATGACATATGAGGAGCAGTGAAAGCCACAGCTCAATGTACGCCCTATCCAAAGCATTTCCTGCTAAATTTTCCTACAGAATGGGAGGCTGCCTAGACGCTGAAGTAAAGATACCAGGCCTGGGGATTTGAGTAATTCCCAACAAACATAAGATCAGAGTTGATTAAAGCAGTGCATGAGGGGGTAGCATCTGCCCATGCTGGTGTGGTGGGTACAATATCATTGTTGCAAGCACGGTATTGGTTGCCAGGTCTACACAAACAGGCCAAGCAGTATGTCCTTTGTTGTGACATCTGCAAACAAATTAAAGGTTCCACTGTCAAACGCCCACCACAGACAACCCTCCTAATTTCAAACAAACCATTACAATGTTTGTACTTGGACCATTTTGCTCCCCTAACACTGGATAGTGCATACAAATAAATTTCAGGCGGTGAAAGAAGAGTGGCCACTCTTCTTTCAATATTTAGGCAACCACCCACTCTTCAGTGTGTGGCCCTCCAACACCTGCAGTGGCAGGTGTTAGGGGTAGCCTGGCACCCAACACCATATTGTTTAAATTTTATGACTTTGCTCGGATTTCACTATTGACATACGCTTTGCAGATGTGCAAGCACTCTCTGGCATCCGCCACCTTCTTTGTCAAATTTCAGGCAGTGTTGACTCTTGCTCCAGATTTCTATGGGTGTGGCCACAACGCTCGGCTGACGCTCGGGCTGTTATTGAAGATTTGCGAGTCTTTATTGGTACATATGCATCCACTCGGAGCAGGGCCCTGCTTTCGCCTCAAGGGCAATCAGGGATATCATGGCTTCCTTAGGGGTCCAACTCCATTACTCGTCTCCATTGCATCCCGAGGGAAATAGCATTGTGGAGCAACAAAACCACAAGCAGTCCTTCACAGCCAGAATCTTAGATGCGGGTCGTTGTTGGCTTAACCAACTGTATGGAGTCCAGAGAGCACTTAAAAATCTGCCTAGAAGGTCCCTGGGAGATCGTACTTCATACGAGTACCTATTCGGTACTCAAATGTATGTTCCAGATCTTGATGGTCCTGGCATGGAGGCGGCAGAAACACCCTTTGACATAAATTAACGTGTCACTGCCTTACAGAAATTACAACAGTTCCGTGATGACAATGCTTCTGCCAATACTGCTTCTACAGGAATTAAGGCTGTACCAATAACACCAAATGGCTGGATTCCTAAGGTTGAAGATCTAGTATGTGAAAAGGTTGCAGTGAAAAAGGAGTTTGGTCCTTCTTATCGTGCACCCGCCCCAGTCTTGGGAATACATGGTACCAGAACTGTCATTCTACCACCGTTGGCTGGTGCTAAAGAAAACCGGTTTGTACCTATCGAAAATGTCAAGTTACACCATGTGGCCCATCCTGCACAGCAGACCAAGAGGAACAGCCAGTAGTCAAAAAGTCCCTCTACAAGCTTTAAGCAGAGGTGCTGATACCTCTCCAAGCCTGGGGAGGGTGGAAAATGATCTTGAATTAGTTCCTCTAACATCTGTTACAACAAACAATACTGAAAGTACTGATCAATTTGATACAGATTCAACACAGACGGATGGCATCATTTACTATGAACCACCGCGGGAGACCCCTACTAGTTCTCCTCCTACAAATACAGCTCCAGCTTTTGCACAAACTGCTTCTGGATACTTCGCTGACTGCAATGACACATTTTCAGACTCATTTGCCTCTTCTACATCTGAACTGTCAAAAGCACGTAAGCTGATAAACTGGCTTAGACCAAATTACTTTATTTTCCCATGGAACTATCTATGGCTTTCTTTGAATGTTCTAGCTTTCCTTCTTTGGATTAGTTTTGTCATAACATTCTTTTTCATTAATACATGGTGATTTTCTTCCTGAAAGATCAACCGTTGAACTGGTGGATGAGGGCCTAAAATCCCATTTTTCTTCTCACAAGGTCCGCAGAGACTTGTCTTTTGTGAACATTTCCGCTATACCAATTCCTGATGGGATTGTTTGGGATAAAGTCACATTTGCTATGTACGGCCCCATGGAGGTCATACAAATACCATATGTGTTTAAACTTTAAATGAACAATGTAATAATACCCAGAGTTGCTTCTGATGACTGGGATGTGAAAACTGTTGATTCCATGATGACTGAATTGCAGTATTGTACTGTATTTGAAAGTGAAGATGATTATCAATCTAAAGCAAATTATGGTGGTATATTTTGCTATAATTATTATGGGCACCAATTTATTCACAGAGCAAGTACCCCAAAGACTACTTTAAATGACTCACTATAGGAACATTGTCCAACTCCACCACCGGGGAGTTCTACAACATATTCAGAAAAGTTTGCATATTTTTCTGGGCACAATGTTAAAAATGCTAAGCCATAATATTTTAAATTGCCGTCAATGGAAAATGTACACATATTAGTGACAGATACAACAATCATTTATTTGGATTCCTTTGTTTCCCGGTTGGCTATAGAAGGCTATGAATATTGGCTGAAGTACATTTACCTAAAAAGTGTGTGGGGATCTTGAAATTGGCAAATAAGGGGGAAGTAATCTTTGTTTAGAACATGCCTGATACCTGCTCAAATGATATTTTTAAATGAAACCATACAACAAACTAGTTGTTTAGGCGTAGCAAAGATTAAGGAATGGAATGCGCCCAGTATTCTTGCCCCTACAAAATTTTACAAATGGCAAAAGTATATAAATGCAACTGAAGACCAGCTCGATGAATGGGTCGAGAATAGCACATTTAATGCTTCACTATCACGTCCTGGCAGGTGGGTATTGTGGCCAATAGATACCAATGGGTGTCAGAAATGTTTTATAAACTCCACCGGGGGTTTTAGAACTAGTAGGTTGGACCCTCGCTATGTGTCATCCGAACATGTGGGTATAGTAACAACATACAGTGTAAGGAAACTATGCGAGTGATGACTGAAGAGTTCCTCACTAGATGCTGTTAGAGAACACCTCAGTCTCCCGTCTATTAACACTGATTTACAGGACTTCCTGTTAGGCCAAAGAAAACAACAAAGAAAGCACTTCGTATACAGATGTATATAATTACATTTGGAAGCTTTCCCAACAAGAAGCTGCTGTCTTTGTTAAGGCAAATAGACTAGGAAAATTTACAGAAGGTATTGGCTGTTGTAGATAATGGGATGAATACCCTGTCCAAATGGATATACACCTTAAACAACATTGTTTTTTTCTGCTTCTTCTTCTGATATTGCTTCTCTACACCATGGACAGAGTCAACTAAGGTCCCTCATGCAGTTGGGTTGGACACTTCAAACACTGAAGGCAGGTCGTGATCCCTGGCAAGACGTTAACGGAAGGGACATATTTTCTACATTTAATTTAACACGACAACAACAACTAATGGCTAAAAAAGAAGTGACTTATGTCATGTTAAAAATCGAAAAGTTAGAAAAGTTGCCTTTTACTGTGACTGAAATACCATCTGCTGAGTAGTTAATACACAGGGTCATTAATATGCCTATTTTGACACTCCAATTCACGTCATGTTCCAAACACATTCCAGTGGGAAGATATGAAAGGCTGGGAGATAGTTACATCCATGAGGTGTGGAAGCTGCCCTATTCGCACAAATATCTCAGTGGCATGAAAGAGGTCTTTCTTAGTGGTAGTGAATGCAAGACTGCTGTCAACCATTCAATGGTTTGTAAACAGCTGTCCTTGCATGGGTCGTGTAAAACTTCGGCAGCAAATTTGGCTTGTTATCTGAAGGGAGTTCCAGTCCACTTAATTAGACCTGCGTTCCAGGTGCTTTCAAATGGCAGCAATGTTCTCCTCAATAGTGAAAACTGGTGTGGGATGTGAACCAGAATACTGTAATTTATGTTGTTTCGGTCTATAAGATTGTTGCGTGCTGCGGGAACGTACTTTTTCCTCCCACAAGACAAAGAGAAGTAGCTGAGATTTGGCCCCATATTGATACTTCTAATGTGAATTTTGACAAGTTGAGCAGACTCAAGGCTTTATTGTTCCAAAAACATGTGACACTCACATCTGCACACAAGACCTACGCACTTCATGTGAAAGGTCATCAGCAGAGGTACAGTCCATTTTAAGTACCAACTTTCTGAGACACTTTGGTGAGCTTGAGGAACAAATATTTAATGCTTCCAGTACTACTGGAATCGCAAATTTCTTTAAGGCTGTTGGTTCTGGTTTCATTCACACCTTCTCCTCTATATTCGGTTTAATACCACCAGCCATCCACTCAATAGTCTCCAGTATTTTGGGGGGATTTCCAATAACTTTGGCTATAATAGGTGGCATCTTGCTATTGCTACTTTTTCTGCGCAATGGCTGTCCCGCTGCAACAAGGAGGAATGAAAGCGCTCCCACCAGCCCAGCTGTGTCATGAACGCATGATGCAGTGCTTCGGAGCATCACTTCTGGAGCAATTGGAGTGTGACTGGTCTCTGTCATTCAGACTGGTTTTCTATTGTGTGCAGCCCGTGTTTCGATGCCTCTGGTGCTCGTTCGAACATGCACTGAAAGTTTGTCTTTCTACCCAGCACAAGCTTTCATTGGACATTGATCTGTTGATGTTCTCGCTGAGGGTTCATTACCGGACATGCGTGTTGAGGGTGTGTTTGCTATGGGAAGCTGCTTATGAGTTGCCCTTCATGGAGGATGCAGCTCTGAACTCATTATTGGGTACACCATGGAATGCTGCGACCTTGGCTGACGATCATGCTTTGGATCACAAATGCTCCTTGCTTCCTCTTGGCGATGAGTTTCCTACTTTATCACCTGCCGAAGTGGAAGATTTCCTGTCTTTAATTGTCCCAGATTCTATTGGCAACTTCCAAAATGACTCTGACTCTTGAAATTCTGCCTTTTTACGCCACAAGTTAACATTTTTAAATTGACCTTTTATATATGCTCAAATGTGTTTTAACTTGTCATTATTGGCATTTTTATACATACTTCTTAGGTGGAATTTTAGTAACTTTTATACATAATTAGGCTTTGAACCATCTGTAAACAGGCAAGGGGTGGGTGTTGTGTAGCAATTTTAGTTGAAGCTCCATGCATGTTATTTTAGCAAACTAGGACTGCTGCTGTGCACTCAAATGTGTTTTAACTTGTCATTATTGGCATTTTTATACATACGCCTTAAGTGGAATTTTAGTAACTTTTTTATATGATTAGGCTTTGAACCATCTGTAAACAGGCAAGGGGTGGGTGTTGTGTAGCAATTTTAGTTGAAGCTCCATGCATGTTATTTTAGCAAACTAGGACTGTTGCTGTGCACTTTAACCCAGATATGTTTTATTCAGCATTGTTTATTATTTTAACATTAGCCACAATTGCGGTCTTGTTTTATTTCTCTCTATCTAGCTGTTCTTTGCCCAGGCCAGCACTGCGTTCTAAACAAGACATTTCTCTCACTCTGTGTTTCTCTCAAGGCTGCAGTAAGATAGGTTGCCGGTAAACGTGATAATGCCTTGTCTTTGTTATTCATAGAACAGACACATACTTGCGTAGGGACATTTTCTTAGAACATCAGCTGTTTTATTATAAAAACACTTCCGTGTCCCACACACGTTACAGGGAGATTCCTGACAGATGACCACGACTGTATGCTAATTGCTGAACGCTTCGCTACAGTTGCTTATGCAGACTTCAGGCCTTTGCTCAGGTATGGGGGATAATGTCATCCCAGGGAAACATGAAGGGCAGAAATAGAGCTTAACATGGTGTGCTCTAATATAGCCTAGGTAGAAATTAGTCTATTGACTCTAATGACAATATGGTAGCGTTATTTCTATGCTTCATTCTCCTTGTCACAATTTTAATCCTGTCATGCTTAATCATTCTGGTTATTGCAGTACATGCTTTATTATCTAAGATGCAGTTGCTTTGTTAAAACTTTATTGAAACACATACTGCCTCTGCTTATACTTGTATATGTGAGACTAATGTATTTGAGTGACCATGATTTCCCTGAGGAGTGAATTGTGTCATGCGCTCAGCTGCTCAATCATCCCTGCTCTTGGGTAGAGATGAGGCGCTGCTGGTTAGCCATAGCAAAACCCAGATTAGGCCGACAGTTGTTACCTGTAGTGGGTTAGACTCAGGCCCTCTCCCCGCAGGCGCTTCTACCGCTCAAATCCAGTAGTCTCATTAGAATAATGAGAGTCCACGTGACAAATGCACTGCTTATGACCTCACATGTTACATCACTCATGACATGGTCAGTGACATCACTGGTGACATCACTGATGACATCTCTCCGCTCATAAAATAAAATAAAAAATGGTTTTTAGCCCGGGGTGTCCCTTCTGTTGTTAAAGTGTAATAAGCCAATCAGATCTCAGGAGAAGATTGTTAAGGGTCGCGAATCCTTCGCGTCCTTAGATGTACAAATTTGTTTTTCTCTTAATTTCACAAAAGTACTGAACAGAATGGCATCAAAACAACAAAAAACACTGTTTCTGGGCCAGTACCTACCTTCCGGGCAAATTTGGTGTAATTCTGTTCATTAGCTTTTGCGCTATCACTGTTCAAAATACCTATGGAAAAATAAATGGGGAAATCGAGTTTTTGGATCCTCCCAGATGGATGACTGGCAAATGTTTTTGGAAAGTTTTTTGAAGATTTGTCAAGCACTGCCAAAGATATAGGCAAGTAAAAAATTGCTTTTTGTATAGACCTACCTACCTGTAACTACCTAGTGGCGACCACCGCTAGGTGATATATATATATATTTTTTTTTCAGAACAAAGGAAGTGATGCTGCACTCTCATGAGTTTTAACATTTGCAGATCATCTAAGGATGATATTTGCATCTCCCCAGACAGCACCAACGTGTTTCAGCTTTTACAGCCTTGTTCATGGTAAATTAGATTTTTTATAATTGATATTGATGCTCACAACCCCACTCTCCAGTGAGGGGTATTCTGGGAATTGTAGTCCCTAAGGTAACCATAACTTGCGCCCTGCCATGCATAGTTTTCTCATCAATAATTTTATTGCAGTGATAATATCAATGATTTCATAGAAAGTGTCCTTAATGATGTAATATGTAGAGTAATTGCCTGTGCATGGTGAGGGCACGAGTTATAGTTACCTTAGGGTGTGAGTTATAGTCACAACCAGCTATGGTTTTGTGAAAGTAAATTAAGAATCTAACTATCATGTTCCTGTACCTTTGTTTTTTCAGTGAATTTCTATGTCTTTTTAGCATACACATTAATATAATCATCTCTGTGCATGGGAAGGTGGGCCTGGCCGATGGCCACACCCTTCTGCCAACCCTGCCGCATGCAACCAAACCTTTGGTCGTGCACAGTTTAGGGTTGGATGCATGGTGTGGCTTTTTCCTTCATTTGTGTCTGGATCCACGGATCCTCCATGAAATTACACAGGGGCCTTGCTGAGACCCATCTGAGGATCCGATCAGACAAAAAATATTGGCCAATTATTTTGCCCATGAGAGATCCCCAAAGGACCCTTCTATGTGTCCAATGGGGTCAGGATATCCATACCCTGACTCGTTATATGTTTTTGTACTCTTTTTTTCCCACCCCCAGCCGATGTGACAAACAAAATGGCAAGCCACAACTTTTCTGTTGGGTTGCAGCCAGCCAGTCAGGGCCTTGCCTGGACCCGCAGACCTCACAGAGGATCGGTGTCCCTATACAACTGTATTTTTTAACCTTAAATAATTCTGAATCTATTGAACAGATTTACACCAAATCACAAAAAGCACAATCTGCTTACCAAGATCTAGCTTCCTAGGAAAAATGTTTTTTGGCACACCCTCTTTTTCTCTGCCCCTGCTTGATGGATCACTGCAAAACTTTCAAGTTAGCAGCTGAACCGACATTTGTATTAGTTTTGAAAATGTTGTGAAGATTCATGGTGGCAAAGTTGTTGGCAAAACAAAAATGTTTTTCTTATGGATACTAGGTCCTAACTATAACTACCCACAGGCGACTGCCAGTAAGTAATATATATCTATATATTTTATCACCTTTGAAATGAAAACCCAACACAAAGTCTTAGTAAATCTAGCCCCATTTATTAGACACCAGTGTGCGATTGGAATGAGGGTGGAAACATGTCTTTGGGGGAGTTTTACATGAGTGTAGGGATAGTTCCATATTAAATGAATCTCTACCCACAACACTTATTTAAAACTGCCTCAAGGACATGTTTCCACCCTCATTTTGATCACATACTGGTGTCTAATACATGAGGCTAGGTTTACTAAGACTGTGTCGGGTTTGCATCTCAAAAGTGACGTAAACCCTGCACAAAGTGTAGTTGTGGGATTTATCTTCCAATACAATTCATGATCAGCAATGGAAAGGTGGCTATAATATTATAGTAAATGAGTGCTATGTACTACTTTGCTGTACTTTGCATCAAAAAGACATACCACAGATGGTACATGGGCAAGCTCCTGCAACCACAAATGTGTTTTATTCAAATCCCCATCTTCAAAATTTGTAGACAGGGGTCTGGAACAGCAAATTACACTTCTGGACGGGAGGCATAACAGGGGAGCAACTTTTCAAAGTCTTCACATTGTTCCACCTTTGAATGTCTATTTGACTGTACAGGACACATACATAGTGAGAAAGTAATAAAGCCTAATTTCTGCACTGGAAGGGGGCACCTCCTTTGCTTGACAGAGTTCACACAACCTTGAACTGTGGTGCAAGGGTGTGTGTGTCCACACATGGCAACTTAAAGTGAAAATGTTAGGAGCTGTCTATGCGTTATATCAAATTACTACAGTCATTTTCTTTTATGTGCGTTGACAAACAACTGTTAACTGACTCCGCTCTGGCACAATTATAGACAAGTATCAAAGGCAAGGGTGGACAAGGAAGGGACACAAGTCTAGTTAAAAGCTTTTTTAATGCCCCTCAGGTTTTCAACAAAAAGGCCACAGGGACCCATTTGCCATCGCAGACAGTGGAGCATAGAATAAAACCAATATTCCAAGTATACCTAATTTCCTGTCTCAGCCTGTCACTGGCATCAGCATTTTTGAAGAGGGGGCACACACCAAAACCATTTGAAGACACTCTCTTTCTTCTATCACTTTGCCTCTCACACAGAAATATCCTTTTAAGAGTCTTCCATGATTGAAGTTAATTGTGTATGTAGCCCATTGCTATCAAAAGAAAATAATGTTAAGAAATTGTGTTGTAATTTTGGTTTTATCAGGGTTTCTATGAAAAGGGCAAACTTTGGCACCTTTTGACAAATTGACACATAACTTTCCAATTAAAAAATTCACCAATGTTTACTTGGCATGCCATGTTTTATGTACATATGTTGAGCATCAGTCAAAAATTGGAGGGAGTAAAAAAAAAAAAAAAACTAATTTTTAACACCCATAGGATTGTTTGCGCCTTCAAAAAAAAACCTGCTGAACTGAATTGTACAAAACGTGGCATGGAAATAGAACATTACTCATGAAAGCACCTTTGCTTGGTTTTGTACACATCCATTTAGTAGTAAATAGCATTTAAAAATAGTTTCACCTGAGCATTAAGGGGTTACATTTTAGGGACATTTCATCACTACCGAAGGTGTATTTTTGATTTTGCCTTTTAGCGCTGTTTGAAGACTTTGCACGAAATCTGAAATATGCTTACCATAACAATACTCTTAGGGCCCGGAGTATCAAACTACTTTGCAATTGAAAATGGTGTGAATCCCAAAATTCCACTGTTTGTGAATGCAAAATAGCCTATCACGATGTATGAAAGGTATTACAGTCCCCATTTTAGTGAACTGCAATTTTTAGCGATTCTCTAAATAGGAAATCACAAATAGGGAATTCCTATTTGCGATTCCCTGTGCACATGTATCAAGCATTTCCTAAATGTGAAATGGGCATTTAGGAATTGCAATTACCACCAACTCCAAGTTGGTGGTAACCATGTGCAATTTTAAAAAATGCATTAAAATTCCATTTTTAAAGGACCATAAAGCTCTATGGGCATGTGTGTGCGTGCTTTACATGTGCATATTTTTTGAGAGAGTGCATTAAAGGAGGCCTTAGGCCCTCAGCCCCCTTGGTTTTGCATTTCCTAATTTGCTGATTTCTAAAAGGAATTTGCAAATTAGGAAATGCAAAACCATTCGCACCTATGGGCTTTCAGGCCCATAGGAACGAATAGAGTCTCATTCCCTAATAGCGAGTGCAAATTTTAAGAAATCGCTATTAGGGAACCGCTATTTTGTTACATTCCATTTTGCATTACTTAACTAGCAATTACCTCAAATTTGCTATTTCCGTAATGCAAAATGGAACTTTGATACATCTAGCCCTTAGTATTTTTTTTTTCATTTGTGCTATTCATCAAAGAGGGCTTAATTAAGTGGGTGTCAAAAAAGTTCACTTGCTAAAAACCATGGCATCAATTAATAAATCCAAATGAAATTTGGTACACATTTAGCATGCCTTCTTTTGGTATGGCAAGTTTTGTGCAGCTCCATCAAGAGGGGCAAGACATTTTCTTAGGCTAATACCTCTAGTACTTTTTAATGAATCTGTATGCAATATGGCGGGCTATTACCGTGTTAAACTGAAACAGGATTCATGCCAGTGTGACAATGAGGCTTGGGGCACAGTTCAACTGGGTGGGTAAAAAAAGTCAGATATTTGCTTAAAGCTTTGGCACAATTTTAAGAGTCTGTAAATTACTTGGCAGGTACTTGTCATGTTTAGTTTTTTTTTCCTGGTAATTCACTAAAAACAAATAATAAAGTTACATTATTGTTAGGTGATGAAATAATTTAAGAACTAAAGTTCAAAAACAAATCCCCCATATTTTCTAGTTATAGTTTAGTGTACTTGCACCCCTGTTATGCACTCCTCATGACCTCATATGCTAGATCACTCATAACATGTTAAATGGCATCATTAATGACAACACTGATGACATCTTTGTATAGGTTTTTTTGGACTTGAAGGAGCTCAACCCCCAACACCTGTGGCCAGTTTTTAATGGCTAATCAAGTGATAATGATCATAACCTTTAATGATATGTGGCACACTTAACATATATGTCAAGTGACCTGGGGAGCTAACATCTTGTGTATATGGCCTTCAGCTGTCTCAGAGGGGTTTGGGCTGCATCCAGCCTCCTAGTGGGCACCCAACCCTTGCTGTGCATGGACAAAGGATGGGCACAGGGGGAAGTAGGCCACCTGGCATGACCTCCAGCCAAGCACTATGCTAAACCCTCTACAGGCAGGCACATCAACTGCCATTATATATTACAGTTCATGTGGCAAAGCCATAAACCCAAACCCCTCACAAGTACTCAACTTCCCAGAGGTGCCCAGTCCTCCGCTGTACACAGCCTACAGAAGTGGAAAAGGATGTATTAGCTCTTCACCATCCCACTATAAGCGCCGACTATAAGCGGCCAGCCCCCACTGGTCATCGCCTATGAGCTGCAGATATTTGGGCCCATATTTATACTTTTTTAGCGCCGCATTTGCGCCGCTTTTTGATGCAAAGATGGCGTAAATTTACAAAATACAATTGTATTTTGTAAGTTTGTGCCGCTTTTATGTAAAAAAGTGGCGCAAACGTGGCACTTAAAAAGTATAAATATGGGCCCTTGGTTTTCTGAAGAGTCTGATGTATAGCAACCCATTACAATTTTTGTAAATGGCTTTACCGAGGTAGCCTTCCTGTGTAGCACAGTATTAGATGCTGGTACCATGGTATCAGAGACCTGTTTTTTTCATTTGACTTAGGGGGATACCTTTAAGGCTCTCCCCACATGACCTTGAGGTCAGTTTGTACCCACCTTGTCCCGTGTACTGTAATAGGGGATGCAACATTTCCTTCAGTGTTGCAGCCAGACAGTCAGTACTGAGGTACTGAAATAAACCATTTTTTAATTTTTTGTAGGGCTGGAGCCAACAGACCAGGTATATCTAACTTTTTTCTGTGAGTTAAACCCTTCATTTCCAAACAGAGTCCCTCTTTAAATGTTAATTTCTCAAAACTGACTGAACAAAGTAACAACAAATCAGAAAAAGCATGCTTTCTAAGTAAAGGTCTAACCAAATTTAGTTTATCTTTGCATTCAACTGTTTCTTCTATATTGGAGAGCAAAGTTTCCTACTGCAATTAACATGGGAAACCATCGTTTTGGGATTCTTCCCTTTTACTTGGGCCCCTCTTGATGGATTGGGGTGAAACTTATCAGGGAGGAGCCAAAGTGGATAAACTATTTTTCTTGGAGGTTTTTATGCAGATTCCTCAAATGACACCAATGTTATTAAAGAAACAAAAATGTTCTTCTCATGGAAACTCTGACTTACTATAAATATGCAGTGGAGATTGTCACTGTGTTTTATGTATATATATTACACAGTGGCGGGCACCACTGTGTAGTTATATGTTAAGTCACAGTTCACGTAAGAAGCACCTTTTTGTGTTTTGCTAATAACTTTGGAACTAACAATTGTTTGGGGAATCAATATAAAAAATGACTGAACAGAAATGCACAAAATTTCCCAGGAAGTTAGGTCTTTACTCACAAGGCATACTGATAGAAATTGGGGTATTAGTGAAGGGGTGGATACTTTTCAGGCCTTCACCTGCTGAAAATTTCTACCTTCAAATTCTTCTAGCAGGGAAAGGTTGCAAGTAGTAGCCGAAGATGGCTCCACAAAACCGGATACCATCTCCACGAGGTGCTAGCAAATCAGATTTGCTGCTGCAGAGAGGAACTTAGTGGGAGCAACCTAAATCCTTGGCCCAGATGCAATGCACTTTCATCAAATCAACTTGGCAGGCTGGATGCAGTTTCTCGTCAGATCTCAGAAGATAAAGTTGGTGAAATGCTTCCTATTCTCGGGTGCCAGAAACATTTAGGAGAACACCTTGACACTAACCAAAGGTTCAGGACCCTGGGGACTGCACATGTGGGTCAAGATTCACTCCAGTAGAGGTCAGTAGTAAGGCCCAGTTGGAAATGGTGAGCTTAACTGCAGGAAATGGCAATTGAAGCTGGTTGTGTCCCTGTAGCTCAAACAGGAGGTCATGCTTATGATCCTTGGAGCCCGCTTCTTTGTCCTGGGCACAAAAGGGAGAGAAGATCCACTCTTCAAGGTTCTTTTCAGGCCACTGACAGCAGGTTCAGTCCTTTTCTTTCCTTCCACAGATACATAAGTGATCTGAGGAGGGTATTGTGGTTGCCATATTTATACCCAGTGCCAACATAGAGGTAAAACTAGCCACTCCATGACCGCCGGAGCAAAAATTCCCATGGGTGACCCTACTCACTTTTGCAGCTCTTATTGTGTGTTTTACCTCAAACAATTACACAGTGCCCCCCTCTTCCCAAAAGCAACATAACTGAACCTTCACTCTCCTGTACAGACTTTCTGTGTCCACTGTAGAGGTGTGGACAGGACAATGAGTAACCCCTCCTTTGTTGGTCACCTAAAAATGGATCTGGGGACTGCTGCTCTACTAACGCACCTGGGCAGGGCAGCTGTTAGCTACATCTACCTGTGTCAAGGTAAGCCCCATTAAATTTAATTAGATTCCTGAGCTCAGCCAAGATCATCATCTGTCAGAGAAACAGAACACCTCCCCAAATCAAAGGCTTTTGTCTCAACTCCGGGAATCCAGCCTTGCCAATAAATTAGGATTGTAATAATTATTTTGATAAGTCCAAACATGAACTATGTAACTGTGTCCTAAACAGAGATAGCAAATATTACATTCAATATGGTATCCCAATGCTTTCCTATGGAACAGCTAGGTCCTTTTCACTGTAAGGACAAGTCCAACATTAAATCTTTACATAAACTAATTTTAAATACCATACATCCTGCCTTATGGACTCAGAAGACCACTTAGGAGTGACTTATTAATATTTAAAAGGGGAGCTTAGGCCTGTCAAAAAGGGTTATTCTTAAAGGTTGATTTTTTTCAATTTAAACCTGTACAGCTACCCTATTGGTGGCAGGCCTGCAGTCATGTTTACATTGCCACTATAGTAGGTGGCACAATGAGTGCCGCAGCCCACTTGTGACATTTAACTTATAGGCCCTGGATACCCTGTGGTAATATATACCAAGGAGTTATAGGTACATTAGCTATTCCAGTCCAGGGTTTGCACATTTCATCATTTTGAACAGGGAAGCACAGGCACTTTACAACTGGTCAGCAGGGGTATAGTGCACAGAGTTCTACAGACAGCAAAAACAGTGAAGGCAAAAATCTGTTGTCGTATAAACCAAAGAATGGGCATTTTCAGCTTGTGTTTTTTGTGATCCGGTGTGAATCATTCAGCTGCTTTGAAGAAATTAGCATTTAATCTATAGTGGTATAAGATTGGCTGGTCATGCAGGAGTTCTGTGGTACTCCTGTGGTGCCACAAATTTAAAAATATACCATGCTGTTTGACTGAGAGGAGCAGTGTGTGAAAACTGGGTTGATGCTATGGCTAGTGTAGCAATGAGATTCAGGTTAAAAAATAAGCGAACAGTTAATTTGCATCTTTCACTCAATGTGAGTAAGATTTGCAACTACCATATCTGAAAAAGTAAAAATATTAGTTTCAGTCTCCAAAAACTATGGGTGATCGTCTATTACTATCTCATCAAATCATATGTACTAAAGTTTAAAAGTAGAGAAAAATTTAAAACTCTGCCTTAGGTATGCGATCCCTTTGACAACTATAAAACTGGAGTAAACAAAAGGCTTGAGGAGGGGACCACACCCATCCCTAATAAAAATATAAGTGCCAACCAACTGAACCCTGACCTACAATGTGAGACTGATATTTAAAAAGGGCAGAAGCCAAATTTATCTTTAACCGAGCTGAAGATCCTCCTTCATCTTTCTATAATACAGGTAATGCCACATTTCCTGCTACTTTCATTGAGATCCTGGGTCCACTTTTACTGCAGATATATGTGGTTCCAAGTGAATTTTTGGTTCTAAAATATTTAGCATGAAGTACTAAAGGAAGGATTGCGAAAATGAAAATAAATGACAAAGAATGAACCGTAATAGTTAACAGGAGTAGACACAAATGTTTAAAGAATTGAAATAATTTTTTTGCTTCAAGGATAATAATTTCTAAAGAAAAATACACCTTGATACTTCTTGGTAACATACATGCTGGGATACCACTTGGTGGGAAAATCTTATGGTAACCAGAGATCACATTATGTGTACCGTTAAAAAGTATTATTTCAGTTTTTGCATGATTTATTTTAAATTCTAAAGCTGAAAAATGATTTGTACATTTTAAAGTTAATTGAGTATTATCTGTTTCAGCGTTTAAGTTGACAGCAATGTCACCAGCAAATGGCTTAATTGTGGTTGTTTAATTGATTGGAGCTTTGACTTCTCAATCTAATAGTATAGCAACATCCAGAGGCTGAATTAATTGAACAAGGAGGATGGAAGGAATAAGATAACCTTGCCTTATACCTCAATTGATGTATATGATGCTTGCTTAGTCTGGTTAGCTCTAATTGATGCTGTGCCATTTTTATGTAAATTACTGATTACACTACCTAATTGTTCAGGAAAGCCATATGTTGTCAGAATAATACACAGCATCCAAAGAGACCAAATCAAATGTTATTTCCACACCTGATAGCATGATATTGACTGGAATATCAAGGTGTTTTCTATAAAAATCTATTGATACAACTAAATAATTTGTGTTTGCATATAATTGCCTGTTGGGAACAAAGCCATGCTGGTCCCTATGGATTAACATTACTGGAAATTACGTTTTATGGCAAGGGCTTCAGTAAATATTTTATAATCAGAATTTAGTAATGTAATGTGTATATAGGAATTAACATCTAAGGGATTTTTATCTCTTTTTAAGAAAATTATCAATTTTACTTTCAGAGAGGAAGGAGGAAAGGTTTTGCCTGAGAAAAGATTAATAACTAATTAAATGTTGAAGGCCTCACAACTCTCCAGAGAGATTCCATCCTCCCCAGGCCTTGCCTTTAGACATACTGTTGATAGATTCTCGCTCTCTAGTTTATCTACTCATAAATTAACAGTTGAGGTGAGCCATTTCATTATTGGATAATTTGGAAAGCAATAAATGTTGAACTAAACATTTAAACAATTGTTTTTATAATTGTCTAGAAATATCTGGTTACTATCTTGCAGTTTAGTGGTAGTCAGGGTGGAATTTAGATTACACAGTATGTCATTCATGTTTTGAAAGCTTTTATCTTTAACATATCAGGTAAACATTCTCCCTCTTCCTCCAATTTTTGACTGACTGATGTCAAGTGAAGTTGTTCCATTTGATAACCACCCTCTGTAAGCATTGTGTGAGGTACTTCCCATTTTAGTTTGTTACGTTCAGTTCTATTCAACTAAAAATACATATTAAACTTGCCCTGGTTTTTCTGAAGGTCTACTTTTACCGATTTTAATCTGTTTACTAAAACACGTTTTATAGTTATCTGTAGCTTTTAATGCATTCCAATAGCATTTGATATCAGCATTCTCAAAAAAAAAAAATTCATAAATTCAGAGTTTTCAATTATCTAGGCCTTGCCACTTGAACAGGTTTGCTGATCCACCAGGATAACCTTGTATTAGTTCTATATTGTCTTCTAAAAGTAATAAAGATAGCAGAATGATTGGAGAATAGATTAGCCATAAATTTACTTTGAGAGAATATGGGGCATATCTATGAGCCCCTAGTGCCGCCTTGCACCACATGTGCGGCATTTATTTTAATGAAAGTGTGGCATTAAGGTGGCATTTCCCTCGCACCTTATTTACTAAGTGGGGCAATGCTTGCATTGTGCCACTTTGTAACCCATTGCACCACATTATACCTGCGCCAGGCATAATGTATGCAAGGGGGGAGTTCTGGTGCTGGGGGGGGCATAACAATGGCACAAAGGAATCTATGAGATTCCTATTTGATATTTGTATATGCATTTTTTAACACCTGTTAAGTGCAGGCTTTAAAAAGAGGTTCCCATTGATTACAATTGGCCTCTTGGTGCTTTGCAGGATTAGCATCATAATTTGTGATGCTAGTCCTGCAAAACACCAGACTAGCGTCACAAATTATGATGCTAGTCACCCTAACTACCGCTATGGTGCACCGTATTATAAATACAGTGCTACTAGGTGCAGAGCCACTTGTCATAAATATGCCCCTTAGAGTGTAGACTTGATAAGAAAATAATCTAACTGGTTGATGTTGTAAATCTTTATTGAGATGCTGGTATACTTTTTGGATCCACAAGACTAAGGGGGTCATTCTAACTTTCCCGCTGGGCCGGCGGGCGACCGCCAAAAGGGCGCCCGTCGGCCCAGCGGGAAAGCCCCTGCAACAATGAAGCCGGCTCCGAATGGAGCCGGCGGAGTTGCAGGGGTGCGACGGGTGCAGTGGCACCCGTCGCGATTTTCACTGTCTGCTCAGCAGACAGTGAAAATCTTTGTGGGGCCCTGTTAGGGGGCCCCTGCACTGCCCATGCCAGTGGCATGGGCAGTGCAGGGGCCCCCAGGGGCCCCACGACACCCGTTCCCGCCATCCTGTTCCTGGTGGTAAAAACCGCCAGGAACAGGGTGGCGGGAAGGGGGTCGGAATCCCCATGGCGGCGCTGCAAGCAGCGCCGCCATGGAGGATTCCCTGGGCCAGGGGAAAACCGGCGGGAAACCGCTGGTTCCCCTTTTCTGACCGCGGCTTTACCGCCGCGTTCAGAATGGCCCTGGAAGCACCGCCAGCCTGTTGGCGGTGCTTCCGTGGTCCCCGGCCCTGGCGGTTTGGAACCGCCAGGGTCGGAATGACCACCTAAATTCCCTCTTATATATCTTAACAAATTATGTTACTTTGTGTTTAGTCTCCCTTCGAAATGGGTTTGAAGAATTTATTGATGATTTTTGTAAAAATTAAAATCTCCGCCCTGGGAAATCTTTCTCTTCAAAGATTAAATAGATAAATACATTTTGGTAGAGGTTGAGGGTCACCAAGGACTGGTTCAATAAAACATTGCTACTGCATAAATAGCTGACAATTCACCCAATATGATCTACCCTGATTGTCTGTTGCTCTTGAGATGATTTGCTGGGTACATTTATTTGTAAAAAATATTAACTCCTCAATGGGAGACCTAGGTTGAAGAGTACAAAGACTGTGAATACCAGTGTTGATGCATATTCCTATGATTGATTATTTAACTTGGCTATTGTATTTCCTGTAAGAATAATATAGAGGGTTTAAACTCTAAACTCCAGGTGTGTAGTGCCTTTGCTTTTAGTTTATCATTAGGACCTTTTGCATTCACAGATAAAACCTGATTTTCCATCTTAAAGGTGATGTATTTAAAAATACTGTCAAGCCCAATAGAAACCAATTATTTCTACTAGTTTGCCATACATAGCTGTGAACCACAAAAATGATAATAGTTATCCTGATTCTTTATTCTGACATGCACACCAAAATTATGTTAATATAACTCCACATGGCCCTTTTCCTCCCCAAGTAGGTATCAGTAGGTATCAGTCCCACCACCTATACAGCACCAATGTAGTGTCATGTTTAGTGCCCTCTTTTGCACCTTATGGTGCCCCTAATGGGGTCCTTCAGCAAACAGTTAAATAATAAAGTAATCTAGTGCTGCTATGAACTTGATCGTACTTAGTAGACTATATTTAGTAAGGATTGAGCCATTTTTTAACATCTGAACAATATTGAAAGTGGTTATCTCACAGATCTTTCAACTTCACTGAATGAAGGACTTTTGCTTGAACATGTTAACTTTTTAATTTTTCAGCTAATTACTTGAACTCTAAACATTGCTTGGTGGTCTCCTGGGATGCATCAAGAAGTATGAAGAAATAAAAATTTATTTGAGAATTTGGATTATTTTACTTTTGTTTGTTCTTTGAAAAGGCCCTATCGCCACTGTAGCGTCACTCTTTCTGATGCTTTGGTGGCCCAATGCCCTGCGCCATGTTCACAAGGTGGTCTTCAGCCACTTTTTGTGGCTTAACGCCACCTTGTAAATATGACCCCTTTACACACAGCATTTTTCGTGGAAGGGATGCGCAATGGGTGTTGCTGTGGGTGTGCCACAGTAACACCCATTGCATTTTGACACTGCCTCAGATTTATGAGTTTTCGTAAACCCAAGGCAGCGCCAAAACCTAAAGTCACCCCTGGGGTTGTGTTAGAGTTGCACAACGAGAAGAAATGCTTTTATTTCTCCTTGTCTTTTGCTCTTTCTATGTATGCTGCATTATGCAGCACACATAGAAAAAACAAAATGACATTTATGATTGTTTTTGTGCAGGAAGATGTTCCTTACTGAACAAAAACAATCTCCCTCTCAATGTAGGCATCTTTCCACTATGAGCAAGGGGGGCTGCATTGGCACACAGCAGCAAATTTAGTGCAGCGCAGGGGAAAACACAGGGATGCGCCGTATTCTAGTAAATACGGCACATCCCTCCATTTTGAAAATGACGGTGCACGACGCTGCCATATTTGGCACAGCGCAGCACACCATCATTTTCTATTAAATCTGTTCCTAACTCTTTAATTCCGAAGTCCATGAAAATGGTTAAGATTGTATGAGGGTGTGCACCAGGTTTAGGTTTTGAAAGTGTCACACCTTGTGCTCTAGAAACTGATAAGTCTTCAGAACAGTCAGGTAAGACTTGTTCTTTAATAAGTTTGCTAGTAAAACAACTGAGATTAGATCCTTTATCACTGACTTTGGACCCTTGAGGTCGATTTTCAGCATCTTATGTTTTTTATTTAAATATATCAAGTCTTTGAAGATGTGAGTATTCTCTTTGTTGTGCTAAATTAGGAAGGATAAAGCACATCAATTATGTGATTATCAGTTCTCTCGCCAGGCTGAGGAGATAGATTGCTTTCTGAGTATTAGTTATGCTAGCTGTGTCTGTCTTTTTCACAGTAGAGAATGGGTCAATAGGCACTGTTTGTTCCTTCATGGTCAGAGTTGAAGTTATTGGATCTTTGTTGATTTGCACTGTTTGAAACATCAGACACAGGGCAATATTCTAATCTAAAATGTTAGTCATTTTAAAAGATATAGTTTCAGGAGTTGGGCTATTTTTCTTAGAAACTGTGGTTCTATCAAGCAAACAACCTGGGAGAATAGATTACTACACTTTCACTATAAATTCTGTTTATGAATTGTCATGGAAATCTGTCAATTAATTGGCAAGAGTGGACATATCCGCAAATGGAGTATTGAGATCTTCCAGTATTGACATAGGTGCTTGCTCCATTATTGCATTTGATAACATTTGTGAAAATACCAGTTTTGCTTTGTTACGAAATCTGTTGGTAGGCTGATATAAGCTATCTGGTGCATTCTGTAAAACATTGAACACCTTGCCTGATTTAAGATTGTAAGTGCTTGTGGGTGTGAGCCTTATTTTGCTGTTCACCTTTTTTTCCCCACGCACCAAAAAAACAGTGACTCACAAAAGGCAATGTTTGTTTTCAGCTATTGTGCAGGTGCCCACGTGTGTAAGGTGTGTTTTAGTAGGTTTTAGAATTTCTCTTGGTAGCACATCCATCCATCACCTTCAAGCATCAGACTCTGTGTCCTCTTTCAAAAAGTCACTCTTCTTTTCTGTCTTTCAGCACCCTGGCAAGCTCTAAGTTGCAGAAATAATAAAGGAGTAAAAAGGTCTGCACCCATGAGTTGGAAAATCCAATCAACCAGCGAGACACGAGTGCCCAAATAATATAAAGTGTTGCAAATATCATTATATTGTAACTGTGGCTGTAATAAATCCTTTCAGCGACCAATAGAGTTTAGTACACATGTAGATGGTAGGGTCTAATAACAATATTTTTGACTGCTTGAGTACTTTTCACGAGTGTAGCAAGCAGTGTCCATAAGAAGGGAAATAGGAGGAAACATTGTTTGTGAACAATGAACACAGAAATCCATTCCTGGCTTACCAGCTTCTACGGTTATACCCTGAGGTTTACTTCCATCTTAAACTAATAAATTCCATCCAACCCATTGAGTTGTCAGAGTTAAATCAGAACTATGAAGAGAAAATTGCAAACACGAGCTGTAATTAAGGCTGGATCCTGTCTCAGAGAGTTTTCAGCAACCTGCGTCCAGAACCACCAATTGTCTCTCAATGGGGACTGGAGGTCGGTGAAGGTGCACTGCATCCCTGGGGTTTTGGCATCTCCACGGTGGTGTTATGTAAATCAATGTCTCAGCACTGAACTATTACTGCAACCATGGAGGCTCAGCATTCACAAAGAAAGATGTGAAGGCACACTAAAGGCCATGCTTTGGAAAACCTTCTCTCAGGCAGATTGGATTATGGAGCAGCTGTGTGGAAGAATGAGCAAGTTAGGATGCTAGTTTTATGGATTACCTGGCATCACCCCATTCAAGCGAAATTTGTGACCATGAAGCAAATTTACAAATGAAGAGGTGTCATGGCATAAAGACAATTGTTTAAAAACAGTGCTTTGCTCAGTCATAGGGAAAAAATTCCATATGGAAGCTGAAAGTATCTAATTTGAAATGAAGAGATAAGCTAACAAAACTTGAGTGTGCTGTCTTTTCAATCTATTTTCTTAGATGGCTTCAATTACTGCCAGTCCGACTCCACTCAATACTTATCTAATCAATCACTGTGTTCTTGGTATATCTTGTTGCTCATGTGTATTGTTTTACATTTGTTTTTTATTTTTTGTAGGCCTAACCAAATTTCATTCCATGTGATAAGCTCGATTTTCAAGATTTATAATTCTGTCATTTCTATTCATGCATTACATATTGAAGTTAATAGCATGCTTATTGGAGCCTTAAAGAATAATATAGTATATCTAAGAATAATAACCATGGAAATATTCTGTTCAATCAGATAACTGACTTTCTTGGTAAAGCAGAAAGGTGCAGTCTGCCAGAAGCTAGCTGATAGATTTTCATTTATAAGATAATAAAAAGTTGAAAACCCACTTCTATGTCCAAGTATGAGATTTCAGGCTTGCAACTTGTTATGATTTGACTGGAAGATCAGTGACATTTGTTGATGTCCTTTTCTTGACAAATATTTGTAGACTTTTGAAGGGACAGCTGACACATGTTTCGCCCCTATGCTGGATTCACCTGGGGCTTTTTCAAGCCGGTAAAATGTGTGTAATGGTGAAATCAGTAATGCGAGCAATCTCAGAGCAAGTAAATTTAGTTGTGCATGTGCCAAAAAGGACATCAACAAATGTCCTTGATCCTCCGGAAAATGGGCACCAATAAATACACTTGGATTCATCAGCTTGACTCGTAGTACTAATTTCATATTACAAATTATTTATTACAAGTTGCAAGCTCAAAATCTCCTACTTGGACATAAATGTGGGTTTTTTAACTTTTTATTATCTCATTTTATTGACTTGGGGCAAATTGGTCCACACCCCCTCTGACAACCCACAATAAGGAAAATAATTTGTCATTCTTCAGGGAGAGAGAGGTGGGCCACACAAACTTTGTCCTTTGAACAGCTTTCTATTTGTAACTTCGGACAACTGAAAAAAGAGCAGAAACTGCAAAAATAAAACATCCTGTAAGGATAATAAATCATGGACCTGAAAAAACATATAACGTGTTTTAGTACAAAATGCCATATTGTGTTTTGGGTTAAAGATTTAGTACATTCAACACAGTCTAGTCATTTTGATTGTGTGAGAAAAAATCAGTTTCAATTGACTGCATTTCTAATTAGGAAGATATGTTCATGTAATGGGCCCCATGTTTTGAAAATGTATTTTTAAAGCTGGGGTTGCCCTTGTTTTTTCTTACATTCTTTGTAAGTACCATTGGTTTGACTTTTGTCTTCAATTAAAACGCAATAATAATAAATGTGTAATTCATATTTGCTTTCATTTTCGAAATAGTATTAGGTATTCATTCGTGTTCGAAAGAGCTAAGTGAAGGTCAGCTTTAGAAAGTCCATGCCTGGAATCGCATTTGTTTCTTCTTTGTTCACACCTTTACGTGAATAATACGTGGCTATGCTGGTAAATACTCAACAAACTTGATCATCTTTTCATACTGAGGAGTTTACGACATTTTTTGATATACAATACAGACATCCAGGCATGCCAGTATTCAATGTGAATATAAAGAAAACACAAAAGAAAACACTCTTGTGTGCATGTTCGAAAAGAGACAAAACACGAAAAATATTATTTATAGCTTTTCTGTAATTAATTGAAATTGTGCCTTTACTTCACGGAAGATGAGCAAATGTTCCTTGTTACTTGCTCTGAATGTGAATTGCATAATTAAAGGTTGCACTGACTTGGAGTGCTTAAATGTGTTAATTATAGTACATTATTTCACACACTATTAGACACACCTTTGAAGCATGTGTCTCGAGTTTAGGTCCTCCGGATTCATTTTGCTCAGTCAGGAATGGCCCCTCTCTGACTGAGCAGAAGTAATTAGCATGCGAGGAGGCAACAGAATGCACCTGCCACTCTGACCACCGTTGACCTTCGCCATATATTCACTGTGCGAAATCCATGTCAAGCAGTTAATTGAATGAAGCTGTGGACTCATAAGCGGTAATGGCTCTGATTAGTGTCTAACACGCCATAACAGTAATGATATAATGACGCTCGCCGTAGATTTTAGATGGGAAGTTTCAGGGCTTTGTATTTGAAATTATACTGAGTGAATGACTCCTTGAGGGGAATGAATAGTAGACATATTCCTAGTAAAATTCCACAATTCCAAATATATCCTCACCTGCATCATTTGTTTTATTTATTAACAATTATTCTCTCCCCCTGAAGATCAGTGCACATTACTTTAACAAGTGTATATTTAAAAATCCAAAAACAATGAAGAAGAGCAACGCGAGCCAAACTAAAACGGAAGGGTAATTTTAAAGAACCCCGGAATTCCACGAGGAAAGTGCCCAGCCTGATTAAATGCATTTTACACCAACTCAGTGCAAGTATGGGCTCATATTTGCACCGAAGGAGAACTAGAAAATATTGGCACCAAATGAATGGTGCAAAAGTTTATTGTGTGATTCTGTGATGATGTAATTGGTATCTGAAAATATTGTTTTTGCAGGGGTCAGTCAGTGTAAATGCATTTTTGCAAAATGTATGTTATCGAGCAAAAATTGTACATTTGAAATACAGACTCCACGGATATTTTTATTATGATATAGACTTCATACCTCCTTCCTGAGTTTTGTGGGGAGCTGCTGCATTGTGTCTTTATTCAATCATCTACTTGCACTTGTAAGGATATCTATCATCTAGGCATCACTAAAGAAGGATTGGCACAAATTTAGGAATACCTTTTTCTAGTTCATAATCTGAGCTCTAATCTAAGTACATGAATGTATTTAACAGTTTCGAATTGTCTGGTATTACAGAATTTAGAAAGGGACACTCATTTTATTCAGGGGCAGGACAAGAGATGCAGGTCTTCCCTACAAGGAGACCAATAGAAATATGTGGAGGGGTAAACCTAAGGTGCTTCTTGTACCTTCGGCTGACAGTGGTCTATCATTGGGTGAATTTAATATCACATGCAGAATGTTTATAAGGCGTGTATTGACCCTTTTTACACTGATTTCAGTTGGCTGTGAAGCATGAGCTTGTGCTTGATTGCTCAAAATGTACTTTGTTTGTCTTCTTTACAATAATCAGCAGTATCATTCCCCGACAAAAATCTCTTTCATCCATCAGTTGGCTGTTGTAAATATTGAGGGCCGGAATCCCAATTGTTTCGCTATAAATAATATATGGTGCGTCAGGTTTATTTGTGAAATCCAGGAGTTAGGAGTAAGCCAGGAGTAGTACAAAAGTAAGTGACAGCAGCTAACAGCAACATCCTTGTGCACCGGGCCCCTTGATTTCTTAATAGTCCTGATAAAAATGTCACACAT
Source organism: Pleurodeles waltl (assembly GCF_031143425.1). NCBI lineage: Eukaryota > Metazoa > Chordata > Amphibia > Caudata > Salamandridae > Pleurodeles > Pleurodeles waltl. Next base: position 646,087,786 of record NC_090443.1, on the reverse strand, counting down.
TGTCGATGGCAGTGAAACATGTTGGAGCTTCACAAAATGGGAATCAACATGCCCAAGCAGGGACTCACACTCTAGTCAAGGTATGGGAGATACACACCTAGGATAACCCCTGCTCACCCCCTTAGTAGCTAGGCACAAGCAGCCAGGCTTATCTCAGAGGAAATGTGTCAAGTATTTCATACCATTACACACAGTAACACAGTGAAACACCACACAAGGACTCCACACTAGTTTAGAAAAATAGCCAAATAGCCAATATGTACCTAAATCAAAAAAGACCAAAACAACAAAAATCCAACATACACAAGGAAAGATATACATTTTAAAAGTAAAAAAAGCCTTCATCCATAGAAGTGAATGGATGCGTTGTTTTAGCACAAAGTACCTGGTATGCGTCAAAAATAAATCCGCACGGGCTAGCGTGCATTGGAAAAACAAGCAATGCATTGATTCCTTACTCGCAAGTGAGGCTGTGCATCAATTTTTTCTCCGCCGGGCAAGAGATGCATTGATTCTTTCCTCGCAGGGAAGAGATGCGCCAATTTCAGGACAAGCAGCCTCAGGTCTGTGCGGTGATGTTGCAGGTTTTGACGCCCAGGGACGATGTGTTGAAAATCCGGATGCAAGGCAGCAATGAATCCGCGCTGAGCTGGCGATGCGTTAATTTTTCAGCTGTGGTGCAGGCCCTGCATAAAGTTTTTTGCTGCTCAGCTCCGGTGTGAGGATTTTCACCTTGGGTTCACCAGATTCTCCTTTCAAGGACCCAGTGACTGGATGTGGCATCACTTGGCAGGGTAAAGGTCTCAGCAAAAGAGCCCAGGTGCTGGCAGGTAAAGTCTTTGATGGCCCTGGCACTTCGGAACAGGGTCAAGCTCAGTACAAGTCCTTCAAGAATCTTCACAAGCAGGATACACAGCAAAGTCCAGTCTTTGTCCTATTTAAGGCAGAAGCAGCAACTGCAGGCCAACCCAGAAAAGCGCACACAGCAAAGGGGCAGTACTCATCCTTCAGTTCTTGATCTCTTTTCTTTGGCAGAGGTTCTTCTTGATCCAGAAGAATTGTAAGAGTCTGGGGTTTGGGTTCCACTATTTATACTCATTTCTGCCTTTAAAGTAGGCAAACTTCAAATGAAAGTCTCTGTTGTTCAGAAGATCCTGCTTTTTCCAGGCCTGGCCCCAGGCACATACCAGGGGGTTGGAAACGGCATTATGTGATGACAAACACAGCCCTTTTAGGTGTGTCAGCTCCTCCCTCCCCACTCTAGCCAGGAGCCTCATCAGGATATGCAGGATACTCCTCAGCTCCCTTTATTTCACTGTCTAAAGGTAATTCACAAACAGCCCAAGCGTCAGTCTGACCCAGACGTGGATTCCACAGGCAGGCAGAGGCACTGAATGGTTAAGCAAGAAAATGCCCACTTTCTTAAAGTGGAATTTTCAAACAGACAATCTAAAAAGCAACTCTACTAAAAGATGCATTTTTATATTGCGAGTTTAGAGAATCCAGATGCCACATCTCAAACTGCTCCCAATGGGAAACTGTACTTAAAATATATTTAAAGGCAGTCCCCTTGTTAACCTATGGGAGAGATAGGCCTTGCAATAGTGAAAAACAAATTTGGCAGTATTTCACTATCATACATGTCCTACCTTTTAAATACCCTGCACGCTGCTCATGGGGCTACCTAGGGCCTACATTAGGGGTGACTTGCATATAGTAAAAGGAAAGGTTTAGGCCTGGTAAGGGGGTACACATGCCAGGTTGAATTGGTAGTGCATGACTGCCCAAACAATATGGAGGAAGCTAATGGGTAAACAATACTATTGCAGCCTCAGAAACATATGATTTGATTTGTTGACAAGTGTAATCATAGTTAACCCCTTCTGTGCCGCGGACGTAGTGGTTACGTCCCGCGGCACAGTGCTGCTGTGCCGAGGACGTAACCACTACGTCCTCGGCACACAGCCCAGAGGGAGCGCTCTCGCTCCTTCTGTGGGGTTCCCCCCCACCCCCCCAAGTCAGGGATGGAAGGGGAAGCCCTTCCCCTCCCACCCCCGACCCCCCCCAACCCCCCCTGTGACGTCAGCGCGCGAGCGCGCGCTGATTAGTCACAGGGTCTCCCCCATCGCGCTGGAAGCAGAGCTTCCAGCGCGATTGAAAAAGAAATGCTTTTGCATTTCTTTTTCAATCCCATGGGGGAGGCCCCGAGAGGCTTCAAAGGGAAGGAAATGTATTTCCTTCCCTTTGAAGTCTCTCACAGGTTTCAAAAGCTGGATTGCTTGCAATCCGGCTTTTGAAACCCCACTAGACACCAGGGATTTTTTTTCTTTTCTTGAAATTGGCAAAAGGGAGCGACCCCTTGGGCAAGGGTCGCTCCCAGGGGGGCATTTTTTTAGGAAGGCCTTTTCTGCCCCCCCTTTTTTTTTTTGTGATGAATTCTTTTTTTTTAGGTGGGGAGCGATCCCTTAGGTAAGGGTCGCTCCCCTACGGGGCAATATATATTTAGGCCATTTCTGCCCCCCTTGGGGGCAGATTGGCCTATTTTGATAAGGCCAATCTGCCCCCAAGGGGGGCAGAAACCATTAGACACCAAGGAGTTTGTTTTTGCGCGCGAATGTCACGCAACAAAGCGACCCCTTTGGCAAGGGTCGCTCCCAGGGGGGGCAATTTTTTGGGAAGGCCTTTTCTGCCCCCCCTGGGGGCAGATCGGCCTATTATTAGGCCGATCTGCCCCCAGGGGGGGAAGAAACCTCTAGGCGCCAGGGCAAAATTTTTTTTTGTGTTTTTTTTTTTTGTTCTTTTTTTTTTTTTAGAGATGGGGAGCGACCCATCAGGCAAGGGTCGCTCCCCTGGGGGGCAAATTGTATTTAGACCATTTCTGCCCCCCTGGGGGCAGATTGGCCGATTTTAGGTCAATCTGCCCCCAAGGGGGCAGAAACCACTAGGCACCGGGGATTTGTTTTTTGGCGCCAATGTCACGCAGGGGGAGCGACCCCGTAGGCAAGGGTCGCTCCCGGGGGGGGGTTGTGGGGGCAAATTTATTTTAGGCCATTTCTGCCCCCCCGGGGGACAGATCGGCCTATTTTTAGGCCGAACTGCCCCCGGGGGGGGCAGAACACTCTAGGCGCCAGGGCAATTTTTTTTTTGTGTTTTTTTTTTTTGTTGTTTCTTTTTTTAGAGATGGGGAGCGACCCATCAGGCAAGGGTCGCTCCCCTGGGGGGGCAAATTGTATTTAGACCATTTCTGCCCCCCTGGGGGCAGATTGGCCAATTTTAGGTCAATCTGCCCCCTAGGGGGCAGAAACCACTAGGCACCGGGGATTTGTTTTTTGGTGCCAATGTCACGCAGGGGGAGCGACCCCGTAGGCAAGGGTCGCTCCCGGGGGGGGGGGGTGTGGGGGTTGGGGGGGCAAATTTATTTTAGGCGATTTCTGCCCCCCCGGGGGACAGATCGGCCTATTATTAGGCCGAACTGCCCCCGGGGGGGGGGCAGAACACTCTAGGCGCCAGGGCAATTTTTTTTTTTGTGTTTTTTTTTTTTGTTGTTTCTTTTTTTAGAGATGGGGAGCGACCCATCAGGCAAGGGTCGCTCCCCTGGGGGGGCAAATTGTATTTAGACCATTTCTGCCCCCCTGGGGGCAGAAACCACAAGGCACCGGGGATTTGTTTTTTGGCGCCAATGTCACGCAGGGGGAGCGACCCCGTAGGCAAGGGTCGCTCCCGGGGGGGGGGGGGGTGGGGGGGGTGGGGGGGGCAAATTTATTTTAGGCCATTTCTGCCCCCCCGGGGGACAGATCGGCCTATTTTTAGGCCGAACTGCCCCCGGGGGGAGGCAGAACACTCTAGGCGCCAGGGCAATTTTTTTTTTGTGTTTATTTTTTTTTGTTGTTTCTTTTTTTAGAGATGGGGAGCGACCCATCAGGCAAGGGTCGCTCCCCTGGGGGGGCAAATTGTATTTAGACCATTTCTGCCCCCCTGGGGGCAGATTGGCCAATTTTAGGTCAATCTGCCCCCTAGGGGGCAGAAACCACTAGGCACCGGGGATTTGTTTTTTGGCGCCAATGTCACGCAGGGGGAGCGACCCCGTAGGCAAGGGTCGCTCCCGGGGGGGGGGTGGAGGTTGGGGGGGCAAATTTATTTTAGGCCATTTCTGCCCCCCCGGGGGACAGATCGGCCTATTATTAGGCCGAACTGCCCCCGGGGGGGGGCAGAACACTCTAGGCGCCAGGGCAATTTTTTTTTTGTGTTTTTTTTTTTTGTTGTTTCTTTTTTTAGAGATGGGGAGCGACCCATCAGGCAAGGGTCGCTCCCCTGGGGGGGCAAATTGTATTTAGACCATTTCTGCCCCCCTGGGGGCAGATTGGCCAATTTTAGGTCAATCTGCCCCCAAGGGGGCAGAAACCACTAGGCACCGGGGATTTGTTTTTTAGCGCCAATGTCACGCCAAATTTTGATGTTTGCAAAGGATTCTGGGTAACATAACCTGGTCAGAGCCCCGCAAGTCACCCCATCTTGGATTCCCCTGGGTTTCTAGTTTTCAAAAATGCACTGGTTTGCTAGGTTTCCTCAGGTGTCGGCTGAGCTACAGGCCAAAATCCACAGGTAGGCACTGCTTTTTATAAAAAAATGTGATGTGTCCACGTTGTGTTTTGGGCCCTTTCCTTTCGTGGGCGCTAGTCCTACCCACACAAGTGAGGTATCATTTTTATCGGGAGACTTGGGGGAACGCTGGGTAGAAGGAAATTTGTGGCTCCTCTCAGATTCCAGAACTTTCTGCCACAGAAATGTGAGTAACATGTGTATTTTTAGCCAAATTTTGAGGTTTGCAAAGGATTCTGGGTAACAGAACCTGGTCCGAGCCCCGCAAGTCACCCCTCCTTGGATTCCCCTAGGTCTCTAGTTTTCAGAAATGCACAGGTTTGGTAGGTTTCCCTAGGTGCCGGCTGAGCTAGAGGCCAAAATCTACAGGTAGGCACTTCGCAAAAAACACCTCTGTTTTTTTCCAAAATTTAGGATGTGTCCACGTTGCGCTTTGGTGTGTTTCCTGTCGCCGGCGCTAGGCCTACCCACGCAAGTGAGGTATCATTTTTATCGGGAGACTTGGGGGAACGCTGGGTGGAAGGAAATTTGTAGCTCCTCTCAGATTCCAGAACTTTCTGCCACAGAAATGTGAGGGACATGTGTTTTTTTAGCCAAATTTTGAGGTTTGCAAAGGATTCTGGGTAACAGAACCTGGTCCGAGCCCCGCAAGTCACCCCTCCTTGGATTCCCCTAGGTCTCTAGTTTTCAGAAATGCACAGGTTTGGTAGGTTTCCCTAGGTGCCGGCTGAGCTAGAGGCCAAAATCTACAGGTAGGCACTTCGCAAAAAACACCTCTGTTTTTTTCCAAAATTTAGGATGTGTCCACGTTGCGCTTTGGGGTGTTTCCTGTCGCCGGCGCTAGGCCTACCCACGCAAGTGAGGTATCATTTTTATCTGGAGACTTGGGGGAACGCTGGGTAGAAGGAAATTTGTGGCTCCTCTCAGATTCCAGAACTTTCTGCCACAGAAATGTGAGTAACATGTGTATTTTTAGCCAAATTTTGAGGTTTGCAAAGGATTCTGGGTAACAGAACCTGGTCCGAGCCCCGCAAGTCACCCCTCCTTGGATTCCCCTAGGTCTCTAGTTTTCAGAAATGCACAGGTTTGGTAGGTTTCCCTAGGTGCCGGCTGAGGTAGAGGCCAAAATCTACAGGTAGGCACTTCGCAAAAAACACCTCTGTTTTTTTCCAAAATTTAGGATGTGTCCACGTTGCGCTTTAGGGTGTTTCCTGTCGACGGCGCTAGGCCTACCCACGCAAGTGAGGTATCATTTTTATCGGGAGACTTGGGGGAACGCTGGGTGGAAGGAAATTTGTAGCTCCTCTCAGATTCCAGAACTTTCTGCCACAGAAATATGAGGGACATGTGTTTTTTTAGCCAAATTTTGAGGTTTGCAAAGGATTCTGGGTAACAGAACCTGGTCCGAGCCCCGCAAGTCACCCCTCCTTGGATTCCCCTAGGTCTCTAGTTTTCAGAAATGCACAGGTTTGGTAGGTTTCCCTAGGTGCCGGCTGAGCTAGATGCCAAAATCTACAGGTAGGCACTTTGCAAAAAACACCTCTGTTTTTTTCCAAAATTTAGGATGTGTCCACGTTGCGCTTTGGGGTGTTTCCTGTCGCCGGCGCTAGGCCTACCCACGCAAGTGAGGTATCATTTTTATCGGGAGACTTGGGGGAACGCTGGGTAGAAGGAAATTTGTGGCTCCTCTCAGATTCCAGAACTTTCTGCCACAGAAATATGAGTAACATGTGTATTTTTAGCCAAATTTTGAGGTTTGCAAAGGATTCTGGGTAACAGAACCTGGTCCGAGCCCCGCAAGTCACCCCTCCTTGGATTCCCCTAGGTCTCTAGTTTTCAGAAATGCACAGGTTTGGTAGGTTTCCCTAGGTGCCGGCTGAGCTAGAGGCCAAAATCTACAGGTAGGCACTTTGCAAAAAACACCTCTGTTTTTTTCCAAAATTTAGGATGTGTCCACGTTGCGCTTTGGGGTGTTTCCTGTCGCCGGCGCTAGGCCTACCCACGCAAGTGAGGTATCATTTTTATCGGGAGACTTGGGGGAACGCTGGGTGGAAGGAAATTTGTAGCTCCTCTCAGATTCCAGAACTTTCTGCCACAGAAATGTGAGGGACATGTGTTTTTTTAGCCAAAATTTGAGGTTTGCAAAGGATTCTGGGTAACAGAACCTGGTCCGAGCCACACAAGTCACCCCTCCTTGGATTCCCCTAGGTCTCTAGTTTTCAGAAATGTACAGGTTTGGTAAGTTTCCCTAGGTGGCGGCTGAGCTAGAGGCCAAAATCTACAGGTAGTCACTTTGCTAAAAACAGCTCTGTTTTCTGTGATGTGTCCACGTTGTGTTTTGGGGCATATCCTGTCGCGGGCGCTAGGCCTACCCACACAAGTGAGGTATCATTTTTATCGGGAGACGTGGGGGAACGCTGGGTGGAAGGAAATTTGTGGCTCCTCTCAGATTCCAGAACTTTCTGCCACAGAAATGTGAGGAACATGTGTTTTTTTAGCGAAATTTTGAGGTTTGCAAAGGATTCTGGGTAACAGAACCTGGTCCGAGCCCCGCAAGTCACCCCTCCTTGGATTCCCCTAGGTCTCTAGTTTTCAGAAATGCACAGGTTTGGTAGGTTTCCCTAGGTGGCGGCTGAGCTAGAGGCCAAAATCTACAGGTAGTCACTTTGCTAAAAACAGCTCTGTTTTCTGTGATATGTCCACGTTGTGTTTTGGGGTATATCCTGTCGCGGGCGCTAGGCCTACCCACACAAGTGAGGTATCATTTTTATCGGGAGACGTGGGGGAACGCAGGGTGGAAGGAAATTTGTGGCTCCTCTCAGATTCCAGAACTTTCTGCCACAGAAATGTGAGGGACATGTGTTTTTTTAGCCAAATTTTGAGGTTTGCAAAGGATTCTGGGTAACAGAACCTGGTCCGAGCCCCGCAAGTCACCCCTCCTTGGATTCCCCTAGGTCTCTAGTTTTCAGAAATGCACAGGTTTGGTAGGTTTCCCTAGGTGCCGGCTGAGCTAGAGGCCAAAATCTACAGGTAGGCACTTCGCAAAAAACACCTCTGTTTTTTTCCAAAATTTAGGATGTGTCCACGTTGCGCTTTGGGGTGTTTCCTGTCGCCGGCGCTAGGCCTACCCACGCAAGTGAGGTATCATTTTTATCTGGAGACTTGGGGGAACGCTGGGTAGAAGGAAATTTGTGGCTCCTCTCAGATTCCAGAACTTTCTGCCACAGAAATGTGAGGAACATGTGTTTTTTTAGCGAAATTTTGAGGTTTGCAAAGGATTCTGGGTAACAGAACCTGGTCCGAGCCCCGCAAGTCACCCCTCCTTGGATTCCCCTAGGTCTCTAGTTTTCAGAAATGCACAGGTTTGGTAGGTTTCCCTAGGTGGCGGCTGAGCTAGAGGCCAAAATCTACAGGTAGTCACTTTGCTAAAAACAGCTCTGTTTTCTGTGATATGTCCACGTTGTGTTTTGGGGCATATCCTGTCGCGGGCGCTAGGCTTACCCACACAAGTGAGGTATCATTTTTATCGGGAGACGTGGGGGAACGCTGGGTGGAAGGAAATTTGTGGCTCCTCTCAGATTCCAGAACTTTCTGCCACAGAAATGTGAGGAACATGTGTTTTTTTAGCCAAATTTTGAGATTTGCAAAGGATTCTGGGTAACAGAACCTGGTCCGAGGCCCGCAAGTCACCCCTCCTTGGATTCCCCTAGGTCTCTAGTTTTCAGAAATGCACAGGTTTGGTAGGTTTCCCTAGGTGGCGGCTGAGCTAGAGGCCAAAATCTACAGGTAGTCACTTTGCTAAAAACAGCTCTGTTTTCTGTGATATGTCCACGTTGTGTTTTGGGGCTTATCCTGTCGCGGGCGCTAGGCCTACCCACACAAGTGAGGTATCATTTTTATCGGGAGACATGGGGGAACGCTGGGTGGAAGGAAATTTGTGGCTCCTCTCAGATTCCAGAACTTTCTGCCACAGAAATGTGAGGAACATATGTTTTTTTAGCCAAATTTTGAGGTTTGCAAAGGATTCTGGGTAACAGAACCTGGTCCGAGCCCCGCAAGTCACCCCTCCTTGGATTCCCCTAGGTCTCTAGTTTTCAGAAATGCACAGGTTTGGTAGGTTTCCCTAGGTGGCGGCTGAGCTAGAGGCCAAAATCTACAGATAGTCACTTTGCTAAAAACAGCTCTGTTTTCTGTGATATGTCCACGTTGTGTTTTGGGGCATATCCTGTCGCGGGCGCTAGGCCTACCCACACAAGTGAGGTATCATTTTTATCGGGAGACATGTGGGAACGCTGGGTGGAAGGAAATTTGTGGCTCCTCTCAGATTCCAGAACTTTCTGCCACAGAAATGTGAGGAACATGTGTTTTTTTAGCGAAATTTTGAGGTTTGCAAAGGATTCTGGGTAACAGAACCTGGTCCGAGCCCCGCAAGTCACCCCTCCTTGGATTCCCCTAGGTCTCTAGTTTTCAGAAATGCACAGGTTTGGTAGGTTTCCCTAGGTGGCGGCTGAGCTAGAGGCCAAAATCTACAGGTAGTCACTTTGCTAAAAACAGCTCTGTTTTCTGTGATATGTCCACGTTGTGTTTTGGGGTATATCCTGTCGCGGGCGCTAGGCCTACCCACACAAGTGAGGTATCATTTTTATCGGGAGACGTGGGGGAACGCAGGGTGGAAGGAAATTTGTGGCTCCTCTCAGATTCCAGAACTTTCTGCCACAGAAATGTGAGGAACATGTGTTTTTTTAGCCAAATTTTGAGGTTTGCAAAGGATTCTGGGTAACAGAACCTGGTCCGAGCCACACAAGTCACCCCTCCTTGGATTCCCCTAGGTCTTTAGTTTACAGAAATGCACAGGTTTGGTAGGTTTCCCTAGGTGGCGGCTGAGCTAGAGGCCAAAATCTACAGGTAGTCACTTTGCTAAAAACAGCTCTGTTTTCTGTGATGTGTCCACGTTGTGTTTTGGGGCATATCCTGTCGCGGGTGCTAGGCCTACCCACACAAGTGAGGTATCATTTTTATCGGGAGACGTGGGGGAACGCTGGGTGGAAGGAAATTTGTGGCTCCTCTCAGATTCCATAACTTTCTGCCACAGAAATGTGAGGAACATGTGTTTTTTTAGCCAAATTTTGAGGTTTGCAAAGGATTCTGGGTAACAGAACCTGGTCCGAGCCACACAAGTCACCCCTCCTTGGATTCCCCTAGGTCTCTAGTTTTCAGAAATGCACAGGTTTGGTAGGTTTCCCTAGGTGGCGGCTGAGCTAGAGGCCAAAATCTACAGGTAGTCACTTTGCTAAAAACAGCTCTGTTTTCTGTGATTTGTCCATGTTGTGTTTTGGGGCATATCCTGTCGCGGGTGCTAGGCCTACCCACACAAGTGAGGTACCATTTTTATCGGGAGACTTGGGGGAACATAGATTAGCAAAACAAGTACTATTGCCCCTTGTCTTTCTCTACATTTTTTCCTTCCAAATATAGGAGTGTGTGTAAAAAAGACATCTATTTGAGAAATTCCCTGTAATTCACGTGCTACTATGGTCACCCCGGAATTCAGAGATGTGCAAATAACCACTGCTCCTCAACACCTTATCTTGTGCCCTTTTTGGAAATGCAAAGGTTTTCTTGATAGCAATTTTTTACTCCTTATATTTCAGCAAATGAATTGCTGTATACCCGGTATAGAATGAAAACGCACTGCAGGGTGCAGCTCATTTATTGGCTCTGGGTTCCTCGGGTTCTTGATGAACCTACAAGCCCTATATATCCCCGCAACCAGAGGAGTCCAGCAGACGTAACGGTATATTGCTTTCGATAATCTGACATTGCAGGGAAAAGTTACAGAGTAAAACGTAGAGAAAAATTGATGGTTTTTTCACCTCAATTTCAATATTTTTCTTTTTCAGCTGTTATTTTCTGTAGGAAACCCTTGTAGGATCTACACAAATGACCCCTTGCTGAATTCAGAATTTTGTCTACTTTTCAGAAATGTTTAGGTTTCTGGGATCCAGCATTGGTTTCATGACCATTCCTGTCACTGACTGGAAGGAGGCTGAAAGCACAAAAAATTGCACAAATGGGGTATGCCCCAGTAAAATGCCAAAATTGTGTTGAAAAATTGGGTTTTCTGATTCAAGTCTGCCTGTTCCTGAAAGCTGGGAAGCAGCTGAGTTTAGCACCGCAAACCCTTTGTTGATGCCATTTTCAGGGGAAAAACCACAAGCCTTCTTCTGCAGCCACTTTTTCCAATTTTTTTGAAAAAAACGAAATTTTCACTGTATTTTGGCCAATTTCTTGGCCTCCTTCAAGGGAACCCACAAAGTCTGGGTACCTCTAGAATCCCTAGGATGTTGGAAAAAAAGGACGCAAATTTGGCTTGGTTAGCTTATGTGGACAAAAAGTTATGAGGGCCTAAGCGCGAACTGCCCCAAATAGGCAAAAAAAGGCCCGGCACAGGAGGGGGAAAAGGCCTGGCAGCGAAGGGGTTAAAGGGGATAGCTTGACTGATACCTGTGTAAGTTATGAAAATAAGGAACCACAGAGAGAGGAAAATGGAAAGTGTAAGTGAGATAAAAAGAATCTAAAACTAAGGAAGGGGAGAAGAAAGATGAGCAGATGCAAATGGGAAATAAAGGAAGGGATGAAGGGTGAATGAAAGGAAGAAATCATAAAAGGGAAGAATAAAGAAATGGTGAAAGGTAGGATGAATGCGTGAAAGAAAGGAGGGGTGAATGAATTGATGACATAGTGAAAATATGTACAAAATGCAAGGGTAAAATGATAAGTCTAATGGTGAAAAGACGAATATAGGAATGGTGAAAGCATGGTCTGAAGAGTTAAAAGATTGATAAGTGAAAGTCTGAGTGGATGGAAGAATGAACAGGTATGTGAAATGGTGGAAAAGCAAGAGACAAAGGATTGATGGGTGTAAAGATAGATAAAAGGGATATATTGATAGGTGCAAGAATGAATGTATATAGGAAACAGGAGAAGGATAGATGGATTGACAAAAGTTTAGTTGGATGTATGAGTGGATGGAAAGATGAAAGGAAGAACAGGTTGATGAATGGAGAGACGGAAAGGTGAGAGGATGGATAGATATGATGGTTGAAAGGATGAAAGTGTGAATGTAACTCTTCAGAGAATGTTTTTGCAGGCCCAGTTTAACTAGGGGAGTGAGGGTTATTTTAAATGTCTGGCTACTCCCTTGGGTGGACATGTTCAAAACCCATTCCATTCATTCAGAATCTAGTTACAGAGCAGTGTAATAAGAGTGGACTGAGGCTCTGAATTTCTGCTCATTCATTTTGCATCATGCTGCTAAGGATTGTACCACTGTCCAGTAAGTATAGACAATAGCAATGTATAGTTCTTACTTCACAATCTCCATAAAAGCATACATCGAACAATAACCATGGGCCTGATATTTGGGGGCGCCATTGACTAAGAACCCTACAGTAGAGGTAGAATGTCTTAATCTGTTTCTACACTCTTGTAGAGTAAAGGATTCAACAAGGTGATTATGTCAAGGACCATCACTGACTCAAAAGTGTGACAGATAAAAAATACAGAAAAACTGGTAAAGTTCAGTGGCCTGAGTAATCATAGGAAGAATGTTATTTAAGTGCATGCTACACAAATCATGGCATTTGCATAAGGGATCCTCGTTGAACCCCACATTTAAATGGCTCACCAGTTCCCTCGTGTTTAGGAGATAAAACATAATTCTGCATTAGGGATTCATGTGAGAAAGTTAGCTTTGTCAAACAGTCTTCAGTAGGTACTCTACACTCTAAAACTGCTTTTAAGGTTTAATTTTTATTATGGGAGATGCAGACCCTAATGTTAGAATCTCTCATTGCCTTGCCCAAAATGAAAGAAACAGCTGAAATAGCAGGAATGTCAACAACTTTGGAGAAGAAAAATATGGAAGTATGAACAGGCACAGAGGAAGGCAATCATCACACATACGACATTCAGTATTTATTTGCCAACATTAGGAGTGATAGCATTAAACCTCATTAGTTCACAAAGGGCTACAGAAAGTAAACATATCTGTAAACAATTCAGTTCATGCAAAGATCTCATCGGACCTCACACTTTTTCCAATTGGGGTGAGGTGTGGGTTATTTAATTTAATCTAAAACTATATATATATTTAAAAAAAAAAATATATATATATATATATATATATATATATATATATATATATATATATATATATATTTACTAAAATCAAAGGTTACAGGGGTACAGGTAACTTAGGCTCTGAATTTACTCATATAAAACCATAGAAATTCAGCAGTTATTCTAAGACTTATTTTAAGTAACTATAACTCCCGCCCTAAGATAATTATAACTGGCGGCCCGCCAGGTACAGTTTTTTTTCAATAATGGGACTGCTAATGTTTCATTTCTATTCTTAATTATGTTATAGAAGTTGTCAAGGGTGCTGTAATATTAGCATTGCATGACAGGGGCATGAGTTCTAGTTAACTTAGAGCGCAAGTTATAGTTACTTAAATTAGTCCTAACAATAACTGCTGAATTGCTATGGTTTTGTACGAGTAAACTCAGAACCTGACTATAGCGTCCCTGTAACGTCTATTTTTTTAAGTGAATTTCCATGTTTTTTAATTCTATTTCCTAACTATAACGGCCCTGTAACCATTGTTTTTTTCAGTGAATTTCTAATTTTTTTTTAACATAAAGTAATTTTCATTTCTATATGTTAATTCAAAAACCACTGAGCATGGCCTTGGGCTGTTTGTTGCAGCAGTGGCCTGCAGAGCCTGGCCTATAGCCAAGCACTGCAGCCAACCCCTATAGCTAACAAACTCTGCACTGTGCACAACATTCGACCTTGCACAGAAGTGGTTAGCTGCAAGTCCTGCATGCAATGCTATATTCACCCTGGGGATGTGGCGGTCCCTGAGGATTCAAGAAGCCAAGAAGGGGGGAGAACCCCTCCTTACTTTTCATAATGCACCTGGGACCTGGCCCATCTGAGGACTTTAAAAAACAAAATGCTACAAGTTGACGATTTTCATGAATTTGCAGCAAAAACAAATGCTTGTTTTCTCTAGAAGGGTCTTTTTGGACCCCATCACCAGAGCTAAGGGGTCAGGATGTCCCTACCCTGGCCCCTTTTCCTTTTATCACATTTTTTATGTTGTACTCGGCTTCGATGGCTCCCAACACTTCTGAGGCAAGCATAGAATGAAATGCGGGTAGCCATGAGGCCCTCCGCAGCACCAGAGACTGCCAACTCCCCAGGACAAACTGTCAATGAAATGTGGGAGTGCAAAGCCTCCCTGGAGCCCCGTGGACCACCACCTCCCCAGGGCAAATATAGAATGAAATGCGGGGAGGCTGCATGCCCCCTCCTGCAGCCCTGGAGACTGCCACCTCCCCAGGACAAACACAGAATGAAATGCGGGGCTGCTCCCCTCTCCCACAGTTCCAGGGACCACCACCCCCTCCCTGGGGCTGAATATCAAGAAAACAGAGGGTTTATTGCAGGCACCTGGCCCCGGGGACTATCTCCCTGGGGAACATTTGAATGTTGGAGGGGGGTCACATGGCACCCCTCTTGGCGCCAATAACAGCCCTGGGGACTGCCACTGCCTCAGGGCCGGCTTCTGTTCTGTCCCACTGTTCCCATCCCTAGGACACAGCTGTTTGCTCTGACTTGTTGGGAACTTTGAAAGCTCCCGCCAAGTCAGAGCAAACTCTCTGGTTCCGGCAAGTGAGAGTTATCAAACAGCTCTCACTTGCTGGGAGCAGAGGTTTCCTCTGTTTCCCTGCCTGCAGAGATGCAATGCATGGAAACAGAGGAAACAATTGCTCTCAATGAGAAAGAGATGCATCTTTAGCAGCTCCCTCTCTGTGGCAGTAACTTTGGCTCCCACAGGAGGCAGGGAATTGGCTAAGACAGCGGGGGCCTTGAGGCTCCCCCATGGTCCCATTGCACACTGGGTGCCCAGTGGGGCACCCAGGACAGATGGCTTGACCCTGAGGGATGGAGTCTTTAGGTCCAAAATGTTCCTGGGGAGGGAGGGGATGTGGCCTCCCTTCCCCCCAAAAAAATACTTTATGGCTAGGCCAAGGGAGCTGGTGTCCCTTGGTCTGAGATTGGCCCGGGAAGGGGGGGGGGTGCGTTGTCCTCCTCCTCCAAAAACATTTATAAGGCAGAGCCCTGGGGGATTGGCTCCCTGGGGCACAAATCAGCTGGGGGGCACATGGCCCCTTCTTCCATTTAATAAAGGCAGGGCCTGGGCAGGTGGGGTCCCTGGGACCAAGATTGGCCCCGGGAGGGGGGCCAAATGGCCCCCTATTGAATTGTAGTGGGCCCTGATGGATGGGGTCCCGATTGCTGAAATTGGCCAGGGGAGGGTAGTAATGGAGGCCCACAACCCCCACACTGGCCATTCACCCAGTATAAAGTGCTCCCTCTTACACCCACTCGCACACCACATAGACCCTCACACACCCACTCCCACACCCAGACAGACACTCTCCTAGCCATTTTCACAACCAGAGACACCCTCTGCGGCCAGCTCTCACTGCAACACGGCCAAATGCTATGCTCAGCGTGGGGTTGGGTGGTTATAAGGGGTTTACCACAAGGCCTGGCTGCAGGCGGTGGGTGGATTAACGATTAGTAATGAAAATGTCTTTATGTTGAAAAAAAATTAGAAATTCATTTAAATAAAACAAAGGTTACAGGGATACTGTAGTTAGGAAATCGAATAAAAAAATTAAAAAAACAACAACTTAGAAATACACTTAAAAATACAGGGGTTACAGAGACACAACTAGCAGTGCATGTGATGGTGCAAGTTATAGTTACTTTATGCCACCAGTCATGCAGGCCCACCTCCCCCACACTGGCCATTCACCCAACGAGGTAGCACTTACTAACTAACTAGTACAAAGTTCTCTCTCTTACACCCACTCTCACACCACATAGACCCTCCCACACCCACTCTCACACCCAGACAGACACTCTCACAGCCATTTTCACACCAAGAGAGACAGGCACTGTGGCCAACTCCCACCGCAACATGGACAAACACTGTGCTCAGCATGGGGTTGAGTGGTTATAAGGGGTTTGCCACAAGGCCTGGCCGCAGGCGGTGGGTAGATTAACAAATAGTAATGAAAATTACTTTACGTTAAACCATAGAAATTCACCCCAAAAAGCAAAGGTTACTGGGACATTATAGTAGGGAAATAGAATGTGAACAAATCTTTAAAATACAGTTAAAAAGAAGGGTTACAGGGACGCAACTAGCAATGTATGGCAAGGGCGCATTTTATAGTTAACTTAGGCCACAAATTATGGTTACTTGAAATAACTGTAACTATAACTGCTGAATTTTTCTGTTTTTGTGTGAGTAAATTCAGAACCCAACTATAACGTCCTTCTAACCTTTGCTTTTTTAAGTGATTTTTTCCAGCTTTTTTTAATTCTATTTCCTAGCGATAACATCCATGTAACCTTTGTTTTTTTTCAGTGAATATATAAATATGTATACATATATCAAAACAACATACATATGTCAAAACAAAACACTTTCAGGGTTAAAGTGATGCATAAATTATGCAAAAAAAAAGATATAGATAGATAGATAAATAGATAGATAGAGAGATAGTGTATCACAAGACATCTTGAGATGTGCTATTTGAAATACTCAAGTGTCAATGCATCTTTCCATACATGTTTGTATATGCTTACAAGCTTTTATTCTCATGAGAAGCTACTGCAACATAAGTGTTTAATTTGCCTGCCTGAACAATTAAATGCACTCAAGGTCAGATTAGAGTTTGACTAGCAAATTTACCTCCTCCTTCAATGGGTTGGTCTCCAAACTCTTTAATGCCACAGCCCCCCAGCTGAAGAATAAAAATCATTGCCCCCCCTCTGAATTTTTAACAATTATTTTTGCAGCTGATAATGTTTAAATGTGTCTAGACATATCTAAACATTGCAGTTAGTTACTGTTACCTTTTTAAAAATGCAAATACATGTTTCTGCTTAAAACAAAGCTTCTTTTGGTCAGAGCCTGGCGCCGCCTGGGATCAATTGAGGCCCCCCTAGGGGGGCCCGCCCCCCAGTTTGAAGACCCCTGGGTAAGAGGAAAAGCTGCGAAAATTTTTTATTATGTCAGAAAAATTGTCCAAATTGCTTATGATTCGATTTTGCATATTTTACAGTGACTAAAGACCAGTGTGCCCAAAACATGTTTCACTCAAAATATATTTATTGCTCAAACTTGGTGGTATCTTGTGGGACTTTTTATGGAAGGAGTTCACTTGCATGAAATTTTCACGAGATACCAGAAAATGTGATGAGATGATGAACTCATAGATGGTGGCACAGATGAGCTGTACAGATGAGTAGGAGGCCAATTAGGCTATGCTTTCTTTCCCTGTTATTGGTCTCATCCCTACAAATCATTTCTACTAGGTGTATTAGGGCCAGATTTCGATCTGGGCAGGGTGAGTACTCTGTCACAACCATGACGGATATCCTGTTTGCTGTATTACGATTATATTAGGATATAATGGGATCATAATATGGCAGACTAGACATCTTTCACATTTGTGACTGAGTATTCCTCTCCACCAAGATCTAAATCAGACCCTTAGTCTTATAAGTACAATGGAATAAAACAAATACAATATCGCCAAAAATCCATCACACGCACAGACCTGAACGGGAAACAGTGTCCGTGATAACCTGGAGTGAAATGGTCGCCTTCATAGCATTTCGGGGCCCTGCTCACTGATAAAGGTGAAGAGCATGAAGCAGCCTAATTATTGTACGAGGGGTACTACCTGTACTACAGGTTTTGCAAAATCTAACCATGGACTGACTGCATGGTTCAAACAGTGCAATGTGAGTGAAAACTAGCATACAATGCCCTACTCGAGCAAACATGTCATGATCACAGTACATAAACAAACGGGTAAGGCTGAACAAGCTGATTGCACAGAGCATTAAAGCACTCCATAATGTCCATTGGCCTTTTCTTAAAAACAATCACTGACAAAGTCAATAGAGCTTTCTTTAATGTTTTAGCACGCAAACACAAGCAGGCACGAAGAGGCACAGACTTTGTATTGTGTTTCTCTAAATCTGCCTCGTTTGCAGTAGTGTATGATGCCAGCATTGAATGTGTAGACAATAATAGCAGAAGACTACAGGCATATTTATACTCCGTTTGCGCCGGAATTGCGTCGTTTTTTTTGACGCAATTCCGACGCAAAACTAACTCCATATTTATACTTTGGCGTTAGACACGTCTAGCGCCAAAGTCCATGGAGTTTGCGTGATTTTTTTGCATGGACACCTACTTTGCGTTAATGAGATGCAAGGTAGGCGTTCCCGTCTAAAAAATTTACTCCGAGGCATGTGCGCCGTATTTACACTCCCGGGCAAAATTCACGCCCGGGAGTGGGCGGGTCAAAAAAAATGACGTACGCCCGCTTTTGCGCAGTTTTTTAGCGCCTGGAAAAGGCAGGCGTTAAGGGACCTGTGGGCTGTGAAGGAGCCCAGAGGTGCCCTCCCATGCCCCAGGGACACCCCCTGTCACCCTTGCCCACCCCAGGAGGACACCCAAGGCTGGAGGGACCCATCCCAGGGACATTAAGGTAAGTTCAGGTAAGTCCATTTTTTTTTTTTTTGTGGCATAGGGGGGCCTGATTTGTGCCCCCCTACATGCCACTATGCCCAATGACCATGCCCAGGGGACAGAAGTCCCCTGGGCATGGCCATTGGGCAAGGGGGCATGACTCCTGTCTTTGCTAAGACAGGAGTCATTTCTATGGGGGTTGGGAGTCGGAAAAAATGGCGCAAATCGGGTTGAGGCGAAAAACTTGCCTCAACCTGACTTGCCCCATTTTTTGACGCCCAAGCTCCATATCCCCCTACGCCGGCGCTGCCTGGTGTACGTCGTTTTTTTCCACGCACACCAGTCAGCGCCGGCAGCTAACGCCGGCTAACGTCATTGATTAAATACGGCGCCCGCATGGCGCTTCAGAATGGCGTTTGCCGGCGCAAAAAATGTTTACGCAAAACTGCGTTAGCGCAGTTTTGCGTCAAAAAGTATAAATATGGCCCTACAAGCTTTAAGTGGAAAAATTAGGGCAGAGACATAGTAGGTACTGCAAAAGACAGGTTGCAATGAGAAACAGCGCAGTATTTTGGTCTGTGCCAGTGAAGTAGTAGGAATAGCTGTGTTCCTGGCTTTGATAGAGTGTAACTTGATTTATGGAACGTTATGATGTCTGTTTCATTTCCTAAAGCTCTTGTAAACAAAGGCATCGGGAGAGTGGGGAACCTTGATCAATATAGGTTGTAGAGGGTGATGTAGATCTGACATTTCTGGTTATGGTAATCTGACATAGGTTTTTTCATAATAAGAGATGTTTGTGTTCTTTAAAACAAAGAAGAAAAGCGTACTGTATTTGTCAAATCAAATCAAATCATTAACATTTATAAAGCGCGCTACTCACCCGTGCGGGTCTCAAGGCGCTAGGGGAAAGGGGGGGGGGTTACTGCTGCTCGAAAAGCCAGGTTTTTAGGAGTCTCCGGAATGCGGAGTGGTCCAGGGTGGTCCTGAGGCTAGTGGGGAGGGAGTTCCAGGTCTTGGCTGCCAGGAAGGAGAAGGACCTCCCACCCGCCGTGGAGCGGCGGATGCGAGGGACGGCAGCGAGCGCGAGGCCAGAGGAACGGAGGAGACGGGTGGGGGCGTAGAAGCTGAGGCGACGGTTGAGGTATTCCTGTCCCTTGTTGTGGAGGGCTTTGTGTGCGTGGGTGAGAAGTCGGAAGGTGATCCTTTTGCTGACTGGGAGCCAATGCAGGTGTGCGGAGATGTGGCTGTTGCGGGGTACGTCGAGGATGAGGCGGGCCGAGGCGTTTTGAATACGTTGCAGGCGTTTTTGGAGTTTAGCGGTGGTCCCAGCGTAGAGGGTGTTGCCGTAGTCCAGGCGGCTCGTGACGAGGGCGTGGGTCACGGTTTTTCTAGTGTCGGCGGGGATCCAGCGGAAGATCTTGCGGAGCATGCGGAGGGTGAGGAAGCAGTCGGAGGACACGGCGTTGACTTGCTTGGTCATGGTGAGAAGAGGGTCCAAGATGAAGCCGAGGTTGCGGGCGTGGTCTGCGGGGGTCGGTGCAGTTCCGAGGGCCTTGGGCCACCAGGAGTCGTCCCAAGCGGATGGGGTGTTGCCGAGGATGAGGACTTCCGTTTTGTCAGAGTTCAGCTTTAGGCGGCTGAGCCTCATCCAATCTGTGACGTCCTTCATGCTCTCTTGTAGGTTGGTCTTGGCGCTGGCGGGGTCCTTGGTGAGGGAGAGTATAAGTTGGGTTTCGTCGGCGTAGGAGGTGATGATGATGTCGTGCTTGCATGTAGACATTGAAGAGTGTCAGGCTGAGCGATGAGCCTTGAGGTACGCCGCAGATGATCTCGGTGGGGTCTGAGTGAAACGGTGGGAGGTAAACTCTTTGGGAACGGTTTGAGAGGAAGGAGGCGATCCAGTCCAGGGCCTGGCCTTGGATCTCGGTGGAGCGGAGGCGGGTGATTAGGGTGCGGTGACAGACGGTGTCGAAGGCAGCCGAGAGGTCGAGGAGGATGAGGGCGACTGTTTCACTGTTGTCCATCAGGGTTCTGATGTCGTCTGTGACTGAGATGAGGGCGGTTTCAGTGCTGTGGTTGGTTCGGAATCCGGTTTGTGAAGGGTCGAGCAGGTTGTTGTTTTCCAGGAAGGTGGTCAGCTGTTTGTTGACGGTCTTCTCTATTACCTTGGCAGGGAAGGGCAGGAGTGAGATGGGACGGAAGTTTTTCAGGTCGCTCGGGTCAGCCGTAGGTTTCTTTAGTAGGGCGTTGACTTCGGCGTGTTTCCAGCATTCGGGGAAGGTAGCAGAAGAAATTGAAGAGTTGATGACGGCCTGGAGGTACGGGGCGATGATGTCGTCGGCTTTATTGAAGATGAAGTGAGGGCAGGGGTCCGATGGGGCGCCGGAGTGGATAGAGTTCATGATGGTTTTGGTTTCTTCAGTGTTGATGTGGGTCCAGTCATTGAGAGTGATGGCCGGGGGTGCGGGTTCGGTGATGCTTGGTTGGGTCTGGTGTCCGAAGCTGTCGTGGAGGTCGCTGATCTTGCGATGGAAGAAGGTGGCGAGGGAGTTACACAAATCTTGTGAGGGCGTGATGGCGTTGGCGTTGGGGTTGGAGAACTCCTTGACGATGCTAAAAAGTTCTCTGCTGTTGTGGCTGTTTTTGTCCAGTCTGTCGGTGAAAAAGTTCCTTTTGGCAGCACGGATCAGGTGGTGGTGTTCGCGGGTAGCGTTCTTGAGGGCAGTCCTGTTGTCAGCGGTGTGGTCCTTGCGCCAGGCCTTCTCGAGGGTGCGACAAGTTTTCTTCGATTCTTTGAGGGTGTCAGAGAACCAGAGAGGTTTTTTGGTGTTGGCCTGTCGATGCGTGCGTTTGAGGGGAGCAAGGTTGTCTGCGCAGTTGGAGATCCAGTTCGTGAGGCTGAGGGCTGCGTCGTTGGGGTCGGTGGTGAGGGTGGGTTGGTTGGCGGCGAGTGCGGAGAAGAGTTGCTCTTCGGGGATTTTGTTCCACTGTCGACGAGGGATGGGTTGAGTGCGGAGGTGGCGGGTCTCGCGTCGGAATGTGAAGTGGACACAGCTGTGGTCGGTCCAGTGTAGAGCGGAGGTGTGGCTGAAGAAGATGTGTTTGCTGGCGGAGAAGATAGGGTCAAGCGTGTGTCCGGCGATGTGGGTGGCGGTGTTCACTAGTTGCTTGAGGCCGAGGTTGGCGAGGTTGTCGAGCAGGGCGGTGGTGTTAGGGTCGTTGTTTTGTTCCAGATGTAAGTTGAGGTCACCTAGGAGAATGTAGTCCGGCGAGGCGAGGGCGTGCGGGGAGATGAAGTCGGAGATGGCGTCGCTGAAAGGGGCGCGCGGTCCGGGGGGACGGTAGACGAGGGATCCTCTGAGGGTGGTCCTGGGGTTGGTGCGAATCTGAAAATGCAGATGTTCAGCAGCGAGAGGGGTTTCTTCGGTGGAGGTGGTGACGCTGATGGAGTCTTTGAAGACGATGGCGATACCTCCTCCTACTTGGTTGGTGTGGTCTTTTCTGGAGATCTTGTAGCCTTCGGGGATGGCAGTGGCGATGTCTGGGGCCGACGAGGCGTTCATCCAGGTCTCCGTGATGAAGGCGGCGTCCGGAGCTGTGGAGTCCAGGAGGTCCCAGAGTTCAACGGCGTGCGTGTGGACAGAGCGAGCATTGACCAGGATGCATTTGAGGTGGTTGATGGCGCGTGGGCTGGTGGTCGTGGTAGTTGCGTGGTGGAAGATGCGTTTGCAGGAGTTACAGGCGAAGGGTCCATGGGTGCGTTTGGGGTGAGCTTGGAAGCAGGTGTTGGAGCGCCCTGGGTTGAGGGCGTGGAGGATGGTGGGGTCGTAGCGGGTCAGCGGGGTTCGGGAGAGCTGGGGACCAGGGGTCGAGGCGATGGGCACGGGCCAGGCGCGGACGGGCTTGCCTCTGGCGCGCCAGCGGCGCGGTCGCGCAGCGGCCGGCATAAGAGGAAGGAGGGGGGGGAGGGGTCAGCTGGGGGCGAATGGGAGCTGGGGGGTGGGGGAATGCAGGAGGTCGCGGCAGGAAAGCGCGAGGGAGAGGGGGACAGGTAGAGTGATAAGAGCTGGGGGAGGGGGGTTTAAGGGTGGAGAGGGGTGAGTGTTAGGAGTTTTAGGAGATTAGGGAGAGAGATAGGAGTAGGGTTGAGAAGATAGGGGAGGGGGGGTTGTAGAGGTGGGTGAGGGTGAGAGGTAGAGTGAGAGGATAGGAAGATAGGTAACAGAGGGGGTGTTGGGACGGGGGGGAGAGATAGAGAAATAGATAGATGGAGAAATAGGTGGAGAGATAGAAAAATAGGTAGATAGGAGGAGGGGGTGAGTGAGGGAGTTAGATAGAGAGATAGGTAGATTGGTAGATAGGAGGAGTGAGGGAGGCAGGTAGCGAACAGGGTAGATAGGGGTGATAGAGAGGGGGAGGCGAGTGAGGGAGGGGGGGAGGCAGGAGGGCAGGGGCGGGAAGAGACAGAAGACGGAGAAAGCAGAAGAACAGAAGAACAGAAGAACAGAAGAACAGAAGAACAGAAGTTCACAGAAGAAGATACAGAAGACAAAGAAGCAGAAGACAGAAGATCACAGAAGAAGATACAGAAGACGAAGAAGCAGAAGACAGAAGATCACAGAAGAAGACACAGAAGACGAAGAAGCAGAAGACAGAAGATCACAGAAGAAGATACAGAAGACGAAGAGCAGAAGGCAGAAGACCACAGAACAAGATGAGGAAGAAGAGAGGCGACAGGAGAGGCTGAGAAGCACACAGAAGAAGAGAGAAGACGATGAAAAGAAGAGTACAGAAGAAGATTACCAAAGAGGAGCGAGGAGGAAGAGACAGAGAGGAGGAAAAGAAGCAGGAGCAGGAGAGAGGGTGAGTAGCGCAGGGCGAGGGGCTGGGAGGTGAGGGGTACTTACTGCGAGGTGGGTCTCAGGAACCTGGAGGAGCTGGAGGAGCGGCAGGGGGAGCGACCTACCCTTGGGTCAAGGGTCGCTACCACTGTCGCGCAGCGGCTGCCATAAGAGTGAGGGGGGGGGTCAGCCGGGGGCGAATGGGAGCTGGGGGGCGGGGGCGTGCAGGAGGTCGCGGCGGGAAAGCACGAGGGGGGGACAGGTAGAGTGAGAAGAGCTGGGGGAGGGGGATTTAAGGGTGGAAGGGGGTGAGTGTTAGGAGTTTTAGGAGATTAGGGAGAGAGATAGGAGTAGGGTTGAGAAGATAGGGGAGGGGGGGTTGTAGAGGTGGGTGAGGGTGAGAGGTAGAGTGAGAGGATAGGAAGATAGGTAACAGAGGGGGTGTCGGGACGGGGGGGAGAGATAGAGAAATAGATAGATGGAGAAATAGGTGGAGAGATAGAAAAATAGGTAGATAGGAGGAGGGGGTGAGTGAGGGAGTTAGATAGAGAGATAGGTAGATTGGTAGATAGGAGGAGTGAGGGAGGCAGGTAGCGAACGGGGTAGATAGGGGTGATAGAGAGGGGGAGGCGAGTGAGGGAGGGGGGTGAGGCAGGAGCAGGAGGGCAGGGGCGGGAAGAGACAGAAGACGGAGAAAGCAGAAGAACAGAAGAACAGAAGAACAGAAGATCACAGAAGAAGATACAGAAGACGAAGAAGCAGAAGACAGAAGATCACAGAAGAAGATACAGAAGACGAAGAAGCAGAAGACAGAAGATCACAGAAGAAGATACAGAAGACGAAGAAGCAGAAGACAGAAGATCACAGAAGAAGATACAGAAGACGAAGAGCAGAAGGCAGAAGACCACAGAACAAGATGAGGAAGAAGAGAGGCGACAGGAGAGGCTGAGAAGCACACAGAAGAAGAGAGAAGACGGGGAAAAGAAGAGTACAGAAGAAGTTTACCGAAGAGGAGCGAGGAGGAAGAGACAGAGAGGAGGAAAAGAAGCAGGAGAGAGGGTGAGTAGCGTGGGGCAGGGCGAGGGGCTGGGAGGTGGGGGGTACTTACTGCGAGGTGGGTCTCAGGAACCTGGAGGAGCTGGAGGAGCTGCAGCGGCAGGGGGAGTGACCTACCCTTGGGTCAAGGGTAGCTACCACTGTCGCGCAGCGGCCGCCATAAGAGGGAGGAGGGGGGGTGGGGTCAGCTGGGGGCGAATGGGAGCTGGGGGGTGGGGGCGTGCAGGAGGGTGTGTTTGTAATAAAAGATGAGTATGTCAGTCAGACTAAGCCCAGTCTGAGAATAGGGTATTTGTAACTGAAGAAGTAGTCTGGGATTTATTTAGGGCTCGTGTTTGTGGTTCTTGTGGGTCTTAGATGTGTCTCTGTATATATTGTCGCTACAATATTGTTGCTTGAATCACACAGTACAATCTCAGGTGAATCTCCTTTTAGGCTAGATTTGGTGACTATTAACAGAAAACCCCAAAATGAATGTGTTGGCTAATGACCTTAAAAATTAGATTTAGCATCCAAAAACTGCAAAAATCAACCATGGGGCATCACTCAGTACAGAAATAATGCAGCAGTAAGGTGTCACCTAAGATATAGGAAATGACATGAGTGTGGCCTTGCCTTTGGTAGACAGCACACTATGATGTGAAATCACCTTAGGTGCCACATCAGGGGAAGTTTGGAAAACATGTATGTGCAAAATTACATTTAGGGGCAAAAATCAATTTTACACCCATGAAACATCAGCAAGGGTGTAGCAACACTTTCAGGAGTTTACATGACATATAGAAGGAAAAATACATTTATTGGAGAAGGTTGCCTCTGGTGCAAAAACAACAGTAATGTGAAAATACTAGAAGAAGCAAACATTACATTATTGTGCAAAAACTCATTGAAACGTGATTTCACTTTTGGAGCAAAAATTAGCACAAGTGTAGCAATTATTTAGGCAAACAATTAGGAGCCCAATTCACATTTAGATGAAAATCACTTTTAGGTTCACAATCACTGTGGTTCAAAGTAAGCAGTGTTGTGGTATTGTGTTTATTAGCTAAATCCCTGAATGTGCAAAATCACCTTAAGATGCAGTATCACACTTGTTGAAACATCAGCAGGTGTGTGAAATCAGTTTAAACAGCCCAGATCGCAATTAAGAGCAAAACACATTACAGTGCAAATTCAGCTTAGTTGCAACATCAACAGGAAAGTGAAAGCATGTATTTGTAAAAATCTCATTTAGGTACACGTAAAATCCATTTGTTTAGGTGCATAACTTCACTTTGTGGATCACCAACAAACGTGTGAAGACACTTGTGGGTGTACAAACACATTTTGGTGCAAAGTGCCCTTTAGGTAAAGTCATCAGAGAATAGTATCACAAATAGGTGAAAAATCACTACAGAAAGAAAATGGAGTTGTGAGATGTCATGTTTGCAGTACATTTTGTGTATCATTATGACATCACATTTGGTTGAAAAAAAATAAAAGCGGCCAAATTACCCATTGGATAAAATCACTCTGAAGATCGGAAATATTTTGGGACAGAAATCATGCTTAGGGGTAAACTCATGTTTAGGTTAAAAAACTTTTAGATGCAATATCATGATTAGGGTAGCATTAGCATAATTGAGTAAACACTTTCCAGATATTTCAGAGCCCAAATGCAACTGACTTCAAATGCATGAATGCTTCACTTCTCTATTCATGTATTGCTATAAGAGACACTTTTTAAGCAGACCAATTAAGACACCTAATAGCCAGTAGCTAATTGTGATGTTGAAATATTTCCCTGGCCTGAGCTAAAATGTAAATGACACTTTCATCAAGCAACGGCTGATGAAACTAGCCCAAAGACCTCCTCAATGTATGTTTTGATCTTGATGCAATGAGCTATGACAGACATACCTAAAATAACATATCTGCTCCTTAGAATGCTGAGAGCTCCATTGAAGGCAGTTGAGTGGATCGGAATTATATTGACTAGTATAATCTTTCTATTCAAACATTCCACTGCTTGTCTTTCTGTTGTTCCCTTTTTAATTTAGAACATTCAAACAACAGTGGGTGTAATGTAGACTTATTGCCCTTCTGCCTCCAACTGTAAAGTTGTTAAAAGCCCTCTCCCTTGCTATAGGCTCACATCTGCGGTTTGGACCTTTAACGTGGGTTGAGAGCCTTTAATAACTGGTATGCCCCTAGGCAGTAGGCTATAAGGCTACAGTGAAAGCATGGATAAGATATTCAAAATTCCCTGGGATCAGATGATGCAGGTAGGGTTGGCTTAGAATTAGTTAATAATAATAACTAATGCAGGTAGTGATTGTTTGGAATTAGATAATAATAACTTTATAAGTGTTATGAATGGGGTTACTACTTCCTTATTTAATGTTATTTAATTTAAAGCTTAAAGAATGGAAAACCAAGATGGAACTTTCAGAATGAAAAAATTTGACCTACAGATTACACACTTACAAAGTGTGCAATATGAAGCCAAGGAATCCATGTTTCCAGTGGACTAGTGGCTACGGGGCTGCTTCCTGAGCTAGATAGACTGCCATGCCCAACCATGCCCATGGCCCCATTCTTGTTTCAGCCTCCTGCCATGTGTAATTGGGAAACATTAGTGACAGGGCTCATTTTGCTTTCTGGTACAGCTCTATCTGAAGCTCTGTGGTGGTCCACCTACCCGATCTCCGTCAGTAGCAAATGATTGATAAAATAGGTCAAGGGAATGAAATTGAAATTATATGAACAGAAACTTCTTGGGCGCATACACAGATTTTCTCATTCAGTTTTTTTTACTACCTAGTTCAGGAATCATTCACATGATTGAGCAGTGTTTAAGTGCCATATGAAATGTTAGAAAGTGCATCAAAATGTCCCATTTACAAGGAGTATGTTTACAAAATAGGAGCAATAAGTTGAAAAATATTTCCATTGAAGAATAAAAGAGTTTTTAAAAAACCCACATTTTTTAAGCTCTAAACATGTGCCACAGCATCACATTTGGAAGTCGGATCATGTTGTGGTAGCATCTTAGGGCGTATTTGAACACGCTCCTGTCTCCATTGTTCTGGCCCATTCCCCATTTGCTTTCAAGTTGTTTGAAGTGTCATTTTATCAATCTAAGTTCCTCTGTGTACCATTTGGCCTGGGGTCTGGATCTTGTTGTATTGCTGTGTTTGAAGAGGGCCAAGGAGTTGACTCAGGAGGAAATCCAGTTACTGAAATTCTTGATGGTTTCGGAAAGTCTGTTTCTGTGTTCGGGTCAATGGGTGTTGAAAGTGGTGTTCCAGTCATTGTCTGTGATGCCGTTCCAGTTTCAGCAGGCTGGTCTAGCAGAATTGCATGCACATTAGACCAAAACGGGAAAGATGAACATGACAAGGGTGTGGTCTGTCCAGGGGACTGGTGTGGGCTTGTCAACTTAGATTTTGTCAATGCACATAATTGATATACCATTACCATGATTTTAGAAATTAAGGCCTAGAAATATCAACATAAGAATTGCATCGATTTGCATGTCTGCAGAAATGCCCCAAATTCATGTTTTTTAATCATTTAAAAGTCTGCAAAAGCTGTCAAGTCCCACTCCTAATACATTTGAAGCTTCAAGAATTTCCCTGCAACACTGAAGGGTAAATTACAGATGAAGAATCTAATGAACGTTCTGCTCCGTTGTTTGGAATTGCTGGACTCTGGTTTACCAGGTCGAGATGTTTGCCTGACTAAGACAATAGCATTCTGCTATTTTCACCCTTTATGTCAATGTTTGCCTGAATAAGACATCAATAGCCTCCTATTGTTCTTAAATACTTAGGCTACAAATCAAAGCAGGCCATTCCGGAAGTAGCAGCAGAAGTGTTTCTAGCAGAGCTTTATCTTTATGACACTAACGATAATCCCTTGTGTAATTAGCTGTAGAGTGGTTATGCATGCTGTACGCTGTCCATGACAAGCCTCATAGAAAATACATCAGTATTAGCCACAGGTGAATTCGTTTAGAAAGATTAATGACTGCACCTGAATTTTAATGCCTGAAGAGGGATGGAACACTGAATCCTTAATTAAAATGTTGAATGGCTGCTATGGTTTATTTAACATAGCACATTTCATAGGGAGGGTTTCCTATTCAAACGAAATCTACAGAGAGAATGTTACTCACACGAAAGCAGAGGAAGGGGGAAAGGCAAAATGTCTGATGCGATTTACTGTATGTAAATGCTTACGTGGACCAGTTACTTTGATATGGATTGAGTACATGATGATTATCACTTGCCCGTGTTTATGCTAAAGAAAAGACGAGGAAGAAGCAAGCAAGCATGGCAGTAATGCGAGGCGCTGCACTCCCACTACGAGCCGAGTCAGATTGAGAGGGACAGCAGAGCGGGCAATTAAATTTATTCCTTTTCTTAATGAGATGCAGTTGCGTTTTCATAATTATTTTACTGCGTTTTAATGATGAGACTATAACCTTGAAACACAGACGCAGCCCCAGAAGACGCTCATTTGTTCCTTGGAACTGAGCTTTTAAAGTTTTGGAATAACAGACAAGACTTTTATCCTGTTTTTCTAGACACACAAAATACCCAAAAGCACAACTTGCACATGGTTGACTTCACAAAGAGACATATGTGGAGATTTGTGTTGCTTCTTCTCCCATCCCCAAGTTTGCACTTAAAGGCATACAAAATGGAGTGGGACGTACCGACTGCAGTTTATCCCTCATTCACAATTAAATGCGCTGAAATCTGGGATGCCCTGACATCTCAGGTGCAGCATTAACTCCATGTCCCTTGTCCTCAAACTATTCCCTACTAATGAGGTGAATCCCATTTCCCCGAGACAGGAAATTCCGGTAATGCATAGAATGAAACTTTGTTCACCCAGTACTGGATGCCACATAGAGGCCGTCGTTCTCAGTGCGGTGCTGTTTTGTTCCTGTCTCGCACCGAGGTGAGGACTTCAGGAGGTGTGGAAGGTCCCCGAAGTGCCTGAACATTTTGACAGCCACCGTTGCTCTTCCATAGCTGGGCCAAGTGAGAGATGGTGAGCATAATGTGAAATGTATTATGTTGGAGCATAAGAAACCGAAAACGAAGCATTATTTGGCGAAGGTGCAAGTAAGCTAAATTCTTTGATCGGTGCTAACCTTCGAGTTTAAGTTGCATTGCCTTGTTTATGCCACAGTTCCTGTAGCTGTGTGGGGAAAGCTGAAATCCAATTGGAAACACTTTTCATCTAAATGTGAAAGTCGGTGCTTATACTCCCATTCTATGCAATCACAGATGATTTGAAGATTTTGTGCATGCTTATATTTTCTTTTCAGGCTAGGGAGGTGGCCTTACCAGAGTTTTTCTCCATTTCAAATCAAGAGAGGTAAGGTAAATGTTGTTGTGTTGACTGGTGATTTCGTTGGCATTTGTTTGCTTAAATTGTTAGGATATCACGAGGAAATTATTGGAAGAGAAGATGCCATGATTCCCCTACTTCATCCTCAAGATGCAGATCCAGTTCTAGGTCACGTTCTTCAGCGAAGAGGAGACATGCCGTTTCTAGAACTATGAAACAGAGTGATTGTGGTGCATTGCTGTAGACATATGTACAGCATTTATGAAAAACCCACTCATGAATCCATTCAGGAGAGAGATTCACTGGATCTGGGCACAGAATCTGATACCTCGATGGAAAACATTATGCCAGACTCTTCTCTAAAGGAACAGATGTGGAAATATATAAGTAAAGACCTTCAGGCAGGACAGGTGGATAAACAGATTAAGTAACTTCCCAAAATCTTTTTTCTTGTTGTTAGGGCATCTGCCAGGGGGACATCAATGGCAGCCAGAAGAAATCTATTTTTGAAGGACCTGCACATGGGTGCAATACAAAAATAAATGTCCCTTTGTATGTAATTTGAAGGTACACAACCATTTCGGAATGAGTTGGAAGAGAGGATGACTTATTTGTTTGAGGAGAGAAACTATTCCTTGTGATTTGGATTGCAACCGCAGTCTCAATCTTCTTCTCTTCTTCTAGCTGGTAAAACCTCCAGACAGCAATCTAGAAGATAACATATTATTTCCAATTATCAAAGTGAAAAGGTCCATCAAGGATATATTCTAAGATGCAGAAACAGAGTGCTTAAGAAAAGCAACGAATTCTCTGACTATGCTGAAGTGACATGTTTCAGGCAAGTTATGGACGGCACTTTTAGGTTAAAGGTTTTATGTGGCCAGAAAGTAGATTTCCATCTGGCATGTGCCTGTTACTAAGAATCTAAGCCAACCCGGCAAAAACAGCTGGAGTGTCAGAACCCAGACACTGAGTACCTGGGACAAAAGTGTGATCAAGTAGCTCTCAACACAAGGAATTTTGCCAAGGTATATGTTTTAACATGCATTTATTATAACAAAGGTTATTGATGGAAATAAGCAACTTATATATTGTATGAGAAATGTAAGGAAAAGTATAAGGAAGAGCAACCCATGAAATAATTTGCAGTGTTTTTGCTGTGTGCTGGGGTTCACTCATTCGGCAGTCCAGATGGGCCCTGAGACCCATCCCAGGAAGAGCAGGTGTGTGACTAATGTCTGTAGAA
This sequence comes from Pleurodeles waltl, assembly GCF_031143425.1. Taxonomy (NCBI): domain Eukaryota; kingdom Metazoa; phylum Chordata; class Amphibia; order Caudata; family Salamandridae; genus Pleurodeles; species Pleurodeles waltl. The sequence continues at coordinate 646,057,061 of NC_090443.1, read as the reverse complement.
TCTCCCTCAAAATGTGTGTGATGCAGTCATGTATTAGTAAAATGGGCCACCTCAGCCCCTATGTGTACATTTCCACTCATAACCTGCCTATGTACATGCTGTTGCGTGTTGCACAATATCCTCGTTGTCATTCCTTCTGTAGAGTTGGATAGTCTTGGTCGCAAAACTGATTCTAGTCAGAATACATGGACTTACACCTGTGTGCTCATGAATCTATGAAGGTTCAATGTTAAACAAAGAACGTATTTAGGAACTGAAAACAATTGACGCCATTCCCATGGCTCCTGCTTCTCCCATTAACCATTGTATCTACGGCATGGAAAATCATTGTACCAAAATGAACCACGAACTTTAGAGCATTGCTTCCTCACAGAATCATGACACATGCTCTTAATAACACATTTAACTATTCAACACTCCTTGCTCATACTGAGTTACACTGCTCCCATTCTGGGAAACTGACCATTCCTGCACAACTCCAAAGCTATCCCTACTTCTCTTAGATGCTAGCCCTTCATCTAAATGCTGTAGTAAGTGTACACAAAAAGCACTCCTTGGCATGGCCTCAGGTTGCAGGCTGGGGGTTGAATCTCACATGACAAGGAAGCTTGAAACAAATCTATTTCTGACCTGTAGGTGTTGCAAAAAGTCAAGAAGGCTTATCATATTGAGTTTTCCTCTCCCCCACAGACTCATGGGTCAAGAAAATTCATTGACCTCCACACCAAAAAACTAAAGAAGCCATCAGATGGTTTATGATATTCTTAAAAAGAACAACAACAACTTTAATTCGTTTCTTGTGGAGTGGTTTGTTTAATCCCAACAGAAGATTAAGGCCCTCATTATGAAATTGCCGGTAAATCCCACTTACCGCCATGCTGACTGCCGCCAACATACTGCTGCTGCAGCAGATATCTGCCAACCATATTATGACACACACACCAAACCGTCACTATTCAGCCACACACACAAATCAGCCAGCCCAAAGGTCAGTGATAAGTGACGGTATCAAAACCCACACCTTTACGCCATCAGAACAATGCCCACAACATTATGACCCACGAATCACCACACTGGACATTCAATGACGTTAAATCATTGGCGCTACATACCGCTGCGCTCAAAATACTCACACACAAACAAAACAACACCACATTGGTCAATTCAAACTACACACACCTGACACCCATACACACACCACACCCACACCACTATTAAACACACACCCACATTACCCACATCCCTTTACAAATACCAATAATTGCCAGCAGAGCGAGACAGCAAGATCACTCACACAATCAGAGCCACATACCACCATCACCTATACATCAACCACGTACCTTACACAACATACCCCAACACATCATCCTACACATCCTCACCCACACCACTCACACTACACCCATGGCACCACAACGACACCCCAGATTCTCTGAGGAGGAGCTAAGGGTCATGGTGGAGGACATTATCCGGATAGAGCCACAGCTATTTGGAGCACAGGTGCAGCAGACATCCATTGCTAGGAAGATGGAGCTATGGCGGAGAATTGTGGACAGTGTCAACGCCGTGGGACAGCACCCCAGAACAAGGGATGACATCAGGAAGAGGTGGAATGACCTACGGGGAAGTTGCGTTCCATTGCAGCAAGACACCAACTCGAAGTACAGAGGGCTGGCCGTGGACCCCCACCTCCTCCCCCACAACTAACAACATGGGAGGAGCAAGTCTTGGCAATCATGCATCCTGAGGGCCTGGCAGGAGTAGCAAGAGGACTGGACCTTGGTAAGTCAACTCTATGCTACTAATACCCCCCTACCTGCATGCCATCACATACCCCAACCCTTACCCTCACTCCCATCACTCCACCACTTCCCACACACCCCACCATCACAACCCACTCATCCCAATGCCAAGCCCTGCATGCCATACCAATGCATGGACACCACTCACAGACCTGCATGGACACCTATCACTACAGCATGCACACTAGAGAGAATCAGCTAGCCCACCAAATAACAACTCACACAAGGCAAGGCTGCCAGGGCAATAACAACCATAGAGGGCAACCCACCCATGCACAATATGTCACACACAGATACAATAACAGTGCATTTACATCCCCACAGGTCTCCCACCCAAAGTCACCGGGGAGGAGGTGCCAGCAACATCCAGCCCCCCCACCAGAAGAGGCCCACAGTGATGATAGGCGCTCTGGACGCCTGGATCTGGATGACCAACCTAGCCCATCAGGGACCTCAGGACAGTCTATTACCCAGGTACAGTCTAACACCACCACAGAGCCTCCCAACTCAGGAAACACCACCACAGCATCCACCCAGCGGGCCCATACCTCTGTCCTCAGGACATGTCAGTCAGCAGTGTGTCCACCACTACAGAGACCCCAGGCCACACCACAAACCCAGGACAATCAGGGACCTGTGGTCAGTGGCAGTGGGCAGACAGTTCAGGGGACAGAGGCACAGGACAACAGGGAAACTGGGAGGACTGCTGTGCACCAGGGGGATGACAGGCCCAGGGAACTGACTCTCCAGGAGGCACTCACAGCAATCCTGGGAGCACACCAACATTCCTAGGATATGCTGGGCCAGGTCCTGAACAAGAGGCAGGAGAACATGCGCCCGCAGGAGGGACAGTACCTGGGGATTTAAAGACCATAACACCACCCTGGTCTCCATTGCAGGGGTGCTGGCAGACACGGCCAACAGTATGAGGAAGGCAGTGGCATGACAGCGGGCCCCTGCCACTTGCCAGACTACTGAACAGCCCTCCACCTCCCCTGCCGTTAGTGGACAGGAGGCCCCGCCACAGGAGCAACAGGCCACCAGCACCCCTCCCCCTGCAGAAGGAGAACCACCCCACAAACGTTCCCTGCGATCCAGGCTGAAGCCAGAGACCATTGTCAAGAACCCCACCAGGAAATAAGACTCTCTTGATTGCCACATTTGTGTCCCACTCTGTCACCCAGTCCACCTTGAACTGCCATTGCTCCCTTTCATATGCCCCCTTGGACAATGCACCTGTGCAACAAATAGTCTGGACTCTAACTTGGACTTTCCTCCATCATCACCCCAGCCTATTGCACTTCCCCCTTTAGAGCACTGCAATAAAGAAACTTTGAAAAAATACAAGTATGGAGAATGTCAAATGATTTAAATAAGTATTTGTTTAACAAGGTTCAAACATTGCAATTCAACTTTACAGTAATGTTTACATAGGAAAGACCTGTAGTTGGCTGCAGGGAACACACCAGGAGCAATATTGGGGCATCAACATTCATCAACAACTGCATAAAGAGATGCCAATGGATACAGTGAGTGGGCATAGAAGTAGGGATTTACAGCCTGCCAGTGACAATGTCACACATCAAACTGTCAGTGAAATGTGAAATAACACTGTCTTACCTGCAGTCATTGACGAATGACTGCACTTCTGTTGTCCTCATCCTCATCATCTGCCTCCTCATCTTCACTGTCCACAGGGTCCACTGCTGCCACTCACCCATCTCCAGCCTCCTCCTCCTGCAGAAAAGGCACATGGCATCACAAGTCAAGGTTGTGCAACATATAGCATGCCTCTATGATCAGGCAGACCTTCTTGGGGGAATAGCACAGGGATCCACCTTTTTTGATGGAGGCACCGAAACCTGGCCTTCAGGAGGCTGAAGGTACGTTAAATAATCCTTCTTGTTTGCCCATGTGCCTCATTGTAACATTCCTCAGCCCATGTCCTGGGATTCCTCACAAGGGTCAGCAGCCATGATATGTTGGGGTAACCAGAGTCACCTGCAAATATTGATGGACAACTGTTAGCCACACACTAACTCTTATGGCCCACACCATACCCATATACCAACATCCACTGGGTGGGAACCAGGGTTCACCTATTAGCCACAACCTGTGCCTCTAGAGTTGGGCCATCACATTTGGGATGCTGCTATTCCTCAGGATAAAAGCATCATGCACAGAGCCTGGATACTTAGCAGTGACATGGGAGATGTACTGGTCTGCCAAACACACCATCTGCACATTCATCGAGTGATAACTTTTTTGATTTCTGAAGACCTGTTCATTTTGCTGGACAAATACAATATGTGTCCCAATCAGTCGCACCAATGATGTAGGGGATATGTCCCATTGCATAGAAGTCAACCTTCACAATGGCCAAATCCTCCACTGAGGGAAAACAATGTAGCTGCACATGTGTTTAATCAGGGAAAACAACACTCTGGTCAGCACTATTGAGAACATTGGCTGTGACATTACTGCTGCCAAGCCCACTGTGACTTGGAAAGAACCTGTTGCCAAAAAATGGTGCACTGATAGCACTTGCACAAGAGAAGGGGGTCCCAGTGGGGTGACAGGTAGCAGATATCAGGTCAGGCTCCAATTGGGCACACACCTCTGTGATAGTGGCCCTGCCAAGTCTGTAGGTAAGGATAATGTGCCTGTCCTTCATTGTTGCCAAGTCCACCAGGGGTCTGTACACGGGTGATGTCTCCATCTCCTATTCATCTGCACCGGTTGCAATCTATGGGGCAAAAGAGTGAGCAGCTGGTCATTATCAGTACATTGTAACCACTACAGTTCAATGCATATTGTGATTTTTGCAATATTTTGGTGGCATATGTCCAGAATGTGAAATTGTGAGCTGTGACACAGTTAGGATCCGTGGCCTGCCCCTTCCCCTGAAATGGCGTCCGCCTGTCCAGTACGGAGGGACAGGTGGAAATGAGGTAATTCCGGTGACATTGTGCTCCATTGTGGGAGGCGGTCAGGAACCACTGTGCAACTCCTCATTGGTTGGTACAGAGGCCAGTGGTTATGTTGCTGCATCTGCTTGTGTGTGTGGTGTTGGGGGTGGGGGTGTTGTGTGTGTGTGTCACTCTCTTTTTCCTCCCCCTCCTCTGTGTGCTAGGCGGCTGTACTCACCATGGTTGTCTTCACTGTCATTGGTGTTTGTAGTGGAGCAGGATGTAAATCAACATTGGGAATATGTGCAGCTCGGGCTCCATGGCGGCGTGGTTCTTCCCTGAGTCTCCACAGGTGAGTCCATTGACTTCTGAGATCTGTTTCTGCCAGGCTTTTAATGTCGTTGGTATCACCCCGGAAAAGGTGGCAGATTGGACTGTCTTAATACAGTTGGCGGAACATTGTCTTCGACCTGGCTGTAGGCGGTTACTGCCGTGGTGCCTATTTATTACGCTCTGGTGGTCGGTGTGTTAAAGTGGCTGTCTGTTTGAGCTCTTTCCGCCATGGTCATAATTTGGCAGTATTTACCGCCAGCCTGTTGGCAGTATTACTGCCACTTTATCACCAACCGCCAGGGTTGTAATGAGGGCCTAAATACTGATAATAGAACTAATTGACACCTGTTAGACCTGGCATCCATGGCGTGGTCTCCTCTGTCTTTTTTGCCTTTGCTTACCCTGTTTGACTGTGGGCTGGACTCTGGTTTTGCTGATTTTGGTACTCTTTGCAGTTTACCACTGCTGACCAGTTCTAAAGTGCAAGTGCTCCTGTGTAAGTTATATGTGTAATTGCTTTTCCATAATTGGCATTGTTGACTTACTGGTAAGTCCCAAGTAAAGTGCACTAGAGGTGCCCAGGGCTGGTGAGTCAAATGCTACTAGTGGGCCTGCTGAACTGGTTGTGCCACCCACATAAGTAGCTCTGTAAACGTGGCTAAGACCTGCCACTGCAGTGTCAATGGGTGCAGTATTAAACTGTCAACTCGACCTGGCAAGTGTACCCACTTGTCAGGCCCAAACCTTCCCTTTTTATACATGTAAGGCACCCCTAAAGGAGGCCCTAGGAAGCTCCATCGGCAAGGTGAAGTGTATGTTAAAGGTGGAACACGTACTAATGTGTTTTACATGTCCCAATAGTGAAATAATGCCACATTCATTTTTCACTTTTGCACGGTCTGTCTCTCTCTCATATGTTAACTTGGGGGCTGCCTTTAAATAACTTTTGAGTGTAGTTTCACTTTGGGAGCAGATAGAATATGGAGTTTGGTTTGTATGAACTCACAATTTAAAAATGCATATTTTGGTAAAGTTGTTTTTTAAATTGTCAGTTTGAAAATGCCACTTTTAGAAAGTGGGCATTTTCTAGCTTAAACCATTCTGTGACTCTGCCTGTTTGTGGATTCCTTGTCTGGGTCCTTGTCTTGTGAATCCCCTCTAGACAGTGACATAAAGGGAGTTGGGGTGTAGCCTGCATATCCTGATTGGGCATCCGAGCTAGAATGGAGGGAGGAGTGGTCAGGTACACCTGAATGGGCTGTGCCTACCCTCATACAATGCAGTCTCCAATCCCCTGGTGTGTGTCTGGGGCCAGGCCTGGGCAAGGCAAAATCCTGTGAACAACACAACAAATAGAGACTTTCCTTAGAAGTTTGCCTACTTCAAAGGCAGAAAGGATTATAAGCAGTGGGCCCAAAAGCCCAGATTTTTAGATTACCTCTGGAATCAAGAGGAACCTCTGCCAAGGAGAAGAGCTGAAGAGCTTTAGGAGGAGTACTGCCCCTTTGCCTGTGATTGTGCTTTGCTTGGTTGGCCTTCAGTTGCTGCTTCTGCCTGAGAGAGGACAAAGACTGGGCTTTGTTGTGCATTCCTGCTTGAGAAGAATCTCCAAGGGCTTGAACTTAGCTTGCCTCCTGTTTTGAAGTCTCAGGGCCATCAAAGACTTCCTCTGCCAGCACCTGGACTCTCTGCTGAGACTTCTGCCCTGCCAAATGGTGCCCTATCCAGCCCCTGGGCACTTGAAAGGTGAAGTTGGCAGAACAAGAGCTGAAATCCATGCACAGAATGCCGTGGGGGGAAATATTCAACAAAGCATCTACAATGTGGCTGATAAACGATGCGCTACCTGCTTCACAACTGAAATCGCCGCTGCACCTGCATCGTGGCTGGGAGATCGACGCATCGTGGCTGGAGAAACAATGCAACACACACTTGTGGCTGCTGATAGCAATGTAAATCTCATGCAGCATGTTTTTCTATGTGGATCCGAGGAGCCCCATCTGGAAATCGATGCATCTCCGACCCGACCGGAGAATAAAACAATGCACAGCCTCACTTGCCAGTAAGGAATCAACGCATCGCTGACTTTTCCGATGAACACTTATCCCGTGCAGCTTTAATTTTGATGCAAACCAGGTACTTTGTGTAAAATCAACATTTCCATTGTTTTCTATGGAGTAAGAGTTTTATTCTTTTGCAAATTCATATTTTGACTTGTGTATGTTGGATTTTTGTCATTTTGGTCTTGTTTGATTTAGATCAATATTGCCTATTTTTTAAACTTGTGTGGTGTCCATTTTGTATGTTTTTCACTGTATTGCTTTGTGCACAAATACTTTACACAGTGCTTCTGAAATAAGCCTGGCTGCTTGTGTCAAGCTACCAAAGGGGGAAGCAGGGGTTTCTTCATTGACCTGACTAGAGTGAAGGTCCCTGCTTGGATAGAGTGCAAACTGACTGCCAACCAGAGACCCCATTTCTAACAACACCTTTTCACATACCAGTAAGAAAGAAGAATAAGTAATTTCTGATAATTTGTGCCCAGGGCAGCAACTCCCAGCTTCAGGTACTCCCCTTTGGCCTTTAATCTGACCTTGAGTCTTTGAGAACATGGTGGCTCCACTGGTAGTACTGCTCCTTCTTTAATGATTGCCAGTTTTTTCATACTCATACAAGTGGTGTATTTATGCTCCATTAGAAATTTAGGCACTCCGGGGGTCATTCCGACCCCGGCGGTCAAGGACCGCCGGGGCCGGGGTCGGCGGTAGCACCGCCAACAGGCTGGCGGTGCTCTGCCGGGCATTCTGACCGCGGCGGTACAGCCGCGGCCAGAAACGGAAAGTCGGCGGTGTACCGCCGACTTTCCGCTGCCCATGGGAATCCGCCATGGTGGCGCAGCTTGCTGCGCCGCCATGGGGATTCCGACCCCCTCACCGCCATCCTGTTCCTGGCGGTTCCGACCGCCAGGAACAGGATGGCGGTGAGAGGTGTCGTGGGGCCCCTGGGGGCCCCACTTTGAATTTCAGTGTCTGCTCAGCAGACACTGAAATTCGCGACGGGTGCTACTGCACCCGTCGCACACCTTCCACTCCGCCGGCTCCATTCGGAGCCGGCTTCATCGTGGAAGGGTGTTTCCCGCTGGGCTGGCGGGCGGCCTTTTGGCGGTCGCCCGCCAGCCCAGTGGGAAACCCAGAATGACCGCGCGGTCTTTTGACCGCGGTGCGGTCTTCTGGCGGTCCCAGCCAGGCCGGCGGCTACCGCCGCCGGCCGGGGTCAGAATGACCCCCTCCATGTCCTACAGTCTTTATGTGACTGTCTCAAGAGTCATGAGTTTCTACTCATTGACCCTAATTGCCAGATGATTCCTTCTCAAGAGGTGATGTTTTTAAGAAGATGATTCAGGACAGATGTTGACATAATCTTCCTTCCAGGAAGCAAAGTGTTCGAAAATGGGTTAAGGGTAAGGGCAGGTAAGTATCTACACTTAGCAATAAGCCACTAACCTCCGCTTAGGTCCAGTTAGGTCTCAGTAAATTAAACCAAGCTCAACCCTTGGTAGCTTGGCAACGAGCGACAAGGCTTAACTTAGGAGACAAAGCGTAAAGCATTCAAATATCACAAAACAGTAATTAAATACAACACAGGAAACAGTTTAAAAATCTAAAATCAATTGATACAAATAGATTATATTTTTATCTTTAAAATGACACCAAGACTAATACAATCGGATAAGGGGAACCAGAAATATGAATTTTTAAAGAATTAATGCTTTCTAGCGCATAGAAGCAACTAGAGCTCAAAGGGTTAAAAAAGGACACACTGGAAAGGAACAAAGTCCAGAGTTCAGGCCACCCACGAGGTAACACTATCACACATACTTTCAGAAGTGTTTGTTTCAGGAAAGTGGTCCACAGCACCAGCCAAGGGTTCAGAGGCTATGGGGTGCCTCTTGGGGTCTGGGACTACAACTCCCACAATGCACCTCTTCAAGTTATGGAGTTGCTCCAAACGTCTTCAAACTTCAAGATCTTCTTCCAGAGGTCCTTTTTGTGTCCTTGAAGTGTTCACAACTTGATCCAAGGTACCAGAAGCTCTAAGTTGCTCCTTGGGAGTTGGGACTACAATTCCCAGAATGCACCTGGTCAGAATCCTCAAATGGCCACTGGACGCTGGTCAGCTGGGCTCTGCTTGCAGGACTTGATGCAGGGGACTCTAAGCAGCTCCGTTGTACCTGTAGCAAATAGGGAGTCCCTTCCTGAAGCAGTAGAAGACAGGTAAAGTCATTTTAGTGGTGAAGCCCAAGTGTGCAGCTGGTGTAGTCCTCCAGAGTGCAGTGTCCAGGTGCAGGTCAGGGGTCCAGCAGGGCAGACCTTCTTCTCCTGTAGTTCTTCCTTGTTGGAATCTGATAGGGATCTGAGGTGTGGGTGCAGGTCTGCCAGTTGTATCCCAGTTCCTGGGTGAAAAACAGGGGTGTCCTGGTTCTCCAATCAGGGGCAGGGTCCTTCCCCCTGTGATGACCACTTCCTGGGAAGTGTGGTAAAAATCAATCCCAGGGAGCAACATTCCTCAATTCCATCATGGCTGAAAGTGATTTTTGGAGGTTACATCTGGCTGAGCCCACCCACTGGTGTGGCTAAAAATCCTAAACACAACCCTCTCCTGCCCTCTCCTAATCTAATGAAGGGGGCACCTAATTGTCTGGGTTTGCAGGATGTGGGGGTGTTGCTGGGTTGCTCCAAATCTCCTTCTCTGCCTTTGAAGACCAGTTTGGCAGCTGTCCCCCTTCCTGCCTCACCATCTGCTGAGGGGAGATCTCCTCCCACAGGCACATTTCTTTGTGTGAAGCCAGGCCACTTCACACCTCATCAAGGCAGCCTGGCCAGGCTGCCAGAGGCTGGCCAATCACAGCAAAGCAGCAAAAACATTGCAGGGCTGAAGTTGGCAACTTTTCAGGTAAAGTTTAAAACTCTTTACCTGAACAAGTTATATTAAATCCCACAACTGGAAGTTGTGGGATTTATTATAGCAATTAATTTGATACCAAATGCCTGGTTTCTGTTACTTAAGGGGACTATTTAAAATTCCCCTTAAAATTAAAATTAAAACAAAGTTTCCCCCTTCTAGCCTATGGAGGACATTCACTACAATGAGGGAAAAATGAATTTGGCTGTTTTTACCTCACCAGGGCTTATATAACTATTTTTTATAAGGTCCCTGCTTATAGTTGCATGGCATCCAGCTCTAGGGTCACATAGGGCACACCTTAGGGGTGACGTATAGGTAAAAATAAGGTAGTTTAAGACTTTGGAACTACTTTTAATTACAAAGTCGAATTTGCATATAACTTTAATTTAAAAGCAGCCAGCAAGGCAGGCCTGTCTTTAAAATGACACTGGGCACCTCAGCAGTGCACCTATGGGTGCACTGCCTGTGCTGGGGTCCCTAAACCTACATGCCCTACCATATACTGGGGACTTATAGGTAGGTTGACTTAGCCAATTATAATTTGCATACTGATTTTACACAGAGCACAGACCCTGGGACTGGTCAGCAATACCCAGGGCACCATCAGAGTCAGGAAAACACCAGCAAAAAGTGGAAAAGGGGGGCACAAAGTTAGGGGGCCACTGCAATCAGCCCTGTTCTCTCACACAAAGCAAAATAGATACAACAGTGATTAAGCAAATTGGTGGAGCCCCATCAACCTTTGGCAAGGCTGTTCACAGTTCTTGGGTCTATGTTCCATCTTGCCCCAATTTTGAGACATATTCAAACTTCTCATTCTTGCAAGGCTCAAATTCCAGTATCAAATTGAGAGCAATACATCCCTTCACTGGTCGTTGAACCTGAAAAATCTCTTGAAAGGTCTTGACCTCCATACAAAATTCATGACAGTGGTGGGATGTGCTGCGGTGGGCCTCTTCCCTTATGTGGCAAGTAGGAGACTCCAAGGGATTCTTCAGCCTCGCATCCTTTCAATTGTGTGGTGCTCTGCATTTTGTCTGCAGTGTCCCATGGTGGGTGAAACTCTGGGTTTCCTGTACCTTTTTCTCCCCCTACTTGCTGCTGGTGAACCATCGTCTGCAGGAGAGTCATTGCAGAAGAGTTTCTATAGTGCTTTTTTCTTTTTCTTTTCATGCAGCCTTTCTACTCTCTCTGTCCTTCCTTTGAAACTTACTAGACATTCTTTCTTTTCTAACTCCATTGTCTTTTTTCTCTGTAGGCATACTTGAGGACAGTGAGGGGGTGTGACATTGTGGGACCTCTAGGGTGGATGGAGCACATTTTTATTTCACTTCCTTTCTTCCTAACGTGGCTTCCAAGGATCACAATGTTGCTCTTCCAGTTTTTTTTCTGTCTCCTTCTTCTCCAGAACCAGAACTCCTCCATAGTCTTGAAGTAAAAAGAGAACAGCATATTTACTTTTCAATGCTTTCTTTCCCTTTGTCAACCAGAAAATCCTTTTGTTACTTCTGGTGGCTGAAGATCAAGGTGGGAAGGCTTCCTCCTTAACAAGTACACAGATCCATTCACCAGTTACCTTGGCCTACTCTTTGGCAGACATTCTGGCTGAGATTCAAGGAAGATTCACTAGAAGTCTTGCAGCATCTTGGGCAGACAGACTAGGAATTATTAGTGCACAGAAACGTTGTGCTGCCAACTGGGCTCTACATAACATTTGGTTCACCAATGCAGACTTCAAGAACTGCTGAATGATGGCAGGAACCTTGGTATAGATGTTCTTAACTCTACTTTGTCCTAACCTTTTAGACTGTAATATTATATTTTGTCAGTGGGTAGCATTGAATTCCTCATGTATTTCATTTGAGATGAAGTCAATTTTTTTGTCTTGCTATTCCTTATGAGTAATGACAACAATGAAGTTGAGGGACGTGAAGGTGGTGTCGCAGTTACTTACCAGTGATCTTCATTACATCTAATGCTACTTGTCCTCATCCACGTTATTATGACCTGCCAACCCAACCACATTTGTCTGACCTTGGTATGTCAGGAGCATGTGGGCACTGCTAGCTTCTTAATGGCATCCAATAGTGGATGGCCAAGGCTTTCATTTTCTAGCATGTCCTGAAGTTTCCTGGATACGTATATTTAGGACAAGTAGTTATCAGGATGACCGGTAATTAGTTAGGACATTAGTCCTAAACAGGCAATGGGATACTAAATGGGTATTACACATTTAGAGAGGGACAGACCTTTCACACATCTTCACTGAGACCCCAGTACTCCACCACTAATAAAGTTGGAGAACTGATTTACCTTACTGGTGGGAGTATATATGCCTACGAATATTGTGCCTCTGCCATGAGCAGGCCCTGTCACAAGGCAAAGTCACAAGCCCACGTAACATTTTAAAAATACTGTCAGTTAGGAGGTGGAAATATTTGGTACAGACCATAATCTAAGGAGCTGAGAGATTGAAACAGAAAGATCTGTAACCTGAGACTTTCATGAGTGTCACGAGTTTCTGAGAACCTAGTAAATGGGGTATGGAGAAAAAATGTGTAACTTTCTCAATAACATTGCCCTGTATTAGTAATGGCTAAAACTGAGCAGTGACTGCATCTGGTAAAATCACCGAATGTGTTCTGCTAGGAATTGGGCCCCTGTAGAGTACATATTGCCTTCAAAGTGATTAAATGAGTTCTGCTAGGAAACTGGCCCGTGTAGTGTACATATTTTCTCTAAAGAATTTGTGAGGTCTCGCATTGGATATGATTCCTTTACATTTCATTTGGTAGGCTTAATTTTTCTTCATCACAAATGTTTTATTGAGAAAAAGATGACGCATAATTCATGTGCTAAAACAGTGGTTATTAACCTTTGGACTTCTGTGGAACCCCACTTTATCATTACTGGAACCTGGGTACTCCGACTGAATCGTTATTGGAATTTGGGGAACCCCCACGGAGTCACTACTGGAAGCCAGGGGCCCCAGCCTAAACTTTGTCAATAATGTGAACCACAAACCAAAACACGAAAAATACAGAAACAAGAATTAACCAAACAAGTACACACATTAAAACACATTCTACTTAATTTGCAAACAATTATAAATAAAAAATACAAATTAAAATGTTAATAGGAAGGCTAAATTCAATTGAAGCCACACATCATTATACTCTATTCTGTTTGATGCTCCGCCACTGCTAAAATAAATCAATCTGAGGATACTAATTTAATTTTCGACCACCAACTTCAAATCCCTTGACATTTACAGTATGTATTAGAATGTTCAATTGTACACTTAGCCAGTTTAGTGATATACACTATATTAACTGTTAATATTATTTAATTTTCTAAGCAGGAGTGGGCCCTCTGAGGATGCTTTGCAGACCCTCAGGGATCTCTGGTCCACATGTTGGGAACCACTGTGCTAAAACATTGACAGGAACACCCATTAACGAGGGAATGGATGCTGCTTTTCATATTTTGCAAAATGTTGCTGTCCAAGTCTGTTTTTAAGCGAGGAATTCAGTAGGTTTGAAACTGAGTTTGATTTTTTTCTTCCTATAAAATGTTTGTGAGTTTTGGGTGTTCATATGATAGAGATAATAAAAATATGACATACTGTATGTCTTTTGTACATATCACTCTTGGATTTTTTCATTTTTCGCAGACCTATTTTAGTGGTTCTTGGACTTCTGACAGTGTGAGGCTAGTAACCTCCCTTACATGAGTCTTTATCATAAAATTTGGTGAATTATTGGAAAACACCTGCATCCGTGTTAGTGATAAAAATGTGCAAAGACTGTTCATGTCACATACACGTCTAATAAACAATGTGGGAAAGAACAAAACATTTACCAGCCCAAAGTAGGATTACATAACTCAATGAATGACTCATGAGACAGTCGTGTAATATTGGAGGCAAAACTATAGTGCTTAAATGCCAAATCAACACGTTCTAACAGTCCCAAGTGTAAATCTTACATTAAGTAAGTTCACTTCCTGTGTTTCTGACATGACAAGTGCCAGTGGCTTAATGGCAACATCTGAAACATGGACATTTTACCAATGTTCTCGTTACATTGGTAACATACATAAAAGTGTGGTTACTTTACAGAATCGTAACAGGTTTAGATTAGAAAATACCAACCAGTGTTTAGACGGCCTGCATCTGTAGTATAGAAAAGGAATTTTCTGAGAACCTCATTCTTACAACATTTTGTTAATTAGTAAAAATCTAATGTTTAGCTAACTTAAATTGTTAGTACAAAATTGTAATCATTTTTAGAAATATAGCTAAACCTTACATTTATGTGCAGTGACGTCAAATCTGGTTTGACTGGGTAGGCAGTCTTTCTGCAGCTTTTAATTAGGTTTTTCTCTAGCACTAGGGGCCAGATGTATGAAATATTTTTGCACTTTTGACCAAAAATAAGAAATTGCAAAAATTTCGATTTTTTGCGTTGCGACCTGGTTTTGCGAGTCGCATTTTGCAATTCGGTATTACCAGTAGGAAATTGCGAGGCGCAAATTGCGATTCACAAAATCCAAGTCGCAAAGAGATGCATCAAAAAATCGCAAATTGCGGTTTTTCACAGAATGGCATTTTGCACATGAAAAATACCATGAACTGAAACCAGGTGGTAACCAGGTGCAACCTATATAAAGAGGCCCAGAATGCCTCAAACTCTTTTCAACAATGGCTGCACTCTACGTCATGGTGAGGAGGATGAGGATCTTGGCAGGTTTGGGGAGAGGGAGGAGGAGACGGGAGCGCATTTTCAGAGTGCGCATTACACTTTTTGACCTGACAGAGGAGGAAATATATGAGAGGTATAGGTTGAACTCAGCCATGATACTTGATCTGATAGCTGAGCTACAACCCATACTGCAGCGCAGAACACTAAGGACTCAGGTATTATGCTCCCTCCACCTACTCGCCTCAGGGGGCTATCAAGGGGTCATAGCAGCAGCTGGAGGGGTCTCACAGAGTACCCTCTCCAGATTTTTCAATGCATTCATCA
This sequence comes from Pleurodeles waltl, assembly GCF_031143425.1. Taxonomy (NCBI): domain Eukaryota; kingdom Metazoa; phylum Chordata; class Amphibia; order Caudata; family Salamandridae; genus Pleurodeles; species Pleurodeles waltl. The sequence continues at coordinate 646,042,025 of NC_090443.1, read as the reverse complement.
ACGCCATGCTGAACAAACTACAACAGTACATCAGATCCCCTCACACCCCACAGGAATTACAGCAGACAAAAATAGAGTTTTACCAGATAGCACAGTTACCCCACGTCCTAGGTGCCATAGATGGCACACATGTGGCAATCTGTCCACCATCAGCCACAGAGTATGTGTACCGCAACAGGAAATACCAACATTCCATGAATATACAGGTGATATGCAATGCCTCCTACATCATTACTGATCTCGTGGCAAGGTACCCAGGGAGCACACATGATTCTTACATCTTTCGCCACAGCGGGATTCACACAGGACTGCTAGATGGGGAGTTTGGTGAAGGATATCTACTAGGTATTGTCTCTCTGTACACTGGCGCATTGATGGCGTACCGTTGTCAGATGGCTCAGTTACTCATCACACCCTCTGTCCCTTCCAGGAGACAGTGCTTACGCAGTGCGCACCTACATGATGACGCCCTACCTCAATCCTACAACACCAGCTGAACGGAGATACAATGCAGCACACAGGGCAACCCGCAACGTGGTGGAGCCACATTTGGACTGCTGAAGAGTCGCTTCCGGTGCCTCCACAAAAGCAGAGGGGCACTACAGTACAGTCCAGAGACTACATGTAGAATAGTGGCTACTTGTGCAATCCTGCACAATATAGCTACCACCAGGGGGATACCTGTAAAAATATGTGAATCTGAATCAGAGGAGGATGACAATCCCATACCACCTCTACAGCCAGCAGACAGGACCAGTGCAGCAGAGGGAAGGCAAAGGCGTGCCGACATCACACACAACCATTTCAGACGTGAGTATGAATGACGCAAATCCTCTGTACCTGTAGTGAAATAAATGTATTACCTTAAGTCAGGTAATGTACATGTGAGTAATAACAAAAAACAGGTAATGTGAGAAACGCAAACCAATGAAGAACCAGAGTTATGCCCTATTACTTCATAGTGTCAACAGCAGTCCAATGGCAGCTAGAGTCATTTTTTGTGCCCACGTACACCACTCGGGTGCCCAGTTACATCACTGGCACCTCTATTGTCACCCTCAGTGGCAGTGCTGTGCCTGGCACTGTGCCGTCTGGTGTCCGCTGCTGGTACAGCAACACTGCTGATGCTGGAACTGTCCTCAGTGTCCCCCAGTGCTAGCTCACTCGGAGTGGCTGATCTTGGTCCCATAATGTGTTGGATCACATTGGTGACCTGCACAAGTCCATTTACAACGTCCCTGCTGCTGTGTGCTGCCTCCACTTTCGCAGCCAATGCACGACGGGCAATCAGTGCTGTAGAATTTGCCATCCTGTTAGAGGAACAACAGAAGCTGCCAAACATGGTACGGAATCTGCGCTCCTGTCTGCGCTGGCTCACCCTCTCATGGCGCAGCTCCTGGCAGTGTTCATGGACAGCATTTGTAAGGTCCCTGGTGCCCTGTGATGCCTGCACCTGTCCCTCATGCAGCTGTGCAATGTTATTATTGAGGGAGTCAAGTTGGCGATGCAGGCCCATCATGTTGCAGTTATGTTTGCGCAGGTTTTTATCTAATGCAAGGATCTGCTTATTTTGTAGACGCTGCTGCTGCAACATAGCAGCTTCCAGGCCACCAAATAAGGAGGGACCCTCACCTGCCTCATGCTGCTGTGCCCAGGAATCAGTCGCAATCCTGCGTTGTGCTGTGGTTGGATGACACCTGCCCTCCTGAATCTGGCTGCGCCTGTCTGTTGCTGATGGGGTACTTGGCCCTTCCTGCTGCTCATCAGAGTCATTTCTGAGCTCTGGCAGTGGCAGTGCCCTGGGCCTGTGTCATACAGTTGCTATGTTAAGGGACCCACTGGTGTTAGAATCTGAGGCCAGATGGGTGTCTGTCTCGCCTACCCGTGCAGATGCTGTGGCTGCTGGGCCTGGCCCACCTGCAACAACAATATGCAGCATGTCAGTTATGTATGTTACATTTTCGGTCAGACAATGGCAATAAAGGTACAGGTACTTCTCTACACGGTGTTCTGTGTGTTGTGTTCCTCTGGGTGTCACTCTAATTAAATACATTGTTGTGCTACTTTCAGTTCTGGGTTGTGGACTGCCACTACCATAATGCATTGTATTGCTGCTTCTAAGATGTGGACTTGACTACTTCTCACACTGTTTCACATTGCTTGCTAATTCCTAAGGGGCTTTTGTGCATACACATATAGGGTTACAAATCAATATTGCACTTACCTTGGCTGGTACTTTGTGTGCCGGAGGTGTCGATCTCTGTGACCCCAGTCACAGCTTCAGGGAGGAGTGTGGACTCCACTAGGTCCTCCAATGGTGTTGATGGTGCCTCTGTGGGTGGACCGCCTCCTGTGCCCCTGGCCTCCACAAGTCTCCTTGCCACCCTCTCCTTTGCACGGGACCGCAGGTCATACCACCTTTTTTTATCTCTTCAATGGAGTGCTGTGCCATTCCAATTGCGCAGATTTTTGACTGTGTGTCAAACCATAGTCTCCTCTTCTCACTCTCAGGCACCTGGAGTGAGCTTTTTCCAAACAGGCAGTCATGGCTCCTGATCACCTCCTCAGTTAGCACCTCAAGCTCCTGCTCGCTGAATTTCAGCTTGCGCTTCCTTTCACCCTTTTCCTGTGCTTGGCCTGGGGTATCCATCCTTGCTCAGGTGTTCTGGCTCCTTCTGAGTGCTACTCTGTGTGGCTGGGCTGCTCTCTCTCAGGATGCTGGTTTGAGTGTGGCACCTGAAACTTCCTGGGATGACTCATTTCCTGCTGGTGATGTCATCAGGCTCCTCCTGGTGTGCTTTCTCGAACTTTCTCGCAATTTGCGATTTCTTACTGTATCGCAAAAAAATCGTAATATGCAAAAATGCAAATTGCGATTCGGTAAATGGGCCTTGCAAATCACAAATAGCGATTTTTAAGAAATCGCTATTTCCGAATCGCAATATTGTTACATGGCCAATTGCAACTCGGAAAAAGCGATTTCTTAAAAATCGCTATTTGCGATTCGCAAGCTCCAGTTTTCACAAATATGGCCCTAGATCACTTAATAAGGCCCGAAGCTACCCCAAATACTGCACTCTGCTAGGAGAATTATAGAGTTTGGCTCTCTGGGATATGTTGGGGACAGGCCTTTAGGAAGACAAGGGCCTTTGTTTCAAATTACCTGACTTTGCCAGGTAGCTGAATCCTCTACTTAGCAGACACCCATCAAAGGAAGAGATGTCAGTTCACCTAATCAAAGATATGCCTGGCATACTATCGTCTCATACACATGTTAAACAAAAGGATACTGCATGGAATTACATTTGTAGACACTATTCATAGACAAATACTTCTACCTTTCTCCCAAGAAGGACTATTAAGGAATGACCATGGTGGATGTGCTTTCCTTTTTGCTAGAGAAGACTGTCATTGAGTAGCATGGGAGGACTAAAGCTGTGCATAGGGTATGAAAGAGCAGAATCCAGGTGTCATCTCCTCATCCATTTTGAATGAGCATGGAACAGTGCTTGCTGAAGGGATTTGACTTCCAAAGATGTGACCCTAGAGTGCTAGAAAAGTGTTTAAAGTGAAACACAACCTCAGAAGCTATACGTTTCAGGTTTGTCCACCACTGAGTTTTTCAAACCTTCATGGGTACCAGTGCTGCAGATTCCAGCCTCACCGACTAGGTGCTTTCAACATCTCTAAAAAGGACTGAGGGGAAGATTTATCAATCAGTTGTGTCACTCTTTCACAACACATGGGGGTGTAACAGCATCACAACTACTAAGTCAGATTTATCAAGCCATGCAAGGACTCCTTGTGTGGTTCTGTGAGGCTTGATATATCTAGAGTAATACAACACAGAGCAAATTGCTGCATTGCGATACTCTGCCCCATGAAGGCTTTCCATGGGGGAAGCAAGGGTGTTCTCATGTATTCACCCATGGATTTTGGCGCATTCACAGATTTACCATTAATGGTAGACCTGGTCATGCATAAAATGCTACGCCTCCCAGGTGAGGCATAACAAGGAGAAATAACTTAAATTCTTCTTATTTTTTCCTCTTTCTTTGTGGGCTGCATTTGCCAGGATCTTCCTCATGGCCTATTACACTCAATAACTGTAATCTGTCAATGAGGAAAGTCTTGTTATATTTCTGCAAAGACACATTTTGAGCTGATTGGTCGTGATTGTTTCTCCTTTCATTTTATTTACTCATATCACAGAGTACCTTGAAGATTTTAGTCAAGTCTGAACTGACGTCTGACAATTGATGTTAATCAGTGTGTTTTATTTTCCTTAGTTTTATTGCTAACAACACACATATTATGCACTGACACAGAGTAATTTGAAATGTTCTATTTAATTTGCAGACTTTTTTCCACCAGGAAGTTTAAGCTGGATTTCAAAATCTGTTTACCAGTTATTATGTTTTTGTTGTTGTATGCTTTTAAAAGGGAAATGGTGCAGATTGAGTGTAATAGACCATGAGGAAGATCTTGTTAGGATCAAAACACGTTGCCATTAAACTACATCAAAACCTTGCTCTGGAGTGCTAGTGTTAGTGCCTATGATACACAACAATTCCCTTTGAAGAAATCGATCTATCTATCTGTCTATTCACATGAGTTATAGTTATCTTAGGGCACGAGTTATAGTTACTTGAAAGAAACCTAACTATAACTACTGAATTTCTTTGATTTTGTATGAGTAAATTGAGAACCTAACTATGATGTTCCTGTAACCTTTGCTTTTTTAGGGTGAATTTCTATGTTTTTTTTTACATATAGTAATTTTCATTAATATACATTAATCCAACCACCACTGTTGGCCACAGGGTCTGGCCAAAGCCAACCCACGATAAGCACCCAACCTTGCACCATGCATGGCCTCTGCCCGTGCACAGTAGGGGTTGCCCGCAAGAGAGGCCAGCAGCCAACTGCCCTAGCCACCCAACCCCATGCTGTGCACAACACTTTCACCATGCACGACGGAAGTCGGCTACGGCCTTTCAGTATGTGAGGATAGGTGTGAGACAGTGTATCTGGGGGTGAAAGTGGCTGTCAGAGTGTGTGTCTGGGTGGGAGAGTGCTTACATCATTGTTGTAGGTGTGTGAGTGGGTGCATGAGGTTGTTAGTGGGTCTGTGAGTGGGTGTGTAACTGATTGAGTTGGTCAGTAAGTGGGTTCATGATGGTCTGATTGGACTGAGAGTGAGTGCATGAAAGTCTGAGTGGGGCTGTCGATGGGTGCATGAGTGTTTGAGTGGGTCTGTGAGAGGGTGCGTAAGTGTTTGCGTGGGTGTGTGAGTGGGTAAAACATTGAAAGAGAGAGGGAGAAAGAGAGAGAAAAAGCAAGAGAGGGGGAGACATAGTTGTTTAGGTATGGATATATGACAAACTTAGAATGAGTTATTTCTAGACAAATTAAAAATAAAAATGTATTTGTAATTTAAAAAGAGTAAGATTACCTTTCAGTATGAGGCTTAAAGATTTGTAGTTAAAAAAAAGATGGAAATAAGTCAAGCTGGACTCGAACTCTCAACACTCAGTGTGAAGGTCTGTGACCTTCACACTGAGCTATTTACTTTTTTATTTTATTATCTTAGCCCTATATGGGTAATCTGGGACCGCGAGGGAGCCCTCAAGGACTCCCCGGCAGTCTTAACAGATTGTTTTTTTTTTCTTTTAACACATTTTTCAACAAAATGCCCTTTACGGGCTATCTGGCACAGCAAGAGAAGTCCTAAGCCTTCCCTGCTTGCTGAAGCATATCATCTCTGTCTCCAGTGCAGGGGACAGAGATGAAAGCTCTGCTGTTTGACAGCGGACCTGCTTTAGAGTGGAGAGTGGTTACTGTGGCTTGGCTGCAGCATCAAAGCTGCAGCCAAGCCACAGAGTACAGCTATGACCTGCTGTAGACATCCCAGATCATAGCAGGAGCTGGACCTGGGGGGTGGTGGTCCCCAGGGCTATTAGCAACTTGAAGATGGGGGCCACACTGCCCCCCTCCAATGAGGACATAGCCCTGGGGAGTTAGTGGTCTCCGGGACTAGCTGGAATCCGAAAGGGACCCTCGTCCCTCTTTTTATGCTTTGCCCCGGGGGTGGTCTCCGAAGCACGGTGGGACTGTGAGCCCCATATATTTAAATCCAAGCCCTGGGGAGGTGGTGGTCCCCGGGGCATGGGGGGCCATGTTCTTCCCCCCTGATATATTTAAATGGAAGTCCCGGGGGTGGTGTTCCCCAGGGTGTGGAGGGGCTGAGGGTCCCCAGCATATATTTAAATCAAAGCTCTGGGGAGGTGGTGGTCCCTGGGGTGCGGGGGATGTGGGCACCCGCATATGTTAGAATGAAAGCCTCAGGGAGGTGATGGTCCCCGGGGCTGTGGGAGGCCCTCCCCACAAAATAAGCAATGCCCCAGGGGCCTATTAAAAAACAAGCTCAGGGTGTGATCTGGCTGCCGTAGGAAATGGGTGCCTGATAAATGTGCTCCACGCGTCAAGCTGAGCCCGGGGGCCTGGATGGGCTGTTGAGGGATGGGAGTGTTTCCCTATGCTAGGCGCTGCCGGCTCACACAGAGGGCGAGCGCCGGAGGGGGCTATTCCGTCGTTCCGGACGGCAAGAGCACTGTAGTGACCCTGCGGCCCTCCGATGTGAGAGGAGCCGCGGCCCAAATTCTCTCCTTGCGCGGAGAGCACTTGAGGAGCATGGGGTGGCGGATTGGTACCCGCCCACAATCAACGACCCATGGTGAAGTCAAGTCAACATCCACCAGGCTCCTGAAGACCACACTGGGTCGTGGGAGTGCCAGAGAGAAGCTACTTGCAGCCTTCCCCTCCTGCACAGAAGTGCGCCCAACGCCGCGGATGGAGGGAGACAGATCCTCCGATTCCGCTAGAGTACACCTTCACCAGAGGGCCACACGGATGCGCTACAGCTCCTTGCCACACGAGCTGTGAGGAACGCATGCCAGCGTGGACCACATCTAGCCATGTAAGCAGGATTTCACCTCCATAATCCTGTCCCCTGGAATGACGGGATCAGATGGAAGGGGATTGATCATTGCGAAGTGGCATGAACTGGGTGTAGCTGAAGGGACTGACCCAATGCACAGACTCCCGGGGAGAGAGCCTTGCCCCAGGGTGGACGCACCACCCTTACAATTGTGACCGGCCCATATCTGGAGCAGTCTCTCATTGGCTGCATATGCGACCAGGACTGGAGCTACGCACAGAGATTGGGCTCGATTTGGAGGGCTTCAGATGGGTAGTTGGCGGCAGATCACTGGCCCTGTGAAGTGTGCTCAGCCTACCACTCCCATGAGTGGCTACTACAACAACCACATAGTCACATAGCTGTTGCCAGCCCCACCTCGCAGCACACACAGAGGGGTTCCGGTGCTGGTCCACCCATTAATCGGAGACATCTACGCCTTCCACACAACCACGGCTTAGCCCCATAACTACGAGGATCTCCTGCAGTTCCTCCCCGGGACCCCTTCTTCTCTTCAGGTGGCGATGCCACGAGGGAAATCATCGGGCAGACACTGCCGCCAACTATTGTTCTCAGAAGCTATTGCGACACCGAGACCTATGATGGCGCCTGCGACCCCTTCTAGCTCAGCGGCCCAGCTGGCTGACTCTCACCCCGCCGATGAAACTGACCGCATTTTGCAGGAAATCACAGCAGTGGGATGCATCTAGAGGCAATGGACTTGAAGATTTCAGACCTCTCTGAGGCCTCTACCTCCATACGGGCCAATATAGCCTGTTTCCAGGTAACAGTTATGGACCTAGATCAACGTCTCACAACCGTTGAGGATCACATCACGTCTCTGCCAGTTCGGGACGTGGGGATACAGTCCTTGTGGGCGAAGATCACAGATTTGGAGGAGAGAAGCAGGTTTTGGCATACCGGAACACAAGGAAGGATACAGGTGGCCTCGGACGTCTCCAGAGTAATGAACGCGAAGCGGAAAGCCTTCTTAGCACTACGACCACAAGTCAGGAAGCTAAACATCAAATTTGGCCTTTGCGAGCCTGCTTGTATGTGGACTACTCTGGATGGTAAATCAAGAGATTTCCTCGATCCTGCAGACCTTAGCTCTTTCATGGATGACCTGGCTATGCATCCCATGTACCTCGCCCCGGCCCACCTGAGCACGGATTCCCCGACTTTGGAGGGTCCTTCTGCTATAGCTATTCCTCACCGCAACACTGCTTCGAAGAAGAGGGGACAGACCTATGACCATGCCTTGAAATCGCAAGAAGGCCGCAAACATGCTCTTCAGGCTGTGATTGCTCTCACACAGGATCAAGGCAGAGACAAATCCCTATCTCCTTTGAAATCTACGCTGACCATGGAACGCCCGTAGGGCTGAACTCCCGACACAACCGAGAACCTCTGGCTCGAAGCATACCCTTCCTTTCTGGACAGAGAAGTGACTGGTTCACTTATTTGTGCTTCTATCTACCTCTGCTATGATCGGAGCAGCCAGCATTGTAACTATTGGGACTCTTGTCTTTGGCACTACTGTTGGTATTGTATGCCCCTACGCTCAGAGCTCCTAACACATTTGGCTCGCGGGGAGCATTCTGCCCTTCCTAAGGCCTTGCCTAAGACAGGGTTGTGGAGATGTGACATAGGATAGCCGTCTTCTGTTTTTCCCCCTCTGTTTATAGTTCTGATTACGAGTTCCTCCGGCTAGTATGTTATATGTTTAGTGTTATCAGTACTGTTTGAGCTATATTGGCCTAAATATATTGTGGGGTGAGGACCCATCATCTGGTATCTACCTTCCTTCTGAGGCTCCCCCACCAGTTCTACTAGTTTGAGTCTGCCATTGTCCACAAACCACTGGAGACCATGGGTCAGATGTATCAAAGCTTTTTGCATTCGCAAAAGGTGCAAATGCCCGTTTGCGAATGCAAAAAGCCATTTCAGAATGTATCAAAGGCATTCTGAATGTACTTTTAAGGAATCAGTAGAATAGCGATTCCTTAAAATTGCGACCCTGTTTAGAGAGTCACAAATTGTGATTCTCTAAATAAGAAATCGCAAATAAGGAATCCTTATTTGAGATTTCTAAAGCACATGTAAGAAGCAATTCCTTAATGCGAATTGGGCATTAAGGAATCGCTATTTACCACCAAGTTGAACTTGGTGGTAACCATATGCAAATTGAAAGAATGCATTTAAAATGCATTTTTAAAATTTACATGTAAAGCACACATGCCCTTTTTGGCATGTGTGCACCTTACATGATGTAAAAAAATATTTTGGTGTGCAGCCAGCACCCTGGACTTTGCATTTCCAAAAATTGCGAATTACAGTTAGGAATTCGCAATTTGGGAAATGCAAAATATTCGCAAATATGGGCCTACAGGCCCATAGCTGCGAATGGGGGCTGTATCGCAATTTGCGATTCGGTAATAGCATTTGCTATTTTTAAGAAATTTGCGAATCAGAAATAGCGATTTCTTAAAAATCGCTATTTCCGACTCGCAAAATGCATTCTTGATACATCTGCCCCCATATCATGAGGAAAGTCCGTGTGGCCAACTTCCGGTCCCCCCCTATAATCGTTATTATATTGTCTACGCTCCCACGGGATCCAAACGTCCTTTTTTCCTCTCTCTGAATCGACTACTGACGGAGATCGGAGCCTCCCAGTACTTTCTCGGTGGGGAATGGAACCTAGCACAGGATGCCATCCTGGACCGATCAGAGGGCCTCGACATAGGCAACAACACTGACCTGACCCTTATAGGTGATATCCTAGCAGATCATGGTCTGCTGGATGATTGGCGCCTCTCACATCCATCAGACCGTGAATACACTTTTGTCTCACTAGATTATGGGTCCCAATCCAGACTAGGGGCCAGATGTAGCAAGCCTTTTGCGCCACGCAAACTGCGAAAAACGCAGTTTGCGAGGCACAAAAGGCCTTACGCGATGCACAACCTCAAATTGCGAGTCGGTACCGACTCACAATTTGAGGCTGCGACTCGCAAATAGGAAGGGGTGTTCCCTTCCTATTTGCGACCGCATCGCCATGCAGAGTTGCTTTGGGACCGCGAATGCGGTCGCAAACCGACTCGCAGTTACCAGTATTTTTTCTTTTTGCAGCTCGTTTTCCTTTAAGGAAAACGGGCTGCAAAAAGAAAAAAAAAACAGCTTTATTCAAAAAGCAGTCACAGACATGGTGGTCTGCTGTCTCCAGCAGGCCACCATCCCTGTGACTTCCTAGACTCGCTTTGGGGTCGCAATTTGCGACCCACCTCATAAATATTCATGAGGTGGGTCTTTGCGACCCCATAGCGAGTCGCAGAAGGTGTCTGAGACACCTTTCTGCATCTCGTATTGCGAGTTGCAATTTTCGAGTCGCTATGACTCGCAAATTGCAACTCGCAATTTTCAACCTACCTACATCTGGCCCTAGATTATTTCCTCATCACCCACGGGCTGTTGCATACATTCAGGGAGTTCCAGATCTTATCGGCCTTATTGTCCGACCACTCCTCGGTCTTAATGGCCCTAGACGTAAGCCCTGGCGACTTCAGACTTCTAGGTACCAGACATCGATGGGGAAAGAGCAACTCCAAGCCCATGTTGCCACCTATTTACTCAACAACAGAGGCTCAGTCTCCTCACCCCAATTGGTATGGGCTGCAGCAAAGGCGACGATACGAGGACAGCTCATGAGGGACGCTGCCATTGCTAATACCCAAAGGAGGGACAATACATGAGTTCTGGAAGACTGTATAGCCCAGACTACTCGTGAATACACCCGGACTCCCTCCCCTACCATCTGTCGCAGCCTGGAACAAGCTAAAATGGAGCTCAATGCTCTCTTCACATCACAGGCAGAATACACGCTACAGCGACTGAAAGGTCGCCACTGTGAGCATGGAGAGATGGTAGGAAGAATATTGGCCGTCCAGCTACGCCATCGTTTGACAATCCATTTACGGACTCGTGGTTCAGAGGAGACCTCGCTAGAGGATAGAGGATATGCTTCGAACATTATATAAGAAGCATCGTAAAAAAGGGGGACAAGACAAAAAATAACTGGAAAGAAGAATTTGAACTGGAGTATATTGAACGGATATTATGGAGGAATTCAGCATATAGAGAAAAGAAATACTTGGCGATATAACGAAACAGCCATAAAAAGCCCTTAGGAAGTCAAGGGGAGATATAACCCAGATGAAACATTTGTTGGCTTGGCTGGAGTGGAATGGAGAAGAAGCAATAAAGAACATTTTAAATCAGTTCAGGGCTTATTTGTGATTTTGAATATTACATTGAAGACAGGTGCTTGGTGTATTATTAATTAAGGGAACAATCTAAGGATTGTCAAGTTACAAGGTTTATTCTGGGGAGGTACCTTGAAATAGCACCGTCAATTGGATATGAGAAGATATTAATGGTGAGTGCTAATTCTCCTTAAACCACACCATCAGTAGTTTAGTTTTTCAAGACACTACACAAGTGGTACTGGACTCCTCAGAAACTGTGGTCTGCAGGATTACTACCCCATACCTCCTGCTGGCGGTGTCCCCATGTCCGTTGTGACCTGCCTTACATCTTGCATGATTGCCCTGTTATCCAACCCTTCTGGCGATCGGTGGGGTGTACCCTTAGGGAAACACTACCCCTGCTGGCCTCCCTCACCCCTTCTCTTTTATTGTTGCATGATACCAATGATCTGAGTGCCCTGTCCCGATCACAGCAACGTTTGTTACACACAACACTGCCCACGGCCAAATTGTGTATCCTCAGATATAGAGCTTGGAGACTATCCCTTCCCATGGGGAATGGATCACTGCGATGTATCAAGCAGGCTCGCATGAATGGATTATCTACAGTCTTCAGGACAGGGTGGATGTGTTCCTTCAAACATAGGCCCTGTTCCTCTCCACACCACTGGACTGAGCGCTGCATTACAAATGGTTTGCTCCAAGGTACATCGCAGCGGTCCCTCCCACTCAGGAGCTATATACACACATACACGTGCACCACCCGCCACACCTACTATACAATCATGTAATATAACGTAATATGCTCTGTGAATATATATATTTGCTATATTTAGACATGTGGCTGCGCTAGGGCTTGGCCCTGCCTCACCATAGGTAGCTTCACTTCATTATCCCCCCCCAGTCGCTTTCCTTCTCCGCTCTCACTTTCACTTTTACTTTCACCTTTTCAGTTTTGCTCCTACTCTATTACTTCCCTCCCTTTTCTCAACCTTGGACCAGGTATAAATGAGTACCTTTATTTCCTGCTACCCCCCTCATTCTTAGCTTCCCCCTTCCCCTCTCTCCCCACTCCCCTTTCCCACAGCTATAGCCCGTATTAACCTTTGATACATACCCACAACACATTATGAGGCCATTGCGGCCTTTATCCTTTGCTTAGCACTTCCCTTCTCCCCCCCTTCGCCCACCTTCCTAACATTCTGGTTCTTTCCTTTTTCCCCCTCCCCTCACCCCTCCCTGCCCCGCTCCCCTGCGCGTACTCCACCAACTCTTTCTCCTTCTTCTTCCCTCGCCCCACCCCTCTCCCGTCCTTCTCTTTCCTGTTGGTTCTTTACATCCTTCCTTCTACCGTCCTGATTCTTCCTATCTGCGGCTGGCTCACGGCCCCCATTCCCGAGGACCCACAGTATTACCCCAACTTCCTTACATAATATGCATGTACAGAACCCCGCATTACCCATCCCAACATTTGTAGGCTCGGAGACCCTTGGAGGACCGGAGCATCACTTCAAGTTAGGTCTACTTCTTAGCATGACCCAGCCCTGTTGATTCCTTTTGAGCCTAGATCAAACAAGATAGAGCTTCGGGTGGTTCTGAGAAGGGTCAATTGACAGCATCTCACTTTGATTCCCGGAGGACCTACCCCTTACTCAGACTGGGCATTGGGTGGAGCACGGGAGGCGTCACACACTGAGTTTTGGTTAATCACACCTGCTGCCACAATGAGAATATGATCTGTTACCGGACTTGCTGGTCCTTGTGTTCATCTGCACCTGATAGAATGCATATGTGTTTCTGTACCTTGCAATTCTGCATTTTTGAACACATGTATATTTGTACCACCAGCCTCGCATAATTTGCATGGTGGATGGATTATGTACTGTATTGTTTTATTGTATTGTCTTATTGGTTTCCCAAATAAAAAATTATAACACAATAAACAAGATCGGGAGCCCGCACTTATTTTTTTTGTTTTTTTTTGCCGCAAATATGCACCAAAAAATAATTTTTTAAAACATATTGTGAGCACCTTTAACAACAAAACCCAAATTTGCCGGATTACTACAGGAAGGGTAACACACTCACATGAAGTTCGCCGACTTCCCTACTAGTGTGGAGTATGCCCACTCCTACTAAAACAACATTACCTGGCCTAAATTCACACAAACTTCACAAATCACCTGCAATATGCATAAGCTGAGCAAGCGCAAATTCTACACCACACATGCTAAAACGCCGAGAACATACCCAACTCACTTAGGCGAGCTCCGAGATTCCGGGAAAGTCATGAGGAATTTAGAAACGCATCATACCTCCAATTTGCATTATTTCGAAAAACACTTTTAAACAATGGTCCCTCATCCTAGGGCCCCAAAGGGCCTAAACCGTCGCTCTGCCACCAAAACTGTTAACGCGTCCCTTTATGACTAATTTACTCACTTTGGGACTCGTTTTAGGCCAATGAATCTTTTGACCCTGATTGAAGACACCTTAGGACGAGATAACTAGTCAGCATGTCAATCAATATGTCAATAATGTCATCAAGGTTTAGAGTAATATGACAATTCAAATTAGTCAAAGACATTTAATAAAACTCAGAAACCACCATGACCTTGCAGTCATGAATAACCACACCAGTTTAGTACTATTATTTAAAGTTTATTCCCTATTGATTACAATTCTGCTAGCAATTTTATTAGTCTCAAAACCAAGAAACACATTAACATAGTCACAATATGGCAACTCTGATAAGATTTAATCAAAGCAAGAATCACGAATATTAGAACATAGCATGGCGTCAACATAGGTTATCGTTAGCAGAGCATCATCATTACGTTATTCAACAAAGCATAGATTCAGTCGTTTGTCTATTTGCGTCAGTTTAGTGAACCCCTCATCTAACCTCAAATCAGCATTGGCATGTTGGGCTTCATGCAAAACAATTTAGTAACACCAATTTGGAAACCATCTAACTATGGGCTCTGTCAAAAGAAGCATTTGGTACCTAGAAAGGAAAAGTAACAGACAATTACAATTTCATTGTGATATAGTTACCCTCCGTATTGGGTCAGCACTCAGGTTCGGTCTTCATCCTCAGGACGTCAGTTGATTCGCCATCAGGATTTCAGCAATCGGATAAAAGTGGGCTCTTCCCTCATAAGGAGGTAAAGTGTAAATAGGCAATATAAGGCAAGGATGGTTTTAAGAACCGAACAGCAAAGTCTCTATGCAGAGTGACAAAGTGTCTAGATCATAGCAAATCACATCAGCATCTCCCTAACTCTCCTAGTCTCCTATTCTCTCCTGTTCTGATTTACTTCCTTGTGTCAAGGGTTTTATCCCTTTTCTGTTGTACAATCCCCTAAAATTCTATTGGCTTGGGTCAGTATCCCACTATTTCCCTCCAATAGAGTTTCAATTACCTCATTGAATTTGTCACCCCATAACTGTTTGCACATAGTTTATTGGTTCTTATGATTGACTTCTTCAGTGGGTAGAATGTCCGGTATGATTTCATACTCTCGTGGTCTTCTTTGCATCTTTAGTCAGTGGCTCCATTGTCTGTACCGGTTCAGGCGACCTTGTACCGGCAAGTAGTCTACACTGTTGCGTTCAGCAAGAATGTTTCACTAAGCCAGTTGAATTTCATGGGAACGGATCTACTACAGTTAATTTAATCTTCTAGTTTGGAGAAAACAAGAGTTCATGTCCTTCAGCAAGTCAGCACACTGCACTTTAGAAAAACACATTTAATATGAAAGCCAGGCAGCTAGGCCTCGACTCATGGTAACTAAGGCCTAATGATTTATTAGCAGAACTTTTACATATAACCTTTTATTATTAGTGCAAAATCATATCTTAATATAACATTTCAACATTATTAGTCAGTTTCATTAGTCATTGTATATATTGACGGCCACTCCCCGTGGGCACATTTCAAGCGTACGTTTTAGCAAAATACAGTAACACGTTTTCTATGCAGCATTATTACACGTTAGTTCATAAACATTTCATATTAATATAAGCTACGCTCTCCCAACAACTTTTGTCATTGTCAGTGTGCAGCTGAGCCTGGGCTCAGAAGGGGCTGCTGTGGTCCAGGACACTGTTCGTCTGATCGTTAGACCTGCAGTGGGGAAGTAAAAAAAAAGAACAACACCGACGTCATGACTTCACGACGTTAAGGGCATACAAAGACACAGAAAAGTATTGACATCACGTTATTCTGGAAAGATGCACTTTTACAATTTACTTTTTTAATCGTATGTGACTTATCTGTCAGTCTAGGCCTTCCAGAACTGCATGCGAAGCACATTTAGAGTTCTTCAAACATTTTTTTGGCCATCATAAAAAAAAATCACATGATTGAAAGTGTAAGATGATGATCTATGTTGCTTTGTCAGTCACCAAACACCATTACAGCTCTGCTTACAATTCTGAGCTGGGAGCCACTGCGCTCCTGTGAAATGGTTTTCCAACTCAGATGAGTGTCAGGGAGTGCCTGCCACCAGGGTGTGCGCTAGATCGGACCTATCCTGACTCCAAGACCTGCTGCCACTTTTCCAGACAGAAAGCAAATTCCAAAGTGGCTGGCCATGAACAGCAGCCATTTCAGAAACATTAACAGGCCTCAATGGGTTTTCACCAGAGTCTGACTCTTAAAAGCAACACTTGGACTCTAAAATAACAAGTGAGTGGATGTGACGTAACATATGGAGCTGTCAACTATGGCACTGGGGAACTGGAATTGAATCTCGGCGTCGGCTCTCCCCATGCCTACAAAAAATAAGCCAATCTGAAGAAACAGACAATAAACAATGGTGAAACCAAAAATGACAAGTGCCTTACAAATGACGATCCTAACCTTTTCAAGCCTTCAAGTGAACGTATATCGGGTGAACGTTTACAGGAACAAAAGGCCAAGTGAGGAGAGAGTGGAGAGAAACATGGAAGATAAACTGCGCTCGTGAGCATGAGTGCTTATTGACAAACACAAGAGGCAGGAAACAAATAAAATAGTCCGTCTGTTAGAAATGGGGTCTTTGGTTGGCAGTCAGGTTACCCTCTATCCAAGCAAGGACCTTCAACCTAGTCAGAGTAAAGGAGAATCACCCTCAGTTAACCCCTGCTCACTCCCTTGGTAGCTTGGAACAAGCAGGCAGGCTTAACTTCAGAAGCAAGGTGTAAAGTATTTGTACCAACACACACAGTAGCTCAGTGAAAATACTACAAAAAGACACAACACAGGTTTAGAGAAATAGATAATTTTTATCTAAACAAAACAAGACCAATATTCCAACATACACAAGTCAAGTTATTAATTTTTAAAGAATAAGAGTCTTAAATCCTTTAGAAAACAGTGAGAACACTGTTAGCGTGCAAAAGTACCTGGGTAGCATCAAAATAACACCACACGGGTGAGTGTGCGTCAGAAAAGGTCAGCAATGCGTTGATTTCTCACTTGCAAGCGGGACCGTGCGTCCTACCTCCTCTGGTCAGGACGGCGTGCGTCGATCCAGACAGGCACCTCGGGTCCGGGCAGGCTTTGCGTTGTTTTTCTACGCCCAGCGATGTTGCTTAAAAATGCGGTCGCATGGTATTCCAAAACTGCGCTGCGTGGGGTTTGCATCATGATCAGCCTCTGTTAGCGGGTTTTGTGCATTAGTTCTCCAGCCACGTTGTGTCGATCTTCCAGCTGTGATGCAGGTGGAGCCTTGGTTTCAGCTGCAAAGATGGCAGCGTGTTGTTTATCAGCCGCGCCACGGAAGGTGCATCAAAACTTTCCCCGCATGGTGGTCTGTGTGTGGATTTTCAGTCTTTGTCTGCCAGCTTCACCTTTCAAGGACCCAGGAACTGGATAGGGCACCACTTGGCAGGGCAGGAGCCTCAGCAGAAAGTCCAGGTGCTAGCAGGGGAAGACTTTGATGGCCCTGAGACTTCAAAACCGGAGGCAATCTCAGTTCAAGCCCTTGGAGATTATTCACAAGCAGGAATGCACAACAAAGTCCTCTCTTTGTCCCCTTTCACAGGCAGAAGCAGCAACTGCAGGATAGCTCCAAAAAACACAGTCAGAGGCAGGGTAGCACTTCTCCTCAGCTCTTCAGCCTTCTCCTTGGCAGAGGTTCCTCTTGAGTCCAGAAGTGATCTAATTTTCAGGGGTTTGGGGTGCTCTTCTGCCTTTGAAGTAGGCCTACTTCAAAGGAAAGTCTCTCTTGTTTTTGAGATCTTCCTTGCCCAGGCCAGGCCCCAGACACACACCAGGGGGTTAGAAACTGCATTGTGTGAGGGCAGGCACATCCCTTTCAGGTTTGTGTGACCACCCAGCTCCCTTTGTGTCACTGTCTAGAGAGAAGTGCAAACAGCTGAACTGCTGAATTGACCCAGACAGGGAATACACAAACAGGCAGAGTCACAGAATGGTTTAAGCAAGAAAATGCCTGCTTTCTAAAAGTGGCATTTTCAAACACACAATCTCAAAACCAACTTCACTAAAAGATGTATTTTACAAATGTGAGTTCGGAGACCCCAAAATCCATATGTCTACTTGCTCCCAAAGGGAATCTACGCTTTAATTAAATCCATGTTAACCTTTGAGAGAGATAGGCCTTGCATCAGTGAAAAACAAATTTGGCAGTATTTCACTGTCAGGTTATGTAAAATACATTAGTATAAGTCCTACCTTACGCATACACTGCACCTTGCCCATGGAGCTGCCCAGGGCCTACCTTAGGGGTGTCTTACATGTAAAAAAGGGAAGGTTTAGAACTGCAAGTGGGCACACTTGCCAAGTCGAATTGGCAGTTTGAACTCCACACACAGACACTGCAGTGGCAGGGCTGAGACATGATTACAGGGCTACTGATATGGGTGGCACAACCAGTGATGCAGGCCCACTAGTAGCATTTGATTTACTGCACTGGGCACCTCTAGTGCACTGAACTAGGGACTTACAAGTAAATCAGATATGCAAACCATGGACATCAAATTACACATACATTTTACATAGAAGCAGTTGCACTTTAGCACTGGGTTAGCAATGGTAAAGTGCCCAGAGAAACAAAAACAGCATAAACAGAGTCCAGCACACATCAACAATCTGGAAAACAGAGGCAAAAAGTTAGGGGGGACCACGCCAAGGATGCTAAGTGCAGTAATCATGTGGGATCACTGAAGATTTAGAGATCCTTTATTCCAGTAATTCTAGGTGAGTACAGCATAGATAACTCCCAGCTTGCTCCTTCTTCTTACTCTCCCCAGTCTTCTTCTGATCCCAACCTTCCAATGAGGAATGTACCTTTCCTCCACATTCCATTCCATGGCCTAAAGCATCTTACTACACATCTTCCCCCCTAGACGTTTTGTTTAATACACTTACTTACATGCACACTAAAGTTTAAATGCAAACCCACAAAAGAGTACTACTCAAAACTATATACAACCTATAAACATGGCCCCTCCTACACCACATTAATGAACCCCCCACTCACTTAAAGTTACACAAATTCCCAACACTCCATTCTTTACCATCATCCAATTTGACAACTGAATTCATCACTTTCACTACCTTCTGAGGTTCACCAAGCTCACTCTCACCCTTCTTTACAACACCACATTTCTTCACCACCACCCAATCACCTCTTTTCACATTGATGTCCTTCACACCCTTCCTATTATCATAATGTGACTTATTTCATTCCTGTGAGCTTATAACTCTTGCTTTCATGCCTTCATGATCAACCCACACCTGTTTCTTCTCTTGCAACTACCACGGAGACTCCTTCGTTGACGGTTCTCTGCCCTTCAGAGCAACAAAAGGTGACACTCCAGTTACTGAGTGAGGGGTTATTCTATGTGCCCATAGCATCTTATTCAACTCCTCCCTCCAATCCAATCCATTGGCCAATGAAAGTTGAATGTTTTCCATAACAATCCTATTTACTCTCTCCACTAAACCATTCACTTGTGGTCAATATAGTGCCACCCTCTCATGTTTAATCCCCAGTCCAGTGAAGAAATGTGTTATGGCCTCAGAAACCAACTGCACCCCATTATCAGTAACTATGACCTTAGGTATTCCTTCCTCCAGAAATGCATCCCTGAGAAATTCAATGACTTTGTTAGTGGTGATTTGCTCCACACCCTTAACCACAAACCACTTACTATGATAATCTACCAGAAACATAAGGAACGGATTCCTTCTGCCAAATTTGTCCATTGGACCTAGGAAATCTAAAGCTAGTTTTTCCCAGGAAATTGCACACATCCTAAGGGCGGTTGCCTAACAATTTTCGCCTTATCACTATTCCCACAGGCCTGACAATCATTCACAACCATCTCAACCTCCTTGTCCATCCCAGGCCACCAATAGAACTGCAGCAACCTTCTCTTAGTTAAGCTTCTCGCTAGATGCCGCTCATGCACAATTTTTATCAACCTTGCCCTCAGTTTCACAGGAGGAACAATCCTATCACGCCTCAACACTTTCTCACATTGCACACTCAATTCATTCTTAACTTCTATGTACTGCCTCAAGCTTCCTTGCCATATTCCAAGATCTTCATCTGAACTACTGAATACATTTCTTTAATTCATTATACTCCATATCATCTCTCACAGCATCTTCCCATTCATTCTGTCCCAGAGCTAGTTCTCCATCCACTGGTAGTGTCTTCACTTTCACCTCACATATTTCATCTTGGTCACCATCAATCGGCATACGCGACAAGCAGTCAGCCAACTCATTCTTTTTAACTTTTACAAATTCTACCACAAAATAAAGTTCTATAATTGATATCAACCATGTGGAAATAGGAGGTGTTATACTTCCTTGTAGTCCCTATCCACATTTAAAAACCTGCAGCAAGGGTTTGTGGTCAGTAAGAAGTACAAAAGGTAATCCCCACAAATAGTACCTATAGTGACTTATGCCCCAACAACAGGCTAATGCCTCGTTCTCTATGGCAGAATATCATCGCTCAGCACCCTGCAATCTCCTGGACGCAAACCCGATAATTCTCTCCTCATCACCCTCCATTTGCATCAATACCACACCCAGCCCCACACTGCTGGCAACAGTCATTACAATCGTTTTCCTTTTAACATCAAAATGCCCTAGAGTGGGAGCACTGGCAATTGACTCCTTAATGTTTGCAAACGCCATTTCACACTCGACCTTCCACTCACATGCTGCATCTTTCTTCAACATCACTCTCAAAGGCTCTACAAGATCTGCAAAATTTGTGTACAATTTAGAGCAATACTCTGCTAACCCTAGAAATGATCTAAGTTGCTCTTTGCTACCTGGTTCCGGAGCTTCGCTAATTGCTTTCACAATACTTCTTTTAGGTTTGATTCCATCAGCTGATATTTCATGCCCTAAATAATTTACACAATCCTCAATTGACATTTCTCCTTCTTCACAGTTAATCTGTATTTTCCAATTCTCTCCAACACTTTCACCAATAACTCATCATGTTCATCAAATGACTTTCCCACTGTTATGATGTAATCGTGGAAACACATTACATTATCCAAACCCCGAAAAATGTCCTGCATTATCCGCTGGAACACACCAGATGCTGACGCTAAGCCAAACGGCATCCTACAATAACGTTAGGCTCCCAAGGGTGTTACAAAAGAGGTCAGATGGCGAGATTCAGTATGCACATTAACTTGATGAAACGCTGCAGACATATCCAATACACTAAATACCTTGCCATCACCCATCATGCTCAACATTTCCTTAATATTTGGTAAAGGCAGCCTATCTACCCAAAAGTTTCTATTAAGGTCTCTCAAGTCAATACATAAAGTACATTTTGTTTCCCTCTTTCGGTGCTACAACAATGGGCGCCAACCATTCAGATGATTCAATTGGTTCTATCATTTTTTCTTCTAGCAACCTATTTAGTTCTTGTTGATGTGGCTCCCTCATCAGGAATGGCACAGGTCACACCTTATGATCCACCGGTATTGCTTTATATTTTCAAATTATTTGGTGCGTAAATCCTTCTAATTTACCCAACTGATCAGTAAGGACCTTTGGAAATGTATCCATTAGTTTCTCACACCATTGTGTGTTCGTTTCCTGACCCTCCAGACAACCCATTTGCTATACCACCATGACAGGCTCAGTTGCATTGGGATCAAGTACAATACCCAAATCCATTTGGTGCCTCCATCCCAAAAGGTTTGATCCCTCATCAGTGACATATATCTTTCCATGCACACCATTATTTTTTTATGTAATGTCCATCCAACACATTCCTAAAATTTAAATTATTTTTCCCCCATAACCAACTGACTTTACATCAGCCCTCTGCAGATCCTCAAGGTTTTTCTTCAAGACATCTTTGTACACCTCCTTAGATATCTGTGTAAACAAACTACCTGAATCCCATGACACTCTTACAATCGTGGACCCTAGTGTTACATTACAATGGGGTTTTTCCAATTCATCTGAACTTTCTCTCTTCAAATTCTTCCTACTTACTGACTCCACACTCTGCCAATCAGACCTCCCCATTTCGCCAATTGTGAGTATAATTTCCTCACAATTATCCCTTAAATCATCCATAGATTAAACACTGCTATTTAACATTTTCCCCTTTGACCTGCGCACTTTAGCCATGTGACCCCTCCTACCGCGCAACCTACACGTCAAAGTCTGTGCAGTGCACATCGGGCTCGAAGCTTTGTGCCCAGGGCACCGACATCTGAAACATGTGATGTTTATACTTTTCCTCCCCGCAACTTTTGCTGCAGCACTTTTAACTATTTTCTCTCGCTTCTTGGATTTAAATGCATTCACCTCAACAGTAGTTTCCTTATTAGAGTCTCTGATACAGTTCTTTGTTATATCAATCTCCTTCATCCAAGCATCCGTATGTTCCATGCTTCTCGCTATTTGTATGGATTCTTCTCTTTCACCTTCTTGTTATTTGTACAACGTACTATTTGATCACGTATTAAGGAATCACCTAAATCACGGAAGTCACATGTTACTGCCAATCCCCTTAAGGCGACGACAAAAGACATTGGCCCTCATTACAACCCTGGCGGTCGGTGTTAATGCGGCGGTAATACCGCAAATAGGCCGGCGGTAAAAAAAATGGGATTACGACCATGGTGGAAACTGGCAACATAGACAGCTACTTTAACACTCCGACCGCAACGGCGGTAGAAACAAACACCGCGGCGGTAACCGCCAACACACAGGTGGAAGACAAAGTACCGCCCACTCTATTATGACAGGCCTATCCACCACCTTTTCCGGGGCAGAACCAACGCTATCAAAAACACGGCGGAAACAGTGCACAGAAGGGAAACCACTCACCTCTCGACACCCAACGAGGAACCAGGACGCCATGGAGCCCGAACTTCAGGTGTTACCTATGTTGGTTTACCTCCTCTTCTACCAGGAGAATGAACGGTGGCGGCGGCGGTGACTACGGTGAATACTGCACCCCCAACACAGGGGAGGGAGGGAGGAAAGAGAGTGACACACACACACACGCAACACCCCCACCCTCACCCTCACACACAACAACATTTACACAAATACATGCAGCAACATTACATATACACCCACCCCCTGGCAGAATGCAAGGACAAAAGGAAATGATTGTAACGATTGTAATCATTAAAAATCCATTAGTCAAAAGTCAAAATTCAGTATATACAAATATGTACACCAACTACACAAGTCCGGATAGTGTACCAATCATTGTCCGTGGACCACTGGGCCCAATATGCATGGGCGAAGCCCACACATGATACCTGAATCGAAACGGAGAGAACACTGCTGGGGCATCAGATCGAAAATACACAGGCACCTCAGGGGGGGGCACCTCAGCCTGATGAACGCACGACACCATTGCTGCACGAGGGGGCTCCATGCCCACTGCTGTATCCTGGAGAGTGCAAAGCCACAGTCTCTCAAGTCTCTCCAGTGGGTGGTTTGCCCACTGCTGTATCCTGGGGAGTGCAAAGCCACAGTCTCTCAAGTCTCACCCGTGGGTGGTTTGCCCACTGCTCTATCCTGGGGAGTGCAAAGCCACAGTCTCTCAAGTCTCTCCAGTGAGTGTTTTGCCTACTGCTTCATCCTGAGGAGTGCAAAGCCACAGTCTCTCAAGTCTCTCCAGTGGGTGGTTTGCCCACTGCTTTATCCTGGGGAGTGCAAAGCCACAGTCTCTCAAGTATCTCCAGTGGGTGGTTTGCCCACTGCTCTATACTGGGGAGTGCAAGGCCGCTCTCTCTCTAGTGGATGTATCTCTCCACTGGTTCTGGAGGGGGCCTGGTGCCCAGAGTGCTTCTTCCTGCCAAGGACTGAGGTAGTGGGTGTGATACTCCACTGGTTCTGGAGGGGGCCTGGTGCCCAGAGTGATTCAGCCTGCCAAGGACTGAGGTAGTGGATGCGATACTCCACTGGTTCTGGAGGGGGCCTGGCGCCCAGAGTGCTTCACCCTGCCAGGGACATAGGTAGTGGATGTGATACTGCACTGGTTCTGGAGGGGGCATGGTGCCCAGAGTGCTCTACGTGTAGTGTGGTCGGTACAATTCCCTCACCTGTGATTGACGAGATTGGCGAGGTTCAGGTAGCATGATACGGCATGGAGGCAGCGACATACCCCACACTGCTGCGGCTTCACCTTCCACCTGCAGGTGCAAACAGAGATGGAAGTCATGCCTCATGGAAGCTGTGCAGGGTCCAGGATCTCTGCTCCAGCATCAGACGACTGACCACTGGGGATGGTAGCCATGTCAGTGGTGCTGCCAGTGTCCGTGGACACAGAGGGGCTGGTGGCGGTGCTTGCGGCGGTGTCTGTGGCGGCGGTGCTTGCGGCAGTGTCTCTGGCGGCGGTGCTGGCGAGGGGCATGGGTCAGCACCTGCTGAGGGACACAGCAGGATGTCTCCTGAAGCCTCGGATGGCTGCCCACTGGGGAAGAGGCTGGGGACTGTCGCAGAGGCTGTAGACGCGCCGGTGGCTGTGCAAGTGGCTGTGCAGGTGGCAGTGCAGGTGGCAGTGCAGGTGGTGGTTGTGGTTGCGGAGCAGCTTGCAGTGTTCGCCGCCATATAGGTTGGTGTGGTCGTGGACAGAAGGTGTGACACTGGTCCCTCAGTCAGTGCCACCGTGCCCTCTCCTGACCTGCTCTTCTGTTTTTGTCCCTTCCCCACCTTTGAAGATGCCGCAGTTGTCTTGCCACTATCCCCTTTGGTTTTTGCTGAGCCCTTGGTGGCTGGTAGTTTTGGCTTCTCCCTCTGGGATGTGGGCACCTTTTTCACCTGGGAGGTGGCGGAATGTCCTTGCCCTCGCTACGTGGCACACTGGCAGCCCTGATGGGTGGCACACTCGATGACCCTGCAGTTGCTGGCACCACGGTGCCTGGGGATTTGGTGGCTGATGTGCTGGGCTGGGACCTGGAAAGCCTGGCCCTAGGGGAAGGACGGGGGAAGGTGAAGGGAAGAGGTCAAGGGTTGACAGAAAAAGTTTCTTAGACACACTGACATGGGAAGATGGAGGGGGTTTGGGAGTGGAGGAAGAGGTAGTGGTTGTAGGAGGTGTACGTCTGCTGAATTTGGGTGAAGGTGCATGGGCTGGAGGCTGTTGTGAGGTGGATGGCTGTTGGGTGGGTGTGTGCCTGTGTTTGTGTACTTTGAGAGGAGGGCTCACAGACACACTGGGAGAGGACACAGGGGATGTGTTAATGGTAGTGGGGTGGTAAGTGCACGTGAGCGGTGTGTGGTGATGGGCGTGCTGGTGATGGAGGTAGTGGCTGAGGATGTAGTGCATGCAGGTGTGAGTGGAGATGAGACAGGGAGGGAGGAGGACGACGTGGAGGAGGGGGACACAGTGGAGGCAGTGGATGTTGCTGTGTCTGCATGGGGATGGTGCTTGTGTGAGTGCCTGTGGGATGTGCGGTGCTTATGTTTTCCATGTCCACTCTTGTGTGTTGATGTATGTGCATGCTGGTCTGATGGTGTGCTTGGGATAGACTGAGGTACAGGGGATTGGGTCTGGGTGGAGGAAGTTGGAGGGGGAAGGCTTGACACAGGGACAATGGCTGCCATCAGTGCTGAGGCCAGAGCCTGAAATGCTCTCTGTTGGGCTGCCTGCCCAGAATGAATGCCTTCCAGGTATGCATTTGTATGTTGCAAATGCCACTCTACACCCTCGATGGCATTCACAATGGTAGATTGCCCAACAGTGAGGGATATCAGGAGGTCAATAGCCTCCTCACTGAGGGCAGCAGGGCTGACTGGGGCAGGGCCTGAGGTGCCTGGGGCGAAGGAGATGCCCACCTTCCTGGGTGAGCGGTCACGGGACACATGTTGAGGGGCTGCTGGGAGGGCGGTGCTGGTAGGGGGGTGGTGGCTGAACCTGTTGATGCAGTGGGCACAGAGGTGCCCGCCACCGCAAGGGAGCTCCCATCAGAGGAGGAGTCACTGCTGTCTACTCCTGTCCCTGCCGTGGAGCTCCCCTCGCCCTCCGTCCCACTGGTGGCTTCAGACTCCGTAGCTTCACCCTCCAGGGCCAAGTGGGTTGCAGCTCCCTCCTGCTCCGGTGCCAATGCTCCTCCGCCTGATGATGCTATTACACACAATAACAGGGGACCACAAAAAGGGGGGGGGGAGACATAAGAAAGACGTGTTCAGTGCATGCAACACCACTACCGTTGGCGGACACAACACACATGGAGCAGCCCTCTGCACTACGCCATGAACTGACAGTTCCTAGAAATTTCAGCTGACCATGGTGTACGAGGCCTAAGACCAATTGCTGCACACCTGGAAGTCACAGGACCCTGACTAGGTGTAGATGGCTCTTACAACTGGTGGGGTGGGGTGCCACATAGCCTGCCTCACAAGGGACCTTGCCTACCAAGTTCGCCCTGGCCTAGGGGAACCACTGCCCATCTCCCCCACCCAGACACCTCGTAATGCGTGCAGAGTCAGCTGAATGAGAGTGTACTCACCCCCTTGTGGCTGCTGTGATGATACCCTTCTTCTGGTGGGCGCTGACCTAGAGGAATGGTACAGGGGGAAAGGAAATTACTTACCCGTCCGGACCATCATACTGATTGCCCACCAGTTCCCACCCATGCCCTGACGCACATATACTCACCATCCGCACATGCAGGCCTCAGCCCCCCCATGTATCTTCTATCCTCACCACTCATAACAGGCATTGCCCATGCAACATGCTCACAGTGTACTCACCTGTTTGTCTGGAGGACCGTACAGTTGCGTGTACTGGGGGAGGACCCCATCCGCTAGTTTCTCCAACTCCTCTGAAGTGAAGGCAGGGGCCCTTTCCACAGACACTGTAGCCATCGTCGCTTCCAGACACAGGTCACAGCAGTACTTGCAGTGTAGGGCCTCTCCTATTGAAGGTCAGGTATCAAGTGAGGTCACAGACAGAAAATGGCAGTCACGTCCGCGGCGGTGCGTACCGTCACCGCCGGCGTACATTGTAATTGGCTCCTGGGACCCATATGGCCCAATGTTAACCAATTCAGAATTGTGCTGCGGTCTTTGACCGCCCACCGCGAGGGGGTACAACACCAGCGCTCAATTACCTCATATCCCCTTGTCCCACCTTACAGGTCAGGCAGCTGCCATTTCAGGAGGCCACATAGGATGGATGTTAACTGCGTCACACCTATCTAAGTCAGGAATATAGACAGATACAGGCACATTGCGGATTACTAAAGTTTCTGCAAATAACATATTGTGATACCTCAGTGTTGGATGACTCTCTGCTCGCTGTTCTCCTCCATAGGGCACGTCTGCTGGGGCAGTTGATGAGATGGCGGCATCCTCCGGTGTACAGACCCCTGGTGGACCTGTTGACAATGGAAGAGAGACACATCCTAGTCACATACAGACTTGATCATGCAACAATCCAGGAACTGTGTGCCCAGTTGGAGCCAGACCTGATTTCATCTATCCGCCATCCCACAGGAATCCCCCCTTTAGTGCAGGTTCTGTCTGTACTCCATTTCCTGGCCAGTGGGTCTTTTCAAACAACAGTGGCCATGGCATCAGAGATGTCCCAGCCAATGTTCTCTAACGTTTTGACCAGAGTGTTGTCAGCCCTGCTTAATCACATGCACAGCTACATCGTATTCCCCCAGGTGGAGGATTTGCCTACAGTGAAAGCTGACTTCTATGCCCTGGGACATATCCCCAACATAATTGGTGCCATTGATGGTACACATGTGGCATTTGTCCTCCCCGCAGAAATGAACAGGTGTACCGAAATCGGCAAAGCTAGCATTCATTGAATGTGCAGATGGTGTGTTTTGCAGACCAGTACATCTCTCATGTGAATGCCAAGTATCCTGGCTCTGTGCATGACGCTTACATTTTGAGGAATAACAGCATCCCTTATGTGATGGGCCAACTCCAGAGGCACCAGGTGTGGCTAATAGGTGAGCCCAAGGTCCCCACACAGTATAAATGGGTTTTTGGGTATGGGGTAGTCACTAAGGGTTAATGTGTGTCTAACAGATTTCCCTCGACATTTGCAGGTGACTCTGTCTACCCCAGCCTCTCATGGCTACTGACCCCAGTGAAGAATTCCAGGACAAGGGCAGAGGAACGCTACAATGAGGCACATGGCGAACTAGGCGTGTTATTGAGTGGACTTTCGGCCTCCTGAAGTCCAGATTCCGGTGCCTCCATCTAACAGGTGGCTCCCTATATTACTCACTGAAGAAGGTGTGCCAGATAATCGTGGCATGCTGCATGTTGCACACCCTGGCTTTGCGACACCAGGTGCTTTTTCTGCAGGAAGATAGGCCTGATGATGGTATTGTGGCAGCTGTGGAGCCAGTGGCCAGTGAGGAAGAGGAGGCAGAGGAAGAAGATACTGACAACCAAAACAACATCATCATGCAGTACTTCCAGTGAGACACAGGTAAGAGACTGGCACTGCTCATCTCATATCTGACAACTGTAGGACATTGTATAAGTCAGCCTCTTAACCTCTGTGTATCAACACTGACAGTTCACTTTGGCTTTCCATTTCACAGATCTGGGTACCTCATTCTGCCTTCTGCTATATAAACTGCTGTCTGACAACTGTCATACATTGGTATGTGCAAATGAACATTTACATTGATATTTGTGGAAGAAGTTCTAATTATACATTTGTGAAAGGACAGACTGACTACAGATTGGTTTGTGATTCAAGGGTGTTTATTTATGGGCTAATGTGTATAGGGGTATGTGGAAGGGGCTGGGGTGATGGTGAAGGAAGGTCCATAGTAGAGTCCATTCTCTCGGTATCACAGGTGCATTGTCCAATGGGGCATAGGAAGTGGAGGAATGTCAGTTGAAGGTGGACAGGGTGACAGAGTGGGACAGAAGGGTGACAATCAGGAGAGTCTTATTTCCTGGCGGGGGTGTTGATAATTTTCTCTGTCTTTTGCCTGGATCGCAGGGACCGTTTGCGGGGTGGTTCTCTGTAGGAAAGTACCATCTTGCCTAGCATGTTACCCCCTTTTTTCACTGTGTATATGTTGTTTTAGTTGTATGTGTCACTGGGACCCTGCCAGCCAGGGCCCCAGTGCTCATAAGTGTGCCTGAATGTGTTACCTGTGTTATGACTAACTGTCTCACTGAGGCTCTGCTAATCAGAACCTCAGTGGTTATGCTCTCTCATTTCTTTCAAATTGTCACTACAGGCTAGTGACCAATTTTACCAATTTACATTGGCTTACTGGGACACCCTTATAATTCCCTAGTATATGGTACTGAGGTACCCAGGGTATTGGGGTTCCAGGAGATCCCTATGGGCTGCAGCATTTCTTTTGCCACCCATAGGGAGCTCTGACAATTCTTACACAGGCCTGCCACTGCAGCCTGAGTGAAATAACGTCCACGTTATTTCACAGCCATTTTACAGGGCACTTGAGTAACTTATAAGTCACCTATATGTCTAACCTTTACCTGGTAAAGGTTAGGTGCAAAGTTACTTAGTGTGAGGGCACCCTGGCACTAGCCAAGGTGCCCCCACATTGTTCAGGGTCAATTCCCCGGACTTTGTGAGTGCGGTGACACCATTACACGTGTGCACTACATATAGGTCACTACCTATATGTAGCTTCACAATGGTAACTCCGAATATGGCCATGTAACATGTCTATGATCATGGCATCCTGGCATAGTTGGCACAATCCCATGATCCCAGTGGTCTGTAGCACAGACCCTGGTACTGCCAAACTGCCTTTCCCGGGGTTTCACTGCAGCTGCTGCTGCTGCCAGCCCCTCAGACAGGCTTCTGCCCTCCTGGGGTCCAGCCAGGCCTGGCCCAGGATGGCAGAACAAAGGACTTCCTCTGAGAGAGGGTGTTACACCGTCTCCCTTTGGAAAATGGTGTGAAGACAGGGGAGGAGTAGCCTCCCCCAGCCTCTGGAAATGCTTTCATGGGCACACATGGTGCCCATTTCTGCATAAGCCAGTCTACACCGGTTCAGGGACCCCTTAGCCCTGCTCTGGCACGAAACTGGACAAAGGAAAGGGGAGTACCACTCCCCTGACCTGTACCTCCCCTGGGAGGTGCCCAGAGCTCCTCCAGTGTGCTCCAGACCTCTGCCATCTTGGAAACAGAGGTGCTGCTGGCACACTGGACTGCTCTGAGTGGCCAGTGCCATCAGGTGACGTCAGAGACTCCTTCTGATAGGCTCCTTCAGGTGTTGCTAGCCTATCTTCTCTCCTAAGTAGCCAAACCCTCTTTTCTGGCTATTTAGGGTCTCTGCTTTGGGGATTTCCTTAGATAATGAATGCAAGAGCTCATCCGAGTTCCTCTGCATCTCTCTCTTCACCTTCTGCCAAGGAATCGACTGCTGACCGCGCTGGAAGCCTGCAAAACTGCAACAAAGTAGCAAAGACGACTACTGCAACTCTGTAACGCTGATCCTGCCGCCTTCTCGACTGTTTTCCTGGTGGTGCATGCTGTGGGGGTAATCTGCCTCTTCTCTGCACTAGAAGCTCTGAAGAAATCTCCCGTGGGTCGACGGAATCGTCCCCCTGCAACCGCAGGCACCAAAGAACTGCATCACCGGTACCCTGGGTCTCCTCTCAGCACGACGAGCGAGGTCCCATAGTCCAGTGACTCTTCAGTCCAAGTTTGGTGGAGGTAAGTCCTTGCCTCCCCACGCCAGACTGCACTGCTGGGAACTGCAACTTTTGCAGCTACTCTGGCCTCCGTGCACTTCCGGCGGAAATCCTTTGTGCACAATCCAGCCTGGGTCCACGGCAATCTAACCTGCATTGCACGACCTCCTAAGTTGTCCTCCGGCGATGTGGGACTCCTTTGTGCAACTTCGGGTGAGCACCGTTTCACGCATCTTCGTAGTGCCTGTTCTGGCACTTCTGCGGTTGCTGCCTGCTTCTGAGAGGGCTCCTTGTCTTGCTCGACGCCCCTTCTGTCCCCAGACGCAATTGGCGATATCCTGGTCCCTCCTGGGCCACAGCAACACCCAAAAACCCTAACTGCACGATTTGCAGCTAGTAAGGCTTGTTGGTGGTCTTTCTTCAGGAAAACACTTCTGCACGACTCTCTACGGCGTGGGGGATCCATCCTCCAAAGGGGAAGTCTCTTGCCCTTGTCGTTCCTGCAGAACCTTCCGCTTCTACTGTCCAGTAGCAGCTTCTTTGCACCCACAGCTGGCATTTCCTGGGCATTTGCCCATCTCCGACTTGCTTGTGACTTTTGGACTTGGTCCCCTTGTTCCACAGGTACCCTCGACTGGAAATCCATCATTGTTGCATTGCTGGTTTGTGTCTTTCCTGCAGAATTCCCCTATCACGACTTCTATGTCCTTTGGGGAACTTTAGTGCACTTTGCACTCACTTTTCAGGGTCTTGGGGTGGGCTATTTTTCTAACCCTTACTAGTTTCTAATAGTCCCAGCGACCGTCTACAAGGTCACATAGGTTTGGGGTCCATTCGTGCTTCGCATTCCACTTTTGGAGTATATGGTTTGTGTTGCCCCTATCCCTATGTGTTCCCATTGCATCCTATTGTAACTATACATTGTTTGCATTGTTTTCTAATACTATTACTGCATATTTTGGTATTGTGTACAGATATCTTGTGTATATTTGCTATCCTCATACTGAGGGTACTCACTGAGATACTTTTGGCATATTGTCATAAAAATAAAGTACCTTTATTTTTAGTATATCTGTGTATTGTGTTTTCTTATGATATTGTGCATATGACACTAGTGGTACTGTAGGAGCTTCACTCGTCTCCTAGTTCAGCCTAAGCTGCTCTGCTAAGCTACCATTATCTATCAGCCTATGCTGCTAGACACCCTATACACTAATAAGGGATAACTGGGCCTGGTGCAAGGTGCAAGTACCCCTTGGTACTCACTACAAGCCAGTCCAGCCTCCTACATTCTCCTTCTGCAGGGGGTGGGGTGCTGGTGGCCTGTTGGTCCTGAGGCGGGACCTCCTGTCCACTAGTGCCGGCAGACGTGGAAGGCTGTTCATCGTTCGGGCTGGTGTCAGGGGCCCGGTGGTATGCCACTGTCACCCTCATGGTGTTGGCCATGTCTGCCAGCACCCCTGCAATAGTGACTATGATGGTGTTAATGGACTTCAAGTCCTCCCTGATCCCCAGGTACTGTCCCTCCTGCAGCCGCTGGGTCTCCTGAAACTTGGCCAGTACCGTGCCCATGGTCTCCTGGGAATGGTGGTATGCTCCCATGATGATTGAGAGTGCCTCGTGGAGGATCTGTTCCCTGGGCCTGTCCTCCCCCTGTCGCACAGCAGCCCTCCTAGCTTCCCTGTTATCCTGTGCCTCTGTCCCCTGAACCATGTGCCCACTGCCACTGACCCCAGGTTCCTGATTGTCTTGGGTTAGTGGGTTTGCCTGGGCTCCCTGTAGTGGTGGACACACTGCTGATTGGCGTGTCCTGAAGACAGTGGCATGGGCCCGCTGGGTGGGTGCTGTTTCCTGAGGGGGGAGGTTCTGTGGTGGGTTGGGACTGTTACAGGGGAACCGACTGTCCAGAGGTCCCTGATGGGCTGGGCTGGTCATCCTGATCCAGGCGTGCAGAGCTTCTGTCATCACTGTGGGCCTCTTCTGTGGGGGTGCTGGATGTGGCTGGCACCTCCTGTCCGGTGACGCTGTGTAGGGTTCCTGTTGGGGTGTAAATACATTGTTATTGTATCTGTGTGTGCCATCTTGTGCAATGGGTGTGTTTCCCTCATTTACTGTGCTTGCAATATCGCCTTGGCCGTTGTATGAGTGGTGATTGTGTGACCTGGGTGAGTCTCTCCCTTGGACATCCTTTGGTGATGGGTGTCCATGCAAGTCGGTGATGGGTGTCCATGCATTGGTGTAACATGCAGGGCTTGGAATTGGGACGAGTGGGTTGTGATAGTGGGGTATATGTGAGATGGTGGAGTGATGGGGTGAGGGTAGGGGTAGGAGTTAGTGATGGCATGCAGGTAGGTGGGGGATATAGTAGTAAAGCCTTACCAAAGTCCAGTCCTCCTGCTACTCCTGCGAGGCCCTCAGAATGCATGATCACCAAGACTTGCTCCTCCCATGTTGCTAGTTGTGGGGGAGGCGGTGGCGGTCCACCGCCAGTCCTCTGTATGGCTACCTGGTGTCTGGATACCATGGAACGCACCTTCCCCCATAGGTCATTCCACCTCTTCCTGATGTCATCCCGGTGTTCTTGGATGCTGTCCCACTGCGTTGACCCTGTCGACAATTCTCCGCCATAGCTCCATCTTCCTAGCAATGGATGTCTGCTGCACCTGTGATCCGAATAACTGTGGCTCTAACCGGATGATTTCCTCCACAATGACCCTGAGCTCCTCCTCAGAAATCCTGGGGTGTCTTTTAGGTGCCATGATGTGGTGTGAGTGATGTGTGAGGTGGTGTGTGGGGTGATGTTTTGGGGTGTGTGGTATTTTGTGCGTGGATGGTGTATGAGTGATGGTGTTGTGTGCCTCTGGATGCTGGTGTGGTCTTTGCTTTTCTGTCTCTCTGATTTTTCAAAACTTTTCGTTGTAAGGGATTGTTGGTAATGTGGGTGGGTGTTTTATAATGGACTGGGTGTGTGGGTGTGGTGTGTGTATGTGTATCAGGTGTGTGTATTTTGAATTGTCCAATGTGGTTGTGTTTTGTAAGTATATGTGTATTTTGAGCGTGGCGGTGTGTACCGCCAATGGTTTACCGTGGTTGAATGACTCTGCGTTGATTTGTGTGTCGTGATAGTGTGGGTGTATTCCTGTTGGCGTAACGGTGTGGGTTTTGGTACCGCCAATTTATCACTGACCTTTGGTGTGGCGGACTTTTGTATGTGTCTGTATTGTGGAGGATTTCTAAGTGTGGGTCATAATACCCGTAGCGGGTTTCCGATGCGGACACAATATGTTGCCGGCCGTTGGCACGGCGGTCAGCGGACTTTACCGCCAGGGTTGTAATGAGGGCCTAAATCCAACACCGTCCAAACAACAGAAAAATATGTGAAGCGTAAGTAAACTGTACTTGGCGGTCCTCCTCAGCCAAGTACAGATAGTGACATATCGGCTGCCAAACCACTTAGAAGGCACCACAACAAGAGCAACACTGCCTTCAACCTTTTGAAAGTGGCAGGCAGAGGCAGTTGCGACAAAAATGCCTATATCCCTAACAACAGGTGTTCCAGACAGCGCATGTCTGCTGTCGAGGCGCAACCTAAAAATTGTGTCAAAGCATGTTTCAGAAAAGAGACTTACACTTTCTGTTCATTACCTTCACTTTTTTAACAATTATGTCAGTGACATGATCAGCATAGATTTTCATGCATGTTATTCTTGACCAGGGGATCTTGTATCTGTCTGAATAGGTTAAAGAACCCTGGAAAAATGTCCATGAAACATATGCTGCAAGGACTCTAGTTGCTCAGCAAATTGTCTGTCCATGCAGGACAGGACTGTGAAAACAAATCAGACCAGCCCCCATATGGTGCATAGCGAGTGACAGCAGCAAGTGTGTCTGACTACTGTAAAGAGTGTTTGGTGCGAAAAAACAGCACAAACCTACAAAATACAGGCCCATATTTACACTATTTGTGCACCACATTTGCGTCATTTTATGATGCAAAAGTGGTGCAAACTTACAAAATATAGTTGTATTTTGTATGTTTGCACCTCTTTTGTGTAAAAAAATGATGCAAATGTGGTGCAAAAAAGTATAAATATGGGACACAATTGTATTTTGTAAGTTTGCGCTGATTTTGCGTAAAAAAACAACAGAAATGCGATGCTAAAAAAGTATAAATATGGGCCTAGGTGTTCATGTCACCTCCCAATCAAATGCACTGGTAGGTGCTCCCAGCATTAATGCACAAGCCTCCATTTTCACACAGGTTGTTCACTGTCACCCCCCTCATGGCAGCTGCCACCATGCATGACACACTTGGGTTGCCACAGCATGGACCAGTTCATCCCCTAGGACATTCATACTTGAAGAAATCCTCAGTTTGCTTCTAGCAACTGCTATTTTTGCAGGGGGATCTGATACACCAGTCCAAGTAGTTTGAACACTGGCTGCCTGTAATACCGTCTTGGCAGGTACAGTGGTGTGAATCTACTCCGTCTATGCACACCCGTCTGTTAAAAAAAGGGAGGGAGT
This sequence comes from Pleurodeles waltl, assembly GCF_031143425.1. Lineage (NCBI taxonomy): Eukaryota > Metazoa > Chordata > Amphibia > Caudata > Salamandridae > Pleurodeles > Pleurodeles waltl. The sequence continues at coordinate 646,007,125 of NC_090443.1, read as the reverse complement.
CAAACTCATCAATCTTGCTGACAGTCTAAATCTGTGAAGCCTGGGCAGGGTATGAAGGCATTGATACTGTGCAAGTTCCGCCATTGAAGCACAAGCTGGCTGTGCAGTCCTGGATATTCTTTTTAAAATGAATGTCAACATATCCTGGCAGACACAAACAGGGTGCAGGTGTTGACACAGTCAGTACAGGAGCCTCCATTGCAAATGGTTTGCTTAGCACTCATTGATGTCTGTGGTACCGTTTGGCCAGGGAAGCCAGGCATTCAGGTGCACTATAAGACACTAATGCTCAGTGATAGCCGACAGCTTTAGGAGGGAGGGGGTGGGCAGGAAGCACACACACGCACACTCATTCTTTCACACACACTCACATGCACGCACCCACATCCATTAACAACACTCATAACATTCAAACATGTACGCATGTGCCAAACATTCATTTTAAAAGATCACACACACACACTCATTCTTTCACACATGCACGCACGCACATCCATGAACAATACTCATAACAGTCAAACATGCATGCACGCACCAAACATTCATTTTAAAAGATCACACACACTCATTCTTTCACACACACATGCACATCCATGAACAACACTCATAATATTCAAACATGCACGCACACACCAAACATTCATTTAAAAACATCACACATACACACACACACACACTTACCTTCAGCTTCGGAGGTCCCAGGAGGGTTGGGACTGCTGCCTTCCCTCATTGGTTGACCTTAGGTCAGCCAATGAGGGAAGGCAGCAGTCCCAGCCTCATCACAGAGTGGGATGGGGTCAGCGAGACTGCTGACCCCACCCCACTCTGTGACGAAGTGTCACTGATTGACATTTTCCCTGGGCACTTCAGGGCTTAAACCTGAAGTGCCTAGGTCGAAGTTAATGGGTGACGCTTTCCTCGTTACCAAGGGGAGGGCCTCGAGGAACCTTTGCTGAGCCAAGGAGGTGACGCCCATGGGAGCTGTGACCTCCTCAGACCAACAAAGTTCAGCTCAGGCAGCCAGGAGTCTGCACAAATCGCATATGTCTGCTCCTGGCTGCCTGACCTGAACATGGAGAGTGTCTGTCAGGCTGACCTTTGTTCAGCCTGACAGACACTCTTCATGAGGGGCAAAAGATGGGGGAGTGTGGCCCCTCCACCCTAAAGGACAGGCCGTGCCTGCTAATGCTGTTTTGGCACGTTCGCATATTCAAATATCGTTTAGATGACCAGTCAGTCTCGTAATAAGTGCCAGTGAAACCTGGACTGCATGTGCAAGTATTGAGCCCAAGAAGGTTGTTACTCCTGTTCTTGCCTAGGTGCAGGGGTCCCTGTTGCATTTGGTAATAACCAGAGTGCACTCCTGACTTTGCCAGCCAGGGGCAGAGCTGCATTAGAATTCTTTGTTGTCTGATAACCACCATTCTCGCAAGGTTGGAGGAGAAAGGAGCCAGGACATATGAAAGGTCACAGGGAGCTCAGTAGCTTGCAGTCCATCCACAAAGGTAACCAGAGTAAGGCATAGGCTGTTTCTGTTGCTTTAACAATAGGTATCTTGAAAACCCTACTTGCATTTGCATCGATAGCCATTTACATGGTCTGTACAGATGCTTCTATTCTGGCCCAGGTTCGAAACACATATTTTTTGTTGAAATCACAGTTGGCCCCTGCCGAGCATGGTTCACATGTGCATTTATACCCACTGATCGTATCTTTGCACATTGGCAAATTGTGATAAATGACAGTAGAAAGTAGTGTGGTGGAGAGCACCCAGACAAACTGGTAATTGCCCTTCTGAGTAGTTTAAATGGCACGCGTAGGTCGTGCACAGTTCCTCCACTGTGAAGTCTGATGTTGAAGAAGTCACCTCGAGGGTGCAACAATTAAACTGCATCAGAAGGAAAATGGGCAATCTGTCTTGGTAACAAATGGACTGCATGAACTTCAGGTTGATGGTGGCAAACGCTCCCAGGCAATGCTTACTGCAGGGAGCTTAGTGCTCGGGCGCACGCTCATTATAGAACTGCTTGCATCAGGACCTGGACTGGGCTTGGCTGCTTGGCCTAGGCTGTATAGACACAGCACAAGGAGGTCTGAAGAGGAAAGATCGCATGACGTGGTTATGACGATGTGAGGGACTTTTAGGCTGAGAGGCTGGAGTGTGCAGGGCCAACTCAATATACTTAAAAAAGGTCTTTTGCGTTCTACTACAAATTGATGGCCCTGTGATCAAATACACATCTATGAGTGGTGTTAATCTATAAAAATATTTCAAGGTTTCAGCAGTGGAATGAAAGTGTGAAGTGCTGGTCCCTGAAGACTTGAAACTAAAGCAAGTGTAGTAATTGTGGCCTGCTGGTTTTGTTACTGGGTCCGATAATGTAGCATTGCTGCAAAATCGGCTCCCAGCACTATCACCAGCCCACCACCCTTCCAGCCTCCCAAAGAAACTTATGGTGCTGTGTCCTCCCATTACGGGCCTATGCACCTGACCTAAGGTTTTACATAAGATGGAAGCCTCTCTGAGACAAACTGAATCATCAGTAATTGTGAAAACTAAGGCCCAAATTTATGAAAAATGATGCACAACTACACTAGCACAATTGTGCGTCAAACTTTTTAACGCAATCTAACGTCATTCTCTAGGCCATCTGTGCGCAATATTTAAAAAATGATGCACAATGGCTCTAAGAAATGGTTAGCATAAAAAAATGACTCTAAACATTGTGACATTCCGTAAGCAAAAATTACGCTAATGCTGCAAAAGTCGTGCTAGACCATTTTGCGTCACATATTTTTGACACAAAACAGGTTAGCTCCATATTTAACCACATTAGCTTAAAACAAACATTTTCATGCAAGAAAAAAAAAAGCATTTGGGAAAACAAGATAGAGAATGCAGGCCAGAAGAGACCCTAGGGAGACAACAATCACACAAGTGCAAGCCAGAAGGGTCCAGCAGAGTCCCAGGAGAAGGAAAAGAGGAAGCAAAAGTGTCGCTTTAGTGAGGAGGAGTATGAGAACCTGGTCAGAGAGGTGACAGAGCACCAACACCAGCTCTTCGCCACCAAATTGCCAGTTGGAAGGAGAGACGCAATATGGCAGGCAATAGAAGACAAAGTTAACAGCGTGGCAGAGGTGAGGAGGGCTGTCATGGATTGCAAGAAGCGATGGCACGATTACAAGTGCAGGACTATGGAGAAACTGGCCAGAAACTGAAAGGCAGCATTGTAGACTGGAGGTGGAAGTCCTGCACCACAGGAGGACATGGATGAGCTGGAGGAGGTGGTTAGAGAGGTTTTCCCGGAGGAACTGGTCACTGGAATCGCAGGACAGGACACCACAGACTACCAAGAACTACCACAAATTCAGGGTAAGTTGTGGGGGTACTGTCTGGAATCTCACAAATGGCAGAAGAGGGAGGCACATAGGGCACACTCAAAACATGCTATAGGGTTGCATTGGGACAATCAAGCCCTGAATCAAAACGGCCTATCGCCACCCAAGCCACACTTGTACTGATGCTCTGGTGGCGCAATGCACTCTGACATATACACAACGTGGACATAAGCCACTCGCTCTGGCTATACTCCACCGTGTAAATATGCAGCGCATTGCCTGGAAGTGATGTGCAACTAGTGTGGCTGTGACTGTGCCACAACAATACACATTACATATTATCATAGCCCCTGATTCAACACGACTTGTACATCAGAGCCTGGGACTGAAGTCAATATCGCCTCAGGGTGGTGTCAGGATGGCGTAACAGGGCAAAATGCTTCCCGTCCTCCTTGTGTCATTGCCCTTCTCATGTGTGCTGCATCCTGCAGCACACAGTAAAACACCACCTTGCACAAATAGCTTGTACATGAGCAAGAAGGAACACCTCCCTGCACATGAACAATCTATCCCCTCAACGCAGGCACCCCTTCATCATGCTGCAACAATGTCTGTGTTGGTGCAGGGAGAACAAATTTGCGCAGGAGATGCAGGGGTGTACACATATTGCTGATGCCCTGAGCTGTGCCACTTAAGCAAAACTCAGGCCTAAAGTGTGCAACCTGTGGAACACAACCCACAAAGGGTGATCCAACAACATCTCACAAAGCTCCATGCTCCATTTGGGAATGGCCACAAAATTCAACACATACAACACATGGGGCATGTCTGTGAACATCAGGTGTGCAGCTGTACAAGTAGCTGCAGGCTCACCATCTGACAAGATAGAGTGTGGCGTGTGAATGGTTGGTTAAGTGCTTAGTGGTACAATCAACATGCATAAGAACTGGCACAAGTGGCATCAATGTTGCACTGCTGGCACAATGTCACTAGTCTGTAATGCAAATATATAATTATTCAAATAGTAGCCCATGTGGAGCCAAGCTGCACATAGCCCTTGTGCCACATCCACAAATTCACAAAATGCAAGCATTGATCTACATTCTACATTCAACATCCTTACACTAACACATGCTTCTTGCCGATATGTTGTGTGCAAGGAAATGTTGTAAATTTAGGGAGGGACAATCAAATGGGGCAGACAATTCATAATGGTTGCATTGTCCCTTCCAAATAGCACATGTGTGGGGCCTTCTACAAGCAGACGAGAATGTAACAAGAGCATTGTATGCAGTGAGCCTACCTGTGCTATGCTGCACTAGACCCATCATTCATGGTGCTAATGCATCATAGCAGCAAAAGAGTGACAGCACACTACTGTGGCAATGTCTATCACTGTGAATAGGAAGACTAATTACATGCCACCATGGTGTCAGTGGCAGAGACAAGGAGCCTGCAAAGACGTAGGTGGTGTGGGATCAAAGCACAAAGGGCCAGTTGTAATAGTAAATGATGGTGTGACCTGCTTCCCCAAATTTAGCAGCTATGTGCACCATCATTTTCAAAACTCAGCGATGCACAGTATTTACTAGTATACAGGCACAGTTGTGTCACCCTTGTGTTACTCCCTGTGTTGACATATGGCATGTATGGGTCAGAATCAAGTTAATAGTAATTTACCCATGTGGGAGCACCAGTGGAACTAATATGTGTGGTACAGAAGAGGCTAATCTAATTAGTGATGGGCAGCTGTCAGTGTTGCAGGATACAGTCCCAAATTTGGCTATTGTCATATGTGCCACACTTTCCAACAATGATACTGCTAGACCCCTCCAATGACATTCGAAGTTCCATACTTACCTGTCTAAGATAACTTACACATACACAATGCAAATGGCTGTAACAGTGGATGACAAATGTATAGACTAGTTGATGCTATTTAGCAGCCAATCTGACAGCTCCTTGGTCATAGGAAATGCACATGATAATCCATGGAAATAAAGACAGGAAGCATAACCTAAGCCATTCCTCCTACTTGGCCAGTGCACACATGAGAACACCCAGAAACTCAATCAACATGGAGAAAAAATAGTCTAATGCAGACAGGATTTATTTAAAATTGTTTAAAAATTAATAACTAAACCTAGTCTAAAAACCTACCCTACACTAAACTAACCTAAACTAACTTAACTTAACTTACACATACACCTATCTAGTATATTCCAAACTAATCTTACACACTTAACGCCACACTCTGAAAACTGTCCCCAAACCCCTTTAAGAGATAAGATACAAGTAGGACATCATAAACTAAGGCTACACATGTACTACCTTAACCTATGTCCTAAACCCATATATATATATATATATATAAGATTTTTTATACATATACACCTTAACATAACCCCCCTCCCAACCTCCCAAAATAAAAAAAAATTAATAAAACCCACCCCCATACTCTAACCTATGCCTACCCGACACTATTTCACTAACCTAACACTACCCATCTAAAACCCAATATAAATATATAATAACTGTAAAAGGGAGAGGGATGGAATTGGAAGGTTGTAGCACTAACACTTCAAATTTTTTTACATTTTCTTTTACAGTACTTCATCAGCTTATGATTTTTGGAACTCTCCATCTCCAAACGTTCCAATCTGGCCATTATGGTGGCCATGTCCTGTCTCATGTCAGATTCAAAGTTTGATGTTGTGGCTGCAGTAGGTGGCTGTATGGGTGCCTGGCTTGAAACAGGTGCAGCTGGTGTGGAGGGGGTCTGACCCGCAGAGGCCCCCTGGACACCAGATTTTTTTCCAATGCGGCCTGCTTTGTTTGTGACTGCTGCGGAGGTCCCCATGTGGGAATGCAAGCCATGCCCCTAAGGTCTTTTCCTTCCAAAACCTCCTCTCCATCCTTTGGTACCTGGCATTCACCTCCAATATGTGCCTTAACTGTCTGCTCGCTTGTGGAAAGCATGTTATTCTGTTGGGGTCACATTGGCAGCTGAAAAATAAGGAGAATAAAGCATTAAATACAGCATTGGAGGGAGGTAGAACTGACATGCAATGCACACACCATCTACAGATGACAAGTGAAGTCCATCACACATTCCACCACAATGACTGACTCCAAATCTATAACTATTTCCTACCAGCCATCTACGGTATCATGTACATGTCACTGGCCTAATGTCTATCCATAGTTGACCATCAGTGCCAAGAGGTGAGTGGACTCCTGCGTCCTTGCTCAACATTTGTGTGAACAAACTACTGAGGATCAAGTTGCCCAACAAGTCTTGATTCCCTGTGCCATTGTCAATATGCAGCACTTTGTATGCAAGCCACCACTTTGACACCCATGGTGCTACATCAAGCCTTGCTTAGACATCATGGATGCAAGTTAGGGGTCATATGATAGGGGGGCTGGAAACTTCCCACTGGCTATTCTAAGGTTTGGTAAAACATCACTCATGTGTTCTGGTTTAAGACCTGGTCCGAGCATGCGTTACAAGGGGGCACACCATTGCTCATGATGTACCCACAGTTACAAATGATGCAAAGTTCCCATACAGTTTGGGCAAAGCCTGAACTGCACATCAAAGCTGTCTACAGATTTTGTAACTATTGGCCCGACCCTGAGCTATGTTGTGCACAATGTGTAATGTGGCGTACACATGGTGGCTGAATGGGTGCTCTTAAGGCCACAGTAAGAGTACTACTCCACTGGGTGCTGCTACAGCAATCCTATCTATTCAACAACATGTGCACATGCATGTCAGACATCACCTAAGTACCAGGTACACACTGAGCATTCACATTATATGCATATGTGATGTGGCCAAGATCACTAACAAATATCATGATGGCTAGACCGTGTTGGTAAATCTGCAGAGAACTAGCTTGTTACACTCCATAGACATTTCCCACAACCATCTTGAGCTGAGTTGTATACTAATTGTGTACTCCGCTGACGGTTGCCAAGCACAATACGGCTCCTTGCATGACTGCAGCCTCAATTCAAATCATCTGAAGAGTACTGAGCCACCAGTGGTGCAAGTGTCTCCTATATAAGCCCCCTAGAGACCACCATACATTTCCTTCAGCTGTATCATTTTATGAATAACTGTAAGCTATGTGTGGCACACAGTGCTGTAAAAAGTGCTCTGACAAAGTTTTTGGCAACAAGCATGCTAATCAGATAACCAGCAGATGACACCTATCATGATTGACATCAATGTATATGTGGACATGCTTTCCATTTCCTAACACCCACAATTCCATAGCAGCACACGTTGCCACTTGTGCAACAATCAAGCCATTCTCAATGTTCAACATTGCATCAGCCATGATGCCAACATCCTAACTCAGATCATTTCAAAGCATTGATCAAGCAAAACTTTTGACAACTGCATTGCACACATCAGATTGTCTCACACAAAACCCTGGATTGACACACTCAACGCAAAAGGTGACACTTACTGGCAGCATTGGGATCTTCAAATCTGGACACCTCTCCACTGGTGTAGGGTGGAGGCCCAACTGCAGTACATGAAAGGAAAACAAAGCTTTGTGATATTTGGACATTTCTGTGCATGGACGACAGTTTACAAATCAGCTTGTTAAGCTGAGTGAGCAAGTCAACCTAGTGGTAGATCAGAACAACTGTCAAACATCTACAATCCGTCAGTCAGACATAGGGTCAGATAATGGCGACCCTGGCACCTACAAAGCATCACTTTCCCTGACACTCCTGTGGTGCATTTAACTGCACCATATGTACATGGCATTGTCATGCAAGTGTTGCGTTTCTTTATGCCTCCATGATCACGTGGGGCTGCATGACACAGTATTCTGCATTTGAGGGGCATGCAATAGTTGTTGCAGTGGCCATCCCATTGTGATACCCATAGCTTTTAACCCTGCCCCAGATGTTGAAGACATCTAACTCATTGTCACCGCAAAAAGACGAACAACTGCCCAGTGGTTGTGTGAGTAATGCAAAGCGTTGAGGAATGCATTGATACATCCTTGTTTCTAATATGTGTGTGCCATTATGAGACACACACACTTGAGCTATTATGTCATGGCAGTTTACTTATGTTCATTTAGTTGTTCCTACCTGCACATTAACTGAATTAACTGAATGAAATTATGGATGTCTTGCCATTACTGTGTGGCCAGCCATTGTTGCTGCGTTAAACCATTTATTCTCCCATGAGGCATAACACCATGTGCATAGACATTCGCCTGAACAGAGACACACTTGCTCTGTGGTCCAAGGATTCCTGTGTTGGTGCAGGCTTCTGAGTAATGTGCTAGTGCTGGTGCAGGCCTGCCCCATACTGTCTGTAAGACGCAGCAGGTCTGTGATAAAATTTCAGCACATGTGTGTGGTGTAGTAGACACATTTTGGGGTGCATGTGATACACAATGACAGAAAGAGGAAAGTGCTAGTAGTCTGGACCCAGTGCATAGACAAGCTCTCTAAAATGGTGATGCCCAATGACACAAAGGGGCAGATTTAAGGAAAGTGGTGTGGCACCAAGCGCATCACGGAAGTCCTTGTAGCCCTTAGTGCACTCCTCTCCCCCATCATGTGTGCTCCTTATGAAACATACGGCGCAGCACGGTGCAGGTAGGAGGCAATTGTGTCGGTTTTAAATGGACGCAAATGATGTACTCAGCAGGAGTAGCAACTAAAAGATTAGCACGACTTCTGCTGAGTACATAGGGGCTCATCATATACAATGTTATGCCCCCTTTTAACACCTGCTCTGAGCAGCCGTTGAAAGTGCAGGAAATATGACAATAGGAACTGTATCATATTTCCCAGAGCCATGTACTTTATCCCCCCCTTAGAGGGGTAGGGGCCCTCTCCCATACATGATTCCTGGTGCAGGCCTCATGTTGTGCTGGTCTAAACTGAGTGGCACTATGCATGCATCACACCACTTTGTTATTATGGTGCAGGGAAGATGGCACTTCTGCCCTGGCTCTGCTTCATTAATGTAAATCACGATGGCAGCCCTAAGGTGGCGCTGGGGCTCTTAATAAAGGCCCAATACAACCTATCCAGATTTCTTGACAAAATATGATGCACTCAACCTGCTGTGCAAATGGGATACTTACCAACTGCTCCACCCATCTGAATCCCCAGGTGATCCAGTAGGTCGTGCTCCCTGGAGATCAGGTCAGCACAATGGTGTTTAAGCTGGTGGTCACTGTGTTCGGCTCCAAACATTATTGTTCGGTCATCCTCAACATCCTCCCTTTCCCTAGAGATAAAACTGTTTTTGTATACTGCAAACGCAATAGCAAAAAAAAAACAAAAAAAAAAAAAAAACTACCCCATCGACCTCAGATACCCAAAAAGCTAACAATACTAACCCTAGACAAACCCCCCACAATACGGTGACAGATTCAGTACAAAAACACTATTAAAGACTGATGAAAAGACAAATATGACACAACAGCAACAGGACACAGCACAACAGCACTCCAAAAACTCCAATCCACCAACAACACCAGCTCCACACACCCTCACACAGTCACAGACAATAAGTCTCTGAAGTGAAAGTGAACTCAATGTACCATGTATGCAGGTGTCCTGTTTCATCACTTCCTGGGCCTGTGTGTCACATTTTCGGATCTGCGTCATTGTTTTGAAGCATGACAACTATGCACCAATTTTTCCTATTATGCCTGACAAGGCCTGTGGTCTTGCAATTGACACTCAGGGGTCAGGTGTCATTTTTCTGTATAGCAAAGTATGAAGTTTTGGCATCTGTGCCTAAATTTGTGACGAATGACAGTCATACCTGGTATTCATTCTCATACAGCCTGACAAAGCCTCCGGCCATGCGACTGACACACAGTGGCTAGGCACCATTTTTCTATGCTTGCAGAGTGTGAAATTTTGTAGTTTGTGTCAAAATATTTTGCCGCATGATGGGAATGTGTGGAAATTATTTAGAAAGGCTTACAAAACACCCAGATTCACATACCATGTCACAGGGGCTATGCAATTATGTTGTCAGTATGGTATGGCTAAATGTGTGTGCATATCTATGCATATCTTGACGGTGACATTGGTATGGTTTACCTATATGTTTGTATATGTGTGTGATGCATGCGATGACTGACACCATGTGCAGATGTGCATGTGTAGCTAAACTGTGTCCACATAAATGTTAGCACATGTGTACTATGAGTGTACATATGTGTCCTAACACATTTTTGTGGGTGTACCACATTGTAATATCTGATATACAAATGCATTTATACCAACAACACAATAGATATGTTGGGCTATGTCCAATACATGGTAAAGCATATGACAGCTGTGACAATTTGTACTCAGAGGATGCAGTGGACTACAGATGGGTTGAAATCACGTTACCCCTGACAATGTGTGTGCATGTGTGTCCACTCGGTGGGGCATTGTTAGGTTTCGCCTTCATGATGCTCTGCTACACGTGTGACATATAATTCCCCATACATCTTAGTTGCAGGAGATGGTGTACATACATGTGTCAATGAAGGTTGGTATGTGCTGTGTGTGTGGAAAGACGTGTAGTGTCATTTCAGTAACATAACCACAGCTGTGTGTTCATGGGATATGAAACCTCACATATCTATCTTCCTGCACGGACACATGTTGGACTTTGACAAATGCCTGTGTAATCATATCAGTGCCACCTATGTTTTGGTATATCTGAACACATGTGAAGGTCATTTTTTTTCTGTCAATGATCTTGTGATACATATGCCCTTACGTTTGTTGAAAGTTGCCTTTTGTTAAGATTTCAACACACATTGTGAGGCCTGTGCCATTTAAGTGGTATATATGTGCAGAGATACCTGTCATATGTGGGCATGCCACCAACTAGGTACTCACAATCAACCACATCATGTTTGTTATGAATTGTCACATACAATGGCATACCACTGTGTAGCAGTGTTGCAGTGTGGCAAAGACGGCATCCTACTCATCATCACTACTGTGGGAGTTGTTATGCCCATACAGATCCATGGTTGCATGTTTATGATCAGGTTTACAGAGCTCCACACTACTCAGTCCACTGTGCACATGCATCAGGCCCCTGATAATGAAAATAGTCTATGTAGCCTGTGGTATCAGAATGTTCTGGGCAGGGATTTGGCTTCTTCATGATTGCTTTTCAGCACAGCAATGCATTGTTCCCTGCGGACAGAGACATACACAATTGGCATCAAAAGGACTGGGATATAATGTTTCCTCTGGGATACTTGATTTCATCCTACCCCTATCATGTACCAAGGATTGGCTACTTGCACGTGTAGTCATAAAACACAAAGAGAGAGTTATGGGAGTGATGCTATCCCACACAAGCTCCCAAAAGAAATCTATATATCCATTAACCACTGAAGGTGTGGGATAGTTGAGGTTGAGGGTGGAATTAGACCAGTGTTCCCTGATATTCATCCAGTAAGATTAATTTCAGCTCTCCCTCTTGTTCTTTTAACAAAGAGGTTGAGTCCGCCCAAGTAGTATCATCTTACTTGGGTGGGGCTAGGTGGTCAAATGATGAAGCAAGACACTATTATGTGTGTGAGACCTCCTAGTACGTAAAGGAACTCCCCCCCTTATTTAACACAGCCACCCGTTTTAGAGACACTCTTCACACATCTCTCTCCTTCTATCACGAACCCCTACCTAACCGGTACTGATAATTGAGGGAACACTGGTCTAATTCCACCCTCAACCTCAACTATCCCACACCTTCAGTGGTTAATACTTGCACGTGTAGGACATGTCTCACCATTTGGCATGGTCTGACAGATATGATTTTATGTCCTTTGTAATTTCCATGGGAAGCTTGGTTAGGGGTTGTATCTCTGTTGTGACTTTTAATTTGGGAATGTGCCTGTGGAGAGATGGTGTTATGTGTAACTGCCTTCTGTCATGTTGGTATATGATAGGCAACTAACAGGTTATTGTAGTTGCAAACATGAATGGGTTATGCACTGCCCTAGCCATCCTCTCTGTACATATGTGATCACATGTTGGCATTGATGTGTTACACAGTTAGTATTGGTCTATGTGTGTACCTTTTCCATGTTTTACAGCAGAACTTGTTAGGAAGGATTTGCAACGTGTGACTTGTATAAATTGTATATGTACACATCTTCTACTGCTGGCTACATTATAGTTACCGTCCCATTGTCTGGATTTGCGAAATTACATGACTTCAACACACTCATGACATTACACCTGCCATAGCACTTGTGTCGTCTCCAAGTGACCTCCCATGGTGTATCTCCACGTATCTGAGGCTATCTCTCAGCTGTCCATCCACATTCTTCGTTGAACACATGGGTATGCATTTATTCCTACATTCCACAACCTGTGTCACTCTTACCATGAATGTATGATGTCAGTGTGTGAAATAATCTCAGTGCTGCTTGTAATGAGTGGTCCTAATGCCACATATTTGTCTACTTCCACTCCCATTCATTTTTTAATGGGTCTGTGACATGTTTGGACATTGCTGGAGATACTTGCATATTCCACACCTGATTGGCATATCAGAGACCTAGATATGTTAGAGAATTTTGTCACTGTTGGAAACTTTCTCTTGGCCTGGCACTCGTGACAATGAGTGGTGTGTATTGATATGTGCTGTATGATGGTGTAATACAGACTATACAAGGTTACCTTGCTGACACATGTCAACCATTGTTAGTACTTGCAAACGCTATGCTATCTAGGCCACACACCCATGTATCAGTCGTCACATGTAAATCTGGCTTTGAAGTAGGCATGTGTCAAGACAGTAGATTTGTGTTGCAAGTTTGTATGGAATGTACAGCTGGAGTGGAATCCACTCTGCCTACATTCCACTCAGACTTTAATTTGGTGGTGCATTGTCCCATTTTATTCTTAAATCCTGACAATGGGACATATGTTTAAAGAGTGGCTCAGCACCCATTGATGCATCATTTGTCTGGCAACCCATAGTGTATTCCACAGCCAAAGTGTGTGTGCCATAAGTGAGGCATGAGGTATGAGTTACATTTCAATGGTACATGTAGTGGAGAATGAGTAGACCATGGAGATTCTGGTGCCAAGTAATTTATTGGTGATATTTACAAAGTGATTTTATTTGGACAGTGAATATGTGCAGAAGTTCTGTACAATTTGTAGTCTCCTGCAAACTACTGCAGCAGTGTTTTGTAGTTCCCCCTCCAAATGTGCTGCACCATTGTCATTCTTATCCTCAATGGTGACATCTACCTGTTCATCTCTGGGAGCATCGGCTTGTATACATATATTATGCAAGATTCCACATACCAGTATCATCTTACAAACCAGTGGTGGAGCATACAACAGGATTTCTCCCACGAGAGTCAGGCACCTGAACCTTGACTTCAAAAGCCCAAATGACCTCTCCACCACATTTTGTGTTCTTCTGTGCCCTTCATTATATGCACGTTCTTGCACCATTGTGAGATTTCCAGATGGAGTCATTTACCATGGCTGTATGCCATAACCTTGTTCAGATGCAAAGGAATGAGAGAAGATTTGTTGGTAATGCTTGATGGTGGTTTGGTATATACCTTGGCAGTTGTTAGTTTTAGGTGGAGTGGTGACTCAGACTTGCTTCTGGTATAGTGTATGTAAGGAAATGCCTCCTTGGCATGGTTGCCCCCTGACTTTTTGCCTTTGCTGATGCTATGTTTACAATTGAAAGTGTGCTGAGGCCTGCTAACCAGGCCCCAGCACCAGTGTTCTTTCCCTAACCTGTACTTTTGTATCCACAATTGGCAGACCCTGGCATCCAGATAAGTCCCTTGTAACTGGTACTTCGAGTACCAAGGGCCCTGATGCCAAGGAAGGTCTCTAAGGGCTGCAGCATGTCTTATGCCACCCTGGAGACCTCTCACTCAGCACAGACACACTGCTTGCCAGCTTGTGTGTGCTAGTGAGAACAAAACGAGTAAGTCGACATGGCACTCCCCTCAGGGTGCCATGCCAGCCTCTCACTGCCTATGCAAGTATAGGTCAGTCACCCCTCTAGCAGGCCTTACAGCCCTAAGGCAGGGTGCACTATACCATAGGTGAGGGTACCAGTGCATGAGCATGGTACCCCTACAGTGTCTAAACAAAACCTTAGACATTGTAAGTGCAGGGTAGCCATAAGAGTATATGGTCTGGGAGTTTGTCAAACACGAACTCCACAGCACCATAATGGCTACACTGAAAACTGGGAAGTTTGGTATCAAACTTCTCAGCACAATAAATGCACACTGATGCCAGTGTACATTTTATTGCAAAATACACCCCAGAGGGCACCTTAGAGGTGCCCCCTGAAACTTAACCGACTGTCTGTGTAGGCTGACTAGTTCCAGCAGCCTGCCACACCAGAAACATGTTGCTGGCCCCATGGGGAGAGTGCCTTTGTCACTCTGAGGCCAGTAACAAAGCCTGCACTGGGTGGAGATGCTAACACCTCCCCCAGACAGGAGCTGTAACACCTGGCGGTGAGCCTCAAAGGCTCACCCCTTTGTCACAGCCCAGCAGGGCACTCCAGCTTAGTGGAGTTGCCCGCCCCCTCCGGCCACGGCCCCCACTTTTGGCGGCAAGGCTGGAGGGAACAAAGAAAGCAACAAGGAGGAGTCACTGGCCAGTCAGGACAGCCCCTAAGGTGTCCTGAGCTGAAGTGACTCTAACTTTTAGAAATCCTCCATCTTGCAGATGGAGGATTCCCCCAATAGGGTTAGGATTGTGACCCCCTCCCCTTGGGAGGAGGCACAAAGAGGGTGTACCCACCCTCAGGGCTAGTAGCCATTGGCTACTAACCCCCCAGACCTAAAAACGCCCTTAAATTTAGTATTTAAGGGCTACCCTGAACCCTAGAAAATTAGATTCCTGCAAACTACAAGAAGAAGGACTGCCTAGCTGAAAACCCCTGCAGAGGAAGACCAGAAGACGACAACTGCCTTGGCTCCAGAAACTCACCGGCCTGTCTCCTGCCTTCCAAAGATCCTGCTCCAGCGACGCCTTCCAAAGGGACCAGCGAGGACTGCCCCTGCTTCGAAAAGACAAGAAACTCCCGAGGACAGCGGACCTGCTCCAAGAAAGGCTGCAACTTTGTTTCCAGCAGCCTTGAAAGAACCCTGCAAGCTCCCCGCAAGAAGCGTGAGACTTGCAACACTGCACCCGGCGACCCCGACTCGGCTGGTGGAGATCCAACACCTCAGGAGGGACCCCAGGACTACTCTGATACTGTGAGTACCAAAACCTGTCCCCCCTGAGCCCCCACAGCGCCGCCTGCAGAGGGAATCCCGAGGCTTCCCCTGACCGCGACTCTTTGAATCCTAAGTCCCGACGCCTGGGAGAGACCCTGCACCCGCAGCCCCCAGGACCTGAAGGACCGGACTTTCACTGGAGAAGTGACCCCCAGGAGTCCCTCTCCCTTGCCCAAGTGGAGGTTTCCCCGAGGAACCCCCCCCTTACCTGCCTGCAGCGCTGAAGAGATCCCGAGATCTCTCATAGACTAACATTGCGAACCCGACGCTTGTTTCTACACTGCACCCGGCCGCCCCCGTGCTGCTGAGGGTGAAATTTCTGTGTGGGCTTGTGTCCCCCCCGGTGCCCTACAAAACCCCCCTGGTCTGCCCTCCGAAGACGCGGGTACTTACCTGCAAGCAGACCGGAACCGGGGCACCCCCTTCTCTCCATTCTAGCCTATGTGTTTTGGGCACCACTTTGAACTCTGCACCTGACCGGCCCTGAGCTGCTGGTGTGGTGACTTTGGGGTTGCTCTGAACCCCCAACGGTGGGCTACCTTGGACCAAGAACTGAACCCTGTAAGTGTCTTACTTACCTGGTAAAACTAACAAAAACTTACCTCACCTAGGAACTGTGAAAATTGCACTGTGTCCACTTTTAAAACAGCTATTTGTCAATAACTTGAAAAGTATACATGCAATTTTTATGATTTAAAGTTCCTAAAGTACTTACCTGCAATACCTTTCGAATGAGATATTACATGTAGAATTTGAACCTGTGGTTCTCAAAATAAACTAAGAAAAGATATTTTTCTATACAAAAACCTATTGGCTGGATTTGTCTCTGAGTGTGTACCTCATTTATTGTCTATGTGTATGTACAACAAATGCTTAACACTACTCCTTGGATAAGCCTACTGCTCGACCACACTACCACAAAATAGAGCATTAGTATTATCTCTTTTACCACTATTTTACCTCTAAGGGGAACCCTTGGACTCTGTGCATGCTATTCCTTACTTTGAAATAGCACATACAGAGCCAACTTCCTACAGTGTATATACCTGTTTTATGAAATAGTTTCTGAGGTCCCTGTTGACTGACATGACAATCTTGGATTGTGGCTCAGGGACCTGGGGATTGTAATATTCAATCAAAGCGGATGGTTCTGCCATTGCAAATATGTGTTGGGTTATCCATATTTGTGCCAGTGTCCTATTATTGGTGGACCCTTCCACCTCCTTGCACCACAGTGATGTCATATGTAGATACCATGGTAGCCCTACAAAGCCAAAATATGGGCTTCGTGTTTCCATGTGGCACTATGCATGCAGTGCAATACACAGTGACCCTATGTGGCAGATGATGGCTGTGCCAGCCATCAAGTGTACAAGGGTGTTAATTACACAATTGGAGGATGTGCAAAAGTTGGTACAGTGGGATCGCCTAAGATCCTATGCATGGTTTATCACAGACACTTTCAACACATGCACAGTGCAGGCTTTGGGAGGGGGCACACCATTCTTTTACATGGGTCCCTATGCACGGTGAACAAAAGGTCAGGTATGTCCTCTGTACTCCTAAGAGGTCCTACTATGGAATCCATGATCTTTACAGTATTGCACAAACTCTGTTTCATGGTGGACTGTTTCTTGGCACACAAATGGTGGCGTTAGGGGGTGCTAAGGGGCGCATATGAGGTGGCACTGGACTAAGTGCTGCATGACGTCTCTTCATTCTGCCCTATGGTCTTTCATGGCTGGTAATATTGTATTCATATGTGTGCAACACAATGCAGCTGACAGGTGAATATGCACACTACAGGTATGTCGGGTATGTGTATGTGATATATAGTAGGTCATGGCAACACTTGGGTGGTGTTGGAAATGGCCTACCTGAAGGGTCACCTCAAAACGTTTTGCCTTCCTCCTCTTCTGACCTAATTTTGGCTGGCTTTAGGACTTTACCACTGCTAACCAGTGCTAAAGTGCACATGCTCTTTCCCTTAAACATGGTAACATTGGTTCATCCCCAATTGGCAAATTGAATTTACTTATAAGTCGCTGGTAAAGTATACTACATGTGCCCAGGGCCTGTAAATTAAATGCTACTAGTGGGCCTGCAGCACAGATTGTGCCACCAACATAAGTAGCCCCTTAACCATGCCTCAGTCCTGCCATTGCAAAACATGTGGGTGCAGTTTCACTGTCACTTCGACTTGGCATTTAAAATTACTTGTCAAGCCGTTTACTTCCCTTTTCTACATATAAGTCACCCCAAGGTAGGCCCTAGGTAACCCATAAGGATGCTATGTAGGTAAATTTCAGGACATGTACATATGTACTTTATATGTCCTGGTACTGAAAAACTCATAAATTTGTTTTCCACTACTGCGAGGCCTGCTCCTTTCATAGACTAGCATTAGGTCTGCCCTCATATACTTTGTGAGTGGTAGATTCTGATCTGAAAGGTGTAACCAAGTCATATTTAGCATGGCCAGAATGGTAAGAGAAAATCTTTCTTATTGGTGAGGTTGCATTTTATATTACTATTTTAGACATGCCACTTTTTGAAAGTAAGCATTTCTCTGCTCTTAAAGCCATCTGTGCCTTACATCCTGCCTCAAATCAATGTCTGGTCTGTGCTGGTTGACAGCTCCCTTGTGCATTTCAGCCAGACAACCACAAACACAGGACACTCAGGCCCTCATTACGAGTGTGGCGTTCTTGAGACCATCACACTCGTGGTGGTGGTTAGACCACCGCCAAATTGGAGGTCCGACCTACACATTGCAACACTGGCGAAAGCGCCACGGTCCGGCCTCCGGCACTACCACTTTTAGGCAGGCCGATGACCTGAAAGTACAGGTGGTCTTAATACGCCAGGGCAGCGATGCCGAGGCATACTGTGGGGGGCCCCATTGGGGCCCCTGCATTGCCCATGCACTTGGCATGGCATTGCAGGGGCCCCCTCAGACAGCCCGTTGCGCTTATCTCTGC
Source organism: Pleurodeles waltl (assembly GCF_031143425.1). Lineage (NCBI taxonomy): Eukaryota > Metazoa > Chordata > Amphibia > Caudata > Salamandridae > Pleurodeles > Pleurodeles waltl. The sequence continues at coordinate 645,988,512 of NC_090443.1, read as the reverse complement.
CTGAATTACAGGCAGTGATATGCAAGACAGATGCTGCCGCACCGGACGAATTGCAACATTGCCGCAGGTTCAATTACAAGCCAACATCAATGTTGTGGTGAGTTTCCCGCTGGGCCAACATAATAGGGCCAGCGGGCGGAAAACCGGAGTGTCTGTTTTCCGGCCCAAAGAGTTTGGCAAACTCATAATGAGGCCCTCAGTCTCATCTGCATTCATCTGCATATTAAATGGGTCTTCCTGGGCTGGAAGGGTGGAGGGCCTGACACTTACATTACAAAGGCCAGTGGCCTGCCCTCACACAATAGACTGCCAAACCCCCTACTGGGACCCTGGCACACAGGACTGAACTGAAAGGGGAACCTGTGCACTTCAAAACCACTCTTGAAGTCTCCCTCAATTCAAAGGCTTTTCTGGGTATACAAACTGGGTCTCCTACTCCACCAACTAAGACACTTTTGGACCTACACCTGCACCCTGTCAACAGGAACTGCCTGGCTGCACAAAAGACTCCTTTGGACTGCTTTCCTGAGCAGGCCTGCTGCCGTGCTATTGCTCTGCTGGCCTCTGGCTTTGCTGAGAAGGAATCTGCCTTCCCCAAAAGTGCTCCCCAAGGTCTCAGATTGAGCTTGCCTCCTGTTTTCTCAGGGCCAAAAATACTTCATCTCTTCTGGAAACTCCTTGTGAGTCAAAAATCAATGCTCTGCCTGCCGAGAATGATGCAAAGACTGCCTTGTGACTGAGGAATCTCTGCACAGCCGACTGGACGATGCAGCCCCAGTTCCTGAGTGGAAATTCGATGCAGTACCTGCTTTGCGATATAAACATTTGATGCATCACCTACGGGATCGACACAGCGCCCAGGCCTTCTTCCAGTGCCTCAAGTATTTTCACAGCATTGTCCCTGGGTGTCAAAATATTCCTACATCGCAGTGAGGAACCAAGACTGTGCCCCGAAAAACAACGCAAACCCCTTGCAGCGTTCAAAGAAATGACACATTGTCTGTGCTGCAACAGAAAATTCAACGCATCATCTTATTTTTCCACGCGTCTCCTCCTCTGTGGTCTCCGTGCTTCACTATTTTTGACACATATCAGATACGTGTGTAACAAAGAGACAGCTGTTTATTTCTAAGGATTAGGACTCTTTTTAACCTTCTAAAAGTGATATTTCAACTTGTGCTTATTGGATCTTTGTTGTTTTGATCTTATTATTTCAAGATAAATATTATCTATTTCTCTAAACCTGTGTGCGGTATTTTTGTGGTGTTTTCACTGTGTTACTGTATGATTTATTGCACAAATACTTTACACATTGTCTTCTACGTTAAGCCTGACTGTTCAGTGCAAAGCCACCAGAGGGTGGGCAGAGGATAATTTGAATTGTGTGTGACTTACCCTGCCAATGATTGTGGTCCCTACTTGGACAAGGGTGTATACCTCTGCCAACTAGAGATCCCATTTCCAACATTGGTGATTGGGATAGAACTTGTGTTTGCTCAGTGCCTTACGGTGACTTGTGTACACTACCACCCACATCTAAAGATCAGTATGAGTTGATTTTCCTTTTTTCTCTCCATTGGTCATTTTTCTAAATTTGAATCCTACCTCTCCCTCATAAACATGGGATGTTGTGTTGTGCCTGTTATACCTTAACAGATTGGAATGGATTCCAGTTCCCAGCAGACTACAATGAGATGGACTTTGTCCCCGTTGAAGCCCTCAGCAAGGCTAGGCTGAGAAAGCTCTGCAAGGATTGAGGACTGGCTGTGAAAAAGAGGTCCACCAAGCAGGACCTGAAGGATGCCCTATATGCTTTTTAGGAAGCATGCTGGCTAATGGAGGTGGCAGAGGACCGAAAGGCTGATGGCCCTGAGAAGGATAATGAGGAGGAAAACGACTTAGCAGTGGCTCCAGAGGCGAGAGGGAGCCCACAAAAAGAGGGTCCCCTACTGAAACAGGAGTAGGAAGCAGAGCCTTCTCCCACACCCTGCCCTCTGAGGAACTCAGGGACAGACAAGCTGAGAGGGACGGGAGGCTGCATCTAGCTCAACTGGCTGCAGAGGAGAGAGGAGCTGAGGCTGACAAAGCCCTGGCAGATGAGAGAAGAGCTGAGGCTGAAAGGGCCTTGGCAGAAAGACAAATCTCATTGGCTCATGAACTGAGACTGAAGGAACTAGACTTAAAAGCACAGCAAGTAGAGTCCAGTGGTGGCAGCAAAACTACCATGTCCAGTGCAGAGGGGAAAAGGCCAACACACCCAGAGATTTGGTACCTGACTTCAGTGAGAGGGATGACATAGGTGGTTTCAGTTGTATGAGGTCACTCTTGTAGTGCACAGGATCCCTAAGAACGACTGGGGGGCTCTGCTATGGAGGCATATACCTAGTAATGGGAAGGATTTCCTCCCGGCCCTAGATGGGAGAGACTGGTTGAGGTATCCCACCATGAAGAAGACTGTTGTCAAGAGATATGGTTTCACTCCAGAAGAGTGCAGGTTAAGATTCAGGGACAGTAGGAAACTGCCTCACCAGTCCTCACTAGTCCTGGGGGGATTTTTGTGAAACACTTTTGCAGGGCACTGGATGGTTGTGTGAAGGGTAGTATAGTACACTTTTGAGGGCTGTACAATTTGATTGCCAGGGAGTACATGTTCAGTCACTGTTTTGTAGGGGTATGCCAACACCTGGTTGATTGTAAGTTCTCTGACCCCTAGGAAATTGCAAAGGAGGCACACCTCTGGGTGAGTACCAGTGTCTGGAGAGGCATTAGTGTTAGGACCCACACTCACACATGCACGCTTCTTGCTGCTCCATCACAAAATAAATCAGCATGTATGAAAAAAGATTAAACATGTCATTAATGTGTTTACAGCACAGCACTTCCCCGTAACTTGTGAGGAAAATTATCTTCCGTCTGAAGACCGAATATTACATTGCATATTTGTTTATATTGATAAAAGCAAGTGTTGTGAACTGTGTACCAAGCGGTTTATGGAGACATTGAATTCCTTCATATGAATCATCAGAGGTGTTTGGTGACTCATCACCAGCACAGCACCCACACCCCTCATGATTGAAGACTCATCACCAGCATGTGTCTGATGACTCATCACCAGCAACGAGTCTATAAATAGAACTACCAAGGTGTTTCCTGTGGTCGGGTTAGTGTCTTCCTTCGCTCGTAGGTGTTCCTGGGTTCAGCTGGAGTTCTGTGATTCATTCAGGACTCGTCTTTTCAGTGCGAGGCTTCATCAGAGCTTCCCTTTCTGGAGTGGATCACTTTTGCAGCGGCTGGAGAATTTACGAGCAGTATTCCATCTTCTTCAAATAATCTTCCAGGAGAAGTCAGTTCATGAGTAATTCCCCTCTCGTATCCCTGTTTTCAGCCTTCTTGAAGTTAGTGACATTTTGGTGCATTCTGAAAGACATTCGTCGATGCTGAGAAACCCCTTGATACAAGACTATTTTCCAAAGACAGCTTGAGAAGTATTTTTAAAAGCAACATTGAAGTTAAGTGTTGTGAACTCCTAAAAGCATCTCTCTATATCTATGTGAATCTAAACGTTTATTTTTATTGTTTTGGAGCAAGTCTATTGTGTGAAAATGAATAACAAAAGACAAATTCATAAGTTTGATTTTATAACGATTTTGTTGTGAGTTACAAAAGCGTGCTTAATAGTTGAGCAATCAAGCGCTAATAATTATTGTGATTTTGCTGAAAGACTCTGTGATGGCCCAATCAAATGATAATAATTATTGTTATTTTGTTGAGAGACTCTGTGATATTTGTTGTTCTTTTGTTTTTGCTTTGTTTTTGGTCTTAGAATTCCTGCACCAAGCCCGGAGGCAACTTCTTAAAACAAAAGTGATGCTCCTTCGTAAACCAGTGTTTTGTTTCTCTTCCTTCCCAAATCCCTGTTCCCTATCCCTTACCCCAGAGGCTATTCGCTTGTTCCCTGTTCATTTCAGATACAAGAGAATAGTGTTTCAGGGGTGAGGGTTTAATTCTCTTCGCTCCCGCGGAACCTGAAATTCAGGTGAGTGGACATGGTCTTGTCAATTAGGGAGTCATCCTAAGGAGGGTGGTTTGGGTTCCCCTCAACAGAGGGAGGGGGAGGTACACAGTGACCCAGACAGGTCCCAAAACGGTAAAGGGGAAAAGAGCCCCTTTATTCTTCTAGAGGTAGAGGGAGAGGTGGGAGTGGACGTAGGCCCAGGGTGTCCTACTTACAGTCCCAGAGCTTGGACTATTTCCACAAGGGAGCCAAGCGGGGTAACCTAGTCTGCACCGAGAGGCCATCCTCTGATGGGAGCTCCACAGTCCTGGAAGCATTCATATCCCGGCATCTATGGCAGTAGCAAATTACAATTACCTGCTAGATTTGTTTCTGTTTATGGTGTAGGTTGTGCTCTAAGGTTTGCACAGAGATTGAATCTGTGAAACATGATCTTTCATCCATGAGCACAACGGCAACCTTTTGGGCACCCATATTTTACTTGTAAAAAAACTCCTGTGAACTAGTGTATTATACGTTTATGAATAGTACATTATAAGAGGTGAACATACTGGGGCAGTTTGGAATTGGGAAAACATTTTTGCAAAGCTTTCGCAAAACTATTATGAATAAAAGGGTAACTACATGAAAGCTCAGGAAAAAAATATTTCACCTCTATTAGGAAAATGGAGTATTATATGGTGTGGAGGGGGTTAGTCCTCATTGTGTAATACTCTCACAATATCCCAAAGATGGTCCTTTTATTCACACTAGTAAATCCTTAGCTCAATCTTGGTAGTGGGCAAAGAGTCTTCAGGCTTCACTTAGAGGATCGTGGGTTGAGCATTTCAGAGCACCGGCATGGACGATAGTAATTGATACGACTCAAAAGGAATCTGACACCAATTTAGAAAAATAGAGATTATATTTATATAAATTTAGACACTAAGACAAACAGAAATGGAGTATAGCTGGAGTTATAGATTTTATAAGTAATTTTAAATCCCATCAGAACTGGCATTTAAATGTTGCACTGGAGTCAATCAGAGAAACGTCACCAGTTGCAAAAATACACTTAGAAAGCGAGTTGTGAGGAACCCTTTTAGGGTTAAGGTTGTGCAGTCCCTAGAACCAGATCACAAGAGTCCGTGCAGTGTTAACTGACTTACGGGGTCCAGGTGCAGAGTTGTCCTAGCTGTCTGTTGTGCGAAATGGGACTTGCATTGAAGTCAATGGCAGGGAGCCACTTTTGAAATTCAACAAATTGGGGGTTGTGCTGCGGGGAACCCTTGCAGGGTTAAGGTTGTGTGGTCCTGAGACTAGGCCACAGCAGTCAGTTTGTTTCACCCTAGTCCATGGGATCTGGGTGCATAGGGGCCCAGGCTATCCGTAGTGCTGAACGGGACTCCCTTTTGTGCTGCTTGTCCACTTACATGACGTCACTGTCAAAGGGATGCAAAATCTCAGCTGGAGCTGGGTTGCAGATCTTGGCTGCAGGCTGCATGCTGTGCCCTGCCCCTGTGACATTGCATGTGGAGGTTCATTACCAGACTGGCAACCAGCAAGTCTGGGCAGCGGTAAAGGTGCAGGTTTCCTTTAAGGACTTCCTGGGGCCTGAGGAAGCAGTGTAGCAGCCTGAAAGTAAAGCAGGTTGGACTATGACTCCCAGAAGACTCTGGACCACCTGGTTTTCGATGATCCCACAGTGGGCCTGATGGCCAGTGAATATTCGGAATCTGCATGTTACTTTTACCTGCAGTTTGCAGAGGACTAGTGCCACTAGTCCAAGCAAGACTGAAGGTGCTTCTAGCTTCCACATATGTCCCTCTTTTTGGAAGTGATGAGTTTCAGCCAAGGACGAAGGTCGATCATGCAGGTGCCAGTCTATTGATTCAGGATAGAGTTTCCCTCTTTTGCTTTGGAACAGTGGGCAGAGTCTGGCTGTCGGTGCTGCAGAGCTTCTCTTGGTCCTTCTTTCAAGTTGGTCTATCAGATCTGGCGTTAGGGGTGTCCCTTAGATCCTTGGAGAGGGGTGTGGAGACTAGTGGCCAATGGGCAGCTAGCTCCTACAGCTAATCCCAACTTGGGTTGACCACATCCGGTCGGACAGGTCACCTTTAGCTACCCAAAACCCTCTATTCTGCTACTTCAAAGATTGCAGAGATCACAACCTAGTGCACAGATTGGGTTGCTCTCCCTAGAGGCTTAGTCAGCACAGTCCTGCATGCCTAATTTCCCACCTGGCCATAAGCAAATGTGCTTGGAGGAGGGCTATTTCCTCACTGGAGGACAGTGCTGCTGGCTATCAGGTGTGGTAAAGCCTTTACAACTCACTGCCCTGATGGCTCTTTTGACTAGCCTGTCTGGTGGACAGGAGGTGTGAACTACTTCCTACATCAGGCTTTTTTCTGACCTTTGGGAGCACCCAGGGTGTCTTGTAAGAGGTCAGAAACCTATCTTGGTGGCAGCAAGTGCTGGATAAAGTGTGGACTGCTTGACCAGAGCACAAAGAAGGGTGGCAAACAAATGGACAAACTCTAGTGTGCCACCTGGGTACATGCCAGCTGTTCCTCGACATGAAATTTGTGTTGGGGGAGAGAAGGCAAGTTGTTTGACAACAAACTACGCATATCTAAGCAGTACTGTTATGGAGCTATCAGCCCTGGTCAACCAGGGCTTGAGTCCCATGTTATCCTATGGACCGGCCTGTGCTTATAGTGTATCTTCATGGAAAGGATGCTGTATAGACATAGAAGCTTGTGCTTATATGACAGCATGTTAACTAAAATGCACCCTTCCTCCTGGGTTGCAGAGGCATACTTTAGAGGTCTCTTACATACATGTAAGGCAGTGCAATGCACTGTGCCGCTCTTGGTGAGGGAACAGTCAAAGTCAAGGAGTTTGCACCACTATGGCAGTCTGCAATGGCAGACCTGCCACCAGTACTTTGTAAGGGTCACCTAGGATGGCAGAAACTCATGCTGCAGCCCTGGGGACCCCCTTATCACCTATTTCCTGGGTACCATCAACTAGGATCTTAAAAGCGGGTAAGGTCTTGCCACTCAGGTAATTACCAAGTCGACATACCAGTTTAGGGAGAGAGCACAGGCACTGGGACCTAGTTAGCAGCCTTCCAGTGCACTAACAGAGTCATATACATCAGCATTGGGGGCAAAATGTGGGGGGTGATCATACATAAAGGTGGAACTTTCCTACAATATCTCTAATTAATGTTTGAACAGGGAAGCATACATATGCATTATAAATAATTTATGATGATGCTAAACTTATATTATGCTATGCAAGGTGGCTCTCCTCAGGGCATAAAGAAGACCATTGCAAGTCTATTTCCTCTGAAAGTTTCCCAAGCAAGAGGTTGATCAATATCCTGTTGACTACACAAAGGAGTCTCATCCAAGCATCAGGTAAGGGCACTTTTCTTACTACATAGTACTAGGATCAGATATGGCAATAAGCATTATATAGCTTGCAGTATGACATTATAGTTATTGCCTATTTCTTTAGGTTTTAACATAAATGAAAATATAAAATCCTGTTTAATTGTCCATGTTTAATTCAGAATTAAAGTTGTAACTCATTTTTAACTGAGGATATTGTGATGCTTGCTGGTACTCAGCAAAATGCTCATTTTTTTAATATTAGCAGAGCTAAAAATATCTACTGTTGGACCTGGCCCTTTTTGCAGGGTCATCCTCAATATTTTGCCTCCTTCCTTCTGTTTTTTATGACCTGTTTTTGTTGGCTTTAGAACTCTGAGCACTTTACCACTGCTAACCAGTGCTAAAGTGCATATGATCTCTGTATAAATTGTATTGTTGATTGGTTTATCCATGATTGGCATGTTTGATTTACTGGAAAGTCACTAGTACAGTGCACTAGAGGTACCCAGGTCCTGTAAATCAAATGCTACTAGTGGGCTTGCACCACTGGTTGTTCCATCCACATTAGTAGCCCTGTAAACATGGCTCAATCCTGCCACTGCAGTGTCTATGTGTGCAGATTTAAACTGCCAATTCGACTTGGCAAGTGTACACACTTGTCAGGCCTAAACCTTCCCTTTTCAGACATGTAAGACACCCTTAAGGTAGGCCCTAGGTAGCCCCATGGGCAAGGTGCAGTGTATGTTTCAGGTAGGACATATACTAATGTGTTTTATGTGTCTTAACAGTGAAACACAGCCAAATTTGTTTTTCACTGCTGCTAGGCCTATCCCTCTCATAGTTTACCATGGGGGCTGCCTTGAAATATGATTAAAGAGTAGATTCCATTTGGGAGCGGATACAGATGTGGAGTTTGGGGTCTCTGAGCTCACAGTTTAGAAATACATATTTTACTAAAGTTTGTTTCAAGATTCTGGGGGTGATTCTAACTTCGGCGGGCGGCCTCCACCAAAATACCGCTCCGCGGTCGAAAGACCGCTGAGGGTATTTTGGGATTTGCCCTGGGCTGGCGGGCGACTGCCAAAAGGCCGCCCGTCAGCCCAGGGCAAAACAACCTTCCCACGAGGACGCCGGCTCAGAATTGAGCCGGCGTAGTGGGAAGGTGCGACGGGTGCAGTGGCACCCGTCGCGTATTTCAGTGTCTGCATAGCAGACACTGAAATACTTTGTGGGGCCCTCTTACGGGGGCCCCTGCAGTGCCCATGCTATTGGCATGGGCACTGCAGGGGCCCCCAGGGGCCCCGCGGCACCCCCTACCGCCATCCTGTTCCTGGCGGGAGTCCCGCCAGGAACAGGATGGCGGTAGGGGGTGTCAGAATCCCCATGGCGGCGGAGCGCGCTCCGCCGCCATGGAGGATTATCAAGGGCAGCGGGAAACCGGCGGGAGACCGCCGGTTTCCCGCATCTGACCACGGCCGAACCGCCGCGGTCAGAATGCCCTGCGGGGCACCGCCGGTCTGTCGGCGGTGCTCCCGCCGACCCTGGCCCCGGCGGTCGGTCTCAGACCGCCGGGGTCAGAATGACCCCCCCTGTGTTTGAAAATGCCACTTTTAGAAAGTGGGCATTTTCTTGCTTAAACCATTCTGTGACTCTGCCTGTTTGTGGATTCCCTGTCTGGGTCAGTTTGACAGTTGGGCTGTTTGCACCTCTTTCTAGACAGTGACACAAAGGGAGCTGGGGTGTAGCCTGCATATCCTGATGAGCCATCTCTGCTGGGAGGGAGGGTAGGAGTGGTCACTCACACCTAAAAGGGCTGTTCCTGCCAAAATTTAATGCAGGATTTCTCCGCCAAGTATTAATGAGCCCCTTTGTTCCATTCAGCATCAATAATGCCGTAAGAGAAGCACAATTCACACATATCTTTTACTTTCTAAGTCAATCTTCTTGAATCACAGTCCTATAGTATTATGCATAAACTGCTTGTCAGGAGGAGACAATAAGAATTGCCTAGTAACTAGTTTCTCTGAAATTAGACTCACTTCAATGTTGCTCCAGCCCTCAGAAGCCTGACTGATCAAAGCCACCTGTGTATAAAAGCATGTTAAACTGGCCTTACATTTTTAGGAGGCCTGCTGCAATCATGCGAGTAATAAAAGAATAAAATATATATGGAAGTTCCATTATAGATGTGCTGGAGTTATAAAGGCTCTGGTGATTCCAAACTACTAACTCCTCATATGGAGGATCCATGATTTTCTCTCAGAACTTTTTGTCATCTGTCAGTGAAGAGGTTCAGTTTTCTCTTCACATTCAAACTCATTATAATATTTTTCAAGGCTGAAAGCATCAATTTATCTATTGGGGTCTGTACAAAGGCCAACATCTCTCCTTGTAGGATATTTTTCAAGGCAGCACCTCTATGTATTGTTCTGTACTTTATTCATTGAGGCAGCATGCTTTGTCAAATTTAAGACCACAGGCCTATACATATGGGCCCCAATTGAACATCAGCACTGGAGTGTTTTTTGGGTCAATCCTAGACATCATTTGCACTGTCACTTAGCAACCTGTTGAATATGCTTTGTGGGGTTCAACTCCACCCACTGCCTTTCATGTGTCTATGTCAGTATCCTTCAAAAAACCTTGCTTGTTAATGGGCAATCCTTCCTCTTTGTCCCTCTTTTATGTCTTTTGTTTACTCCCGTGAAACACCAGCCAAATATTGTATCCTTATGCTTAGCTGTTTATGCCTTAATTTGGGGGCTATTTTATTAGTTGTTTCCTACTTCTGTTACATGAGCGCTCAAAGATTTTAGTCACTCTGACCTCGGAATTCAAAAGAATGCTGTAATTCTTGTTTCCCTCATCTTCCAGTTGGTTGGCTATATAGTAGGTGCACATGCACTGAGATGCTGATGTTTGTTCACACGCCATTGTTCGCGCACACATTCGGGCTCTTCAGCTGCTTCTTCCATTCTCTCCTTCCTGCTCATCCACAAAATGACAGCTACTGTCTGCGAGCTGCGCATCAGCTCAAGTGTTGTGGCCTGGTCATCACGTAAGTCAAGACCGCACTCATATCATTCATTAACCAGTTGAGGCACAGTTACAGTCCTTGTGTACATTTTACAAGTGGCAAGATTGTGCGTTCACCTCAAGTAGCAGGACCATATGGATTGTTGACCACCCCTCTCCCATGTGCATTTGGGAGGAAAGCTTTTGAGGCTTTTGGAAAGTGAAGCAGAAAGCAAGGGCGATAAGGGAACTTCCTCTCTTGGAAGAAATAGGCTATATCAGATAAATATGGTGACATTTTACCACCAAATAAATAAAAAAGTTCTTGTCCTCTTGAAACCTTTGTTGCAGAACTGAGATTCCTTTACTGCTGTTGTGCCTTGGCTCATGCTTTACACCTGAAAGCCAGGTTCTTGGGCATAGTTTTGGGTGGTGTTTGGGGTATTACACCCCCAAAGCAAATGGTGTATAGTTGGGTGCTGGAGCTTTCAGTCGAGTATGGTGAGTTGTCTGTTGGAATTCACGTAAAATGTTTACAAACAAACAGACAAAAAACACACAGTCTCCCTCCTCTCTATTTTGAAAGCCTTCAAAATGTTTATCTTACAAAATACTGTGGTTTCTCTCACTTATGACTCCTACCAATCTGCATTTCCCTCCCTTTTCATTGACCGTTCAGCCCCTTTTAGGTGTCCTGTTTGTCATAAAATGTATTTTAACATTATAAGATAGTTCAAAAATCTGAAGCTCACCCCCCTCAATCTTACTGACCAAGCTATACCCCTGGCCAGGTTAACTGGGATGTATTTTCATATTGCAATAACCTTTGTCCTCTATGAAGGTCAGAACTGTTAAAAGCTCTTTCCAAGTCATATAAAGTACTTTAGGTATGTTTAGGGTTAACAGCAGGAACTGGGAGCCTAAGGGGCTGTATCAGCCCACGTCCAGCACAGTGAACTGCTTTTTTTTGGCTCTCACCACGCCCCCCTCTGAAGCAGCTGCAGTCCCAGGCTGCCTCATGAACTGACAACACGCCATGAAATGCTTTACCATTCAATGAAGAACCCATCTCCACAACAACTTGCTGACTCTGGCATGCACCTACACCATTTCAACATCATTTAGATATGAATGCCTGTTGTACATGGTAGCACTATCTGGACAATGGTTTCTCTTTATTAGCACTAGTTTAACACCCAAATATACCAATGGGGACAGGAACCACTTGACACCAATGTTTAAAAAAAAAAAAAAATTACATAAGGGGATACTATATTAGGCCATTTCTGCCCCCCTTGGGGGAAGATCGGTCTTTTTTTTATTAGGCCAATTTGCCTCCAAGGGGGGCAGAAACCACTAGACATAAGGGATTTTTTAAAAAAATTACATAAGGGGAGTGGCCCTTTGGGCAAGGGCCGTTTCCCATGGGGGTATATCATTTTAGACCATTTCTGCCCTCCCTTGGGTCAGATCAGTCTATTTTTATTAGACCCATCTGCCCCCCAGGGGGGAAGAAACCACTTAGGCACCCAAGGATCTGTGTGCATGTGTTTTGTTTGGCAGGGACGGCCCCTTGGGGAAGGGTCACTTCCCATGGGGACACATTACTGATAGCCATTTCTGCCCATCACGGAGAGATCACCCTATTTTTGTAAGGCCCATCTGCCCCAGAGGGGGGCAGAAAACCCTCTAGATGCCAGGGAAGATTATTATTATTTTTTTGCAAAGGGTGGGGGTGTGGCCGTACCCCACCCCAAATAAATGGGGACAAAGTTGTTCTGCACAGGGGGAGGACAGATCCTCTCCCTGGGGGGGCAGAAAGCCCACTAAATGCCAGGGATTTTTTTTAAATATAGCTGGGTAGGGGCTGTCTACCGTTGTGGGCATGGTTATGCCCTCCACCCCAACTGAAGGAGGTAACAGTCTTTCAGCCCCCCGGCAAACAAAAGCATCTCATCCCAATGGCAAGCAAGAAGACATTTGATTCTTTTGGGTTTTGATTTTACTTTTGGGCCAAGAAAGCTTGGCTAACTCCCAATATCATCCCACTTAGAATGGTGAGCGGCTGCACTTTTTGGACTTTGGTACACTGCCACCTAGACAAATCTATCAGACCTAGACACATCTGAAAACTAAACAGCTGGGTGAGTCCATGTTGTTATGCTTCACATGCACCCCAATCCATTTTCTAACTCACAATGACCTACAAACCTCCAACTTTGCTTGAAATTATGCATTTTCTCTATATTTTTGTGATGGAACCTTCTGGAATCCGCAGGAATCAACAAAATTCCTACCACCCAGCATTGTGGCATCTATACTGAGGAGAATTCTGCCCCACTTGTCAGCCTAAAACATTTTATTCCAAAATGCCCCCAAGGAACCACTTTGGTTTCCCCTCAATTTTGACATGTTTTGACCCTATCATATCACAGGTACACAGCCCACCTACACGAGTGAGGTATCATTTTTATCGGGAGACCGATGAGAATGCTGTGTGTGGTGATCCCACACAGAAATGTGAGGAAAATGTGATTTTATTTAGCTAAACTTTAGGTTTGCAGGGGATTCTGGGTAAGAAAACACTGACAGATTCACGCAAGTCACACCTCGCTGGACTCCCTCGGTGTCTAGTTTTCAGAAATGTCTGGGTTTGGAAGGTTTCCGTAGATGGCTGCCGAGCCCAGAACCAAAAACACAGGTGCCACCCTTGCTAAAATAGGTACTTTTGTAATAGATAATTTTGATGTGTCCTTGTGGTGTTTTGGACCTTTCTCTGTTGCTGGCATTAGGACTACCCACACAAGTCAGGTACCATTTTTATCAGGAGATGTGGGGGAATGCTGGGTGGAAGGAAGTTTGTGGCTCCCCTCAGATTCCAGAACTTTGAAACATTGAAATGTGAGGGAAGAGTTTTTTTAGTCAATTTTTTATGTTTGCAAAGGATTCTGGGTAACAGAACCTAGTAAGAGCACAATAAGTCACCTCAACCTGGATTCCCCTAAGTGTCTAGTTTTAAAGAATGCACTGGTTTGCTGGATTTCCCCAGGTGCCGGCTGAGCTACAGGCTAAAATCCATAGCTAGGCACTTTACAAAAAACTTATTTGTTTTCATTGGAAAAATGTGATAGGTCCATGTGGTGTTTTGGGGCATATCCTGTCGCAGGCACAAGGCCTACCCAACAAGTGAGGTACCATTTTATATCAGGAGACTGGGTGGAAGGAAGTTTGTGGCTCCCCTCAGAATCCAGAACTTTGCAGCACCGAAATCTGAGGAAAAAGATTGTTTTAGCCAAAGTATGAGGTTTGGAAAGGATTCTGGGCAACAGAATCCAGTGAGAGCCCCACAAGTCACCCCATCCAGGATTTCCCTATTTGTCTAGTTTCCAAATATGTATAGGTTTGCTAGGTTTCCCAGGTGCCAGCTGAGCCGGAGGCCAAAATCCACAGTTAGGCACTTTGCAAAACATACGTCTGTTTTCTTAGGAAAAATGTGATGTGTCCACGTAGTGTTTTGGGGCATTTCCTGTCCTGGGCATAAGGCCTGCCCACACAAGTGAGGTACCATTTTTATCAGGAGACTTGCAGAAATACTGGGCAGAAGGAAGTTTGTGGCTTCTTTCAGATTCCAGAACTTTCCAGCACCAAAAGTCGATAAAAGTATTTTTGTTGCCAATTTTTGAGGTTTGCAAAGGATTCTGGGCAACAGAACTTTTTGAGAGCCCACAAGTCACCCCATCCTGGGTTGCTCTATGTGTCTAATTTTCCAAAATGTACCGGTTTTGTAGGTTTCCCTAAGTGGCGGCTGAGCTACAGCCCAAAATCCACAGCTAGGCACTTTCCAAAAAACACGTCAGTTTTTAATGTAAAAATGTGATGTTTCCAAGTTGTGTTTTGGGGCATTTCGTGTCATGGGAACTAGGCCTACCCACATAAATGAGGTACCTTTTTTATCAGGGAACTTGGGAGAACACAGAATAGAAGATTAAGGCCCTCATTACAACCCTGGCAGTAAATGCCGCCTACCGCCGTGCTGAAGGCCGCCAACATACCGTGCCCGTGGTAGTATTCCGCTAAGGGCATTATGACCCACACTGAGAATTCCTCCACTATACAGACACCCACACAAGTCCACCAGCCCAATAGTCAGTGATAAACTGGTGATAGCAAAATCCACACCGTTACACCAACAGGAATATGCCCACAGTATCACGACCCACGAATCACCGCGGCGGTCTTTCAAACACAGTAAACCATTGGCGGTACACACCGCTGTGCTCAAAATACACAAACGTTTACAAAAGACCACCACATTGGACAATTCAAACTACACACACCTGACACATATACACACACCACACACTCACACCACTATAAAACACACACCCACATTACCCACAACCCTTTCAACGAAAAACAAGATTGCCAACACAGAGAGACACAAGCCAGGAGCACCCACACAACCAGAGGCACAGAACATCATCATCCATACTCCATCCACGCACATCACAGCATACACCCCAACACATCAAAAACACATCACCCCACACATCCTCACACATATCACTCACACCACATCCATGGCACCCCAAAGACACCGCAGGTCTTCAGAGGAGGAGCTAAGGATCATGGTGGAGGAAATCAACTGGGCAGAGGCACAGCTATTCAGATCACAGGTGCATCAGACGTCCATTGCTATGAAGATGGAGCTGTTGTGGAGAGTATTGGACAGTGTCAATGCCGTGGGACAGCACCCCAGAACAAGGGATGACATAATTAAGAGGTGAAACGATCTATGGGGGAAGGTGCGTTCCGCGGTTGCAAGACACCAGGTAGCAATACAGAGGACTGGCAGTGGACCCCCACTGTCTCCCGCACAACTAACAACATGGGAGGAGCTAGTCTTGGCAATAATGCATCCTGAGGGCCTCGAAGGACTAGCAGGAGGACTGGACTCTAGTAAGTCAAAACTTTACTACTTTATCCCACCCGCCCTACCTGCATGCCATCACAAACTCCTACCCCGACCCTCACCTCCATCACTCCACCACCTCACACAAACCCCACCATCACAACCCACCCATACCAATACCAAGCCCTGCATGTAACACCAATGCATGGACCCCCAACACAGACATGCATGGACACCCATCACCACAGCATGCCCAGTAGAGAGACTCACCCAGCCCACAAACTCACCACTCACACAAGGCCAAGCTGACAGTGAAATCACAATCATACAGGGAAACACACCCATGAACAAGAGGACACACACAGATACAATAACACTGCATTACATCCCCACAGGACCCATACTCAATGTCACCGGAGAGGAGGTGCCAGTTACATCCAGCCCCCCCCAAAGAGGCCCACAGTGATGACAGCAGCTTTGCACACCTGGATCAGGATGACCAACCTGCCCCACCCGGGTCCTCTGGACAGTTGGTTCCCCTGCCACAGCCCCAACCCACCACAGAAGCCTCCCCCCTCAGGAAACACCAGCAAAGCACCCACCCAGGGGGGCCATGCCACTGTCCCCAGGACACACCAATCAGCAGTGTGTCCACCACTACAGGGGCCCCAGGCAACCCCACAATCCCGATCAGGGACCTGGAGTCAGTGGCAGTGGGCACACGGTTCAAGGGACAGAGGCACAGGACAACAGGGAAGCTGAGAGGACTGCTGTGCGACAGGGGGAGGATAGGCCCAGGGAACCCACTCTTCATGAGGCACTCTCCAACATCCTGGGAACATACCACCATTCCCAGGAGACGATGGGCCAGATACTGGCCAAGTTGCAGGAGAACCAGCGGCTGCAGGAGGGACAGTACCTGGGGATCAGGGAGGACCTAAAAAACATCTACACTATCCTGGTCACCATTGCAGGGGTGCTGACTGACATGGGCAAGACCATGAGGGAGGCAGTGGCATAACAACAGGCGCTGACACTAGCCAAATCGATGAACAGCCTTCCACCTCCACCGGCGCTAGTGGACAGGAGACCCAGCCACAGAAATAACAGACCACCAGCACCCCACCCTCTGCAGAAGGAGAACCACCCCACAAATGGTCCCTGCGATCCAGGCAGAAGCCAGAGAACATTGCCAAGACCCCCGCCAGGAAATAAGACTCTCCTGATTGTCACCCTTCTGTCCCACTCTGTCACCCTGTCCATCTTGAACTGCCATATCTCCCCCATTGGACAATGCACCAAGATACTAGACTCTACCATGGACTTTCCTCCACCATCAGCCCAGTCCATTGCACATCCCCCTCTACTTATGAGCACTTAAGTAAACACCCTTGGAACAAATACTAAAACTGGAGTCTGCCAAATGATTCATATATGTATTAGTACAACATAATCAAAGTATTGCAACTCAAATGCACAGTGAAATATACTTTTGAATGACCTTTGGTGGGCATCAGTACACATAGCAGGAGCCAGAGTGATCAGAAAATAGAGAAGCAAAAGGGTACAGTCAGTGGCCATAGACATAGGGAAACAGGCTGCCATGTACAATGTCCAACAGAAAACTGAAAAGTAATGTGGAGTTACAGTGTCTTACCTGTGTGTCACTGGAAGTGCTGCTGAATTATATTGCTTCTGTTGTCAACATCTTCTTCCTCTGCCTCTCTTCCTCACTGTCCACAGGCACCACCGCTGCCACAAGACCATCTCCAGGCACATCCTCCTGCAGAAAAGGCACCTGGCGTCTCAAGGCAACATGCAACGATGATCTGGCACACCTTCTTGGGTGAGTGGTACAGGGAGCCACCTGTCAGATGGAGGCACCGGAACCTGGCCTTCAGGAGGCCGAAAGTCCTTTCAATAATCCTCCTTGTACACCCAGGTGCCTCATTGTAATGTTCCTCTGCCCTTGTCCTGGCATTCCTCTCTGGGGTCAGTAGCCATGAGAGGTTTGGGTAACCAGAGTCACCTGCAAATATCGAGGGACAACTATTAGACACAAACTGACCCCTGGGAACAACCCTATCTGGAGTTGGCCCATCACATATGGGATGCTGCTATCCCTCAAGATAAAGGCGTCATGTACAGAGCCAGGATATTTGGCATTCACATGGGAGATGTACTGGTCCGCCAAACATACCATCTGCAGATTCATAGAGTGATAGCATTTTTTATTCCTGAAAACTTGTTTATTTCTCCGGGGGGGGGGGGGGGAAATGCCACATGTGTACCATCAATGGCACCAATGATGTTGGGGATATGTCCCAGGGCATGAACGTCAGCTTTCACTGTGGCCAAATCCTCCACCTGGGGGAACACGATGTAGCTGCGCATGTGTTTCAGCAGGGCTGACAACACTCTGGTCAACACGTTGGAGAACATTGGCTGAGACATCCCTGATGCCATGGCCATTGTTGTTTGGAAGGAACCACTAGCCAGGAAATGGAGCACTGACAGGACCTGCACCAGAGGGGGGATACCTCTGGGCTGGCGGATAGCTGACATCAGGTCTGGCTCTAATTGTGCACACAGTTCTATGATTGTGGCACAATCAAGTCTTTAGGTTATGATAATGGGGGTCATTCTGACTTTGACGGGCGGCGGAGGCCGCCCGCCAAAGTCCCGCTGGCAGAATACCGCTGCGCAGTCAAAAGACCGCAGCGGTAATTCTGAGTTTCCCGCTGGGCTGGCGGGCGACCGCCAGAAGGCCGCCCGCCAGCCCAGCGGGAAACCCCGTTCCATGAGGATGCCGGCTCCGAATGGAGCCGGCGGAGTGGAAGGGGTGCGCGGGTGCAGTTGCACCCGTCGCGATTTTCAGTGTCTGCTTGGCAGACACTGAAAATCTTGGTGGGGCCCTGTTAGGGGGCCCCTGCAGTGCCCATGCCAGTGGCATGGGCACTGCAGGGGCCCCACGACATCCGTTACCGCCAGCCAGGTTCTGGCGGTCAAAACCGCCAGAACCAGGCTGGCGGTAAGGGGGTCGGAATCCCCATGGCGGCGCTGCTTGCAGCACCGCCATGGAGAATTCCCTTGGGCAGCGGGAAACCGGCGGGACACCGCTGGTTTCCCGTATCTGACCGCGGCTGTACCGCCGCGGTCAGAATGCCCATGGGAGCACCGCCAGCCTGTTGGCGGTGCTCCCGCGGTCGTTGGCCCTGGCGGTCCATGACCGCCAGGGTCAGAATGACCCCCAATGTGTCTGTTCTTCATTGTTGCAAGGTCCACCAGGAGTCTGTACACAGGATGATGCCGCCATCTCATATTCAGCCTCAGTGGTTGAAGCCTATGGAAGAAAACAGTGAGCAGAGGGTCATATTCCCACATCTATTGCACTAATGATGATTTGTTTACTTTACCGAAACAAGATGTGAATCTGACAATCAGTTGCTGTGCCAATGTCTGCTGTGATGCAGTTAGGTGCCATGCCCTGTGTCCCCTAAAATGGCAGCTGCCTGACCTGTGGGGTGGGTCAAGTGGAAATGAGATAAGTGCTCTGGCATTGTGCGCCGTCGTGGTAGGCGGTCAAAGACCGCCGAACAACTTCGCATTGGTTATTATTGAGCCCTATGGGTTTCAGGAGCCAATGGCGATGTACGCCGGCAGTGACGGTACGCACCACTGCGGACATCACCGCCATTTTCTATCTGTTCACTCACTTGCTACCTGACCTTTAACAGGAAAGGACCTGCACTGCAAGTGCTGCAGTGACCTGTGTCTGGAAGCAACAATGTCTCATGTGTCTGGGGAAAGGGCCCCTGCCTTCACTGCGGAGCAGTTGGAGAAACTGGTGGATGGGGTCCTACCCCAGTACACGTTACTCTATGGTCCTCCAGACAAACAGGTGAGTGCACTGTGAGCATGATGCGTGGTCCATGAATGTGTGGAGTACTGTGCATATAAGCTACATGTGGGGGGGCAGATGCGTCCTGGTCAGAGTGCTGCATGTAAGGTGGTCAATGTATGTGCGGCAGGCGATGGGAGGGATATGGTTGCTATGAGTGTGACGGTCAGGACGGTTGACTAATTCCCTTTTATGCTGTCTTTTCCATGCAGATCAGCGCCCACCAGAAAAAGAGTATTTGGCGTGCTATCGCCAAGGAGGTGCGGACCCTGGGTGTCTTTCACAGGCAGAGCACCCACTGCCGCAAGGTGGGAGGACCTGCGCTGCTGGGTAAAGAAGACGGCGGAGGCCCAGCTGAGGCTGGCCTCACAGCGAGGAAGGGATGCCCATCGCACCATGACCCCCCTGATGTTCCGCATCCTGGCGGTGGCCTATTCGGAGTTGGGTGGGCGCTTGAAGGCATCACAGCAGCCAAAAGGGGTTGAGTACAGATTCTGAATCTGACTTTGTGTGCGTTCAGAGGTACCTGGGAGGGGCTTGTGGTCTACGGGTGCCCCTAGGCCAGGGCAAAGATGGCAGGGTAGGTCCCTTGTTGGGCAGCCTCTGAAGCACTCCTACCCCAATAGTGTTAGTGGGCATCTACTACTGGGCACGGTCCTGTGGGTTTCAGGTGTGCAGCTAATGGCGTTAGGAATTGTACCCCATGGGCTGGTGACTATCTTAGTTAATGGTTGGGCATGACCTAGTGCATAGGGCTGCTCTGTGTGTGTTGTGTACGCCAACGGTAGTGGTGTTGCTGATTTTGACCAAGTGTATCCTCTGTCTCTCCCCCCCTTTTTTGTTTTGTCACCCTGTCCTTGTGTGCATTAGCATCATCTGGCAGAGGAGCAGAGGTACCGGCGACGGAGGGAGCTGCATCCCACATGGGCCTGGAGGCCGAACCCACCGACGGTGAGGCCACCAGTGGGACGGAGGGCGAGGGGAGCACCACGATGGGGACAGGAGGGGAGTCCATAGACAGCGACTCCTCCTCCGATGGAAGTTCCCTGGCGGTGGCGGATACTTCTGTGCCCACCCCAGCAACAGGTAGACCGCCACCCCCTCCCACCAGCACCACCCTACCAGCAGCCCCTCAGCATGTTTCCCTTGCCCACTCACCCAGAAGGGTGGGCATCTCTTTTGCCCCAGGCACCTCAGGCCCTGCCCCAGTCAGCCCTGCTGCCCTCAGTGAGGAGGCTATTGACCTCCTAGGATCCCTCACTGTTGGGCAGTCAACCATTCTGAATGCTATCCAGGGTGTCAAGAGGCATTTGCAACAAACAAATGCATACCTGGAGGGCATTCACTTTGGTGTGGCGGCCCAACAGAGAGCATTTCAGGTGCTGGCCTCTGCACTGATGGCAGCCATTGTCCCTGTCTGTAGCCTCCCCCTCCAACTTCCTCTGCCCAGTCCCAATCCCCTATACCCCAGCCTATCCCAAGCACACCTTCAGACCAGCATTCACCCAAATCAACACACAAAAGTGGCTCAGGCAAACACAAGCACCACACATCATCCCACAGCAACTCTCACAAGCACCATCCCCATGCAGACACACCAACATCCACTGCCTCCACTGTGTCCTCCTCCTCCTCATAGTCCACCTCCCTCCCAGTTTCGTCTCCACTCACACCTGCATGCACTACATCCTCATCCACTACCTCCATCACCAGCACGCCCATCTCTACTCACCCCTCACAGGCAGTGACCACCCCGCCACCCCCACATCCATGCACACGTCGCCTGTGTCGTCTCCCAGTGTGTCTGTTACCCATCATCCCAAAGTACACAAACGCAAGCACTCACCCACCCAACAGCCATCCACCTCACAACAGCATCCAGCCCATGCACCTTCACCCAAACTCAGCAGACAGACACCTCCTACAACCACTCCCTCTTCCTCCACTCCCAAACCCTCGCCCTCTTCCCGCACCAGTATGTCTAAAAAGATTTTCCTGGCAAACATTGACCTCTTCCTAACCCCCCCGTCCTTCTGCTATGGCCAGGGTGTCCAGAACCGAGGCCAGCACCTCAGCCAACAAGTCGGCATCCGCTGTGGTACCTGTAACTCACAGAGACTCAAAGGGGACAACCATCAGCCCAGCCAGTGTGCCACCAACCCCTGCAAAGGACAAAACCATTCCACCACCTGCCAAGGTGAAGAAGGGGTCAGCATGCAGAAAGGGCAAGGAGCACGAACCACCCAGCAAGGCCTCCTCCAAAACTACAGCTGCCATAGCCAAGGTCACAACAGCATCTGCCAAGGTGAGGAAGGGGCAGAAAACCCAATGCAAGGCACTTCAGCCGTCGGAGCCTGCAGGTGAAGGCATGGTGCCCACCAGCACAACTGCCAACCCCGCCACCTGCACCATGGGCAGCACCGCTAGCAGCCCCTCCTCAAGCACCGCTTCAAGCACCGCCACCTGCACAGCCGCTAGCATCCCTACTGTCAGCAGCAGCATCCCGCAGTGGGCAGCCGTCTGAGGCTGCAGGAGAAGGGCTGGAGCCTCCCTCCACCACTGGCAGCACCGGCACCTGCACCACGGCCAGCACCGTCAGAA
Source organism: Pleurodeles waltl (assembly GCF_031143425.1). NCBI lineage: Eukaryota > Metazoa > Chordata > Amphibia > Caudata > Salamandridae > Pleurodeles > Pleurodeles waltl. The sequence goes on along the minus strand of NC_090443.1, from coordinate 645,966,688 downwards.
GCCCCGCCACAAGCACCACCGCAAGCACCGCCACTTGCACTGCTGATAGTAGGACCACTACCAGCAGAAGCAGCCCCAGTGGGCATCTGTCCGAGGCTGCAGGAGACGGGCTGGAACCTCCCACCACCACTGGCAGCACACCCACCACCACTGGCACTACCGCCAGTTTGCAGACATTTCGACTTGATGCCTCTGCAGTGTTCTCTCCATATAGAGGCAGGAGTCAAGTGTGTGCTTGGCCCATGATTTTTGGCCCAGTGGCCCACGGACATTTGGAAAGGACAATGTACAGCCTTATGTACATATTGTATATTTTAGTAAATACTGTTTTTCTATTTGTTACGTATATCTGCCTATTTCTAATATATCACTGATTTGACTCAATTCATTTTATCCTTGCGTTCTTCCAGGGGGTTACGCGGTGTAAATGTAATGTTGTTGCATGTGTTTATGTGTATGGTGTTGCTGGAGAGGGTGGGGGTGTAGCGTGTTGCATGTGTGTGTGTCACTCTCTTTTTCCCCCCTCCTCCCCTGTGTACTAGGTGCAGTACTCACCGTGGTCGTCGCTGCCTTTGGTATTCCTGGTAGATGTGGATGTAGACCAGCATGGGCAGGACCTGTAACTCTGGCTCCATGGCATCCTGGTTCTTCATTGAGTGTCGAGAGGTGAGTGGTTTCCCTTCTGTGTTCTGTTTCCACCGTGCTTTTGATGGCGTTAGTACCGCCCCAGAAAAGCTGGCGGATTTGCGGGTTGTGATGGGGAGGGCGGTACATTGTCTCTAGCCTGCCTGTTGGCGGTGACCGCCGTGGTTTTTGTAGCTACTGCCGTTGCGGTTGGAGTGTTAAAGTGGCTGTCTGTGTTGGGGGTTTCCTCCGTGGTTGTGATCCCATTTTTGTTACCGTTGGCCTGTTGTCGGTATTACCGCCGCTTTAACACCAACCCCCCCGGTTGTAATGAGGGCTTAAGTGTTATTGCCTATTGTCTTTCTCTACATTTTATCCATACAAATGCAAGACAGTGTGTAAGAAAGAAGTCATTTTGGAAATTCCCTGTAATTCACATGCTAATATGGGGACCCCCGAATTCAGAGATGTGCAAATAACCACTGCTTCTAAACTCGCTGTCTTGTGTCCATTTTGGAAATACAAAGGTTTACCTACTTTTCACTCATTATATTTTACCAAATTAATTGCTGTATTCCCGGTATACAATGAAAACCCATTACAAGGTGCAGCTCATTTATTGGCTCTGGGTACCTTGGGTTTTTGATGAACCTACCATCCCTATATATCCCCGCAACCTGAAGAGTCCAGCAGACATAACAGTATATTGTTTTCAAAAATGAGCCATAGCTGGAAAAAGTTATAGAAGAAAACATAGACAGAAATGGCAGTCTTTTTCAACTCAATGTCAATATTTTTTCATTTCAAGTGTTACTTTCTATAGAAAAACCTTGAAGGATTTACAGAAATGACACCTTGTTAAATTAAGAAATTTGCCTACTTAGTATAAACGGGGTATGTCTCAGTAAAATGCCAAAACTGTGTAGAAAAATGTGGTTTTCTGATTCAAATCTGCCTGTTCCTGAAAGTTGGGAAGATGGTGATTTTAGCACCATAAACCCTTTGTTGTTGTCATTTGCAGGAAAAAAACATGTGCTTTCTTCTGCAGCACTTTTTTTCATTTTTACTCCAAAACCCCCAAGTTTTAGCTGTATTTTGGCTTATTTCTTGGTCTCCTACAGGGAAACCCACAAACTCTGGGTACAGTTAGAATCCCTAGGATGTTGGAAAAAAGGACACAAATTTGGCATGAATAGCTTATGTGGACAAAATGTTATGAGGGCTTAAGAGCAAACTACCCCCGAATCGTCAAAAATAGGCTTGGCACAGGAGGGGGAAAAGGCCTTGCAGTGAAAGGGTTAAAGACATCATTTTGTAAGTCAATTCAATCATCAATAATAGTAATCATGTCTGCCTTTTTACAAAAATTAACGTCTTTGGTTTTCAATGAAAAATGCAGTATTTATTAATGTCACCATTTTCATCTTGTGTATTTTGCATTATGCTTTTGTTTATACTTTTGTGATTTTTAACTAAAAATCGAAAAAAGTTGATAATGAATGCTTGAATAATCATGTGTGAATACACTTATCTCTGTTTATAAGGCATAGTCACTGTGATCAGTATTCACTGTCAGCATTACTATATCAATAAAGCATTTAAAATAATACATGTGTCCATGTACTTTCTATAAATGTTCTAGCCATGAAAATGCAATAATAAAGGCAGCCACTAGAGGGCATGACATTTTGATTACATTTAATGCAACCAAAAACCTAGCCCGTAGAGGACGCTTCAATACATGAATCTTTTTTATACACCTACAGGCCACAATATTAGCATCCATAAAGGAAGCCCCTACAGGGTGTTGTACACCAAGGCGTAGAGTAAAAGGTGCATCAGACCTCCTTACCTCCAAAGCAAAGTAAATCACAGAGCTGGTTCTCTTGGCTCCTAGCACCTGCCTTCCTCCTGTTCTCTCACTCTGGGCACATCATTCAAGGGTTTTCCCTCAAATTGTCCTCATGGGCTCTAAGGTGGCCATACTAACTGGCCCTTGATTAGATGCACAGATACTGGGTCAATTGAACAGGGTCCTTAGACCTTTGTGGCAAATGCAAAAACCGCAACGTAATGAATGAAATGCTTGAATTAATCTGAGCCACTGACGATTGCTCCAGGCTACAATGAGGCAGCATGGTGGGTGAAAATGATGGAATGGGATTCAGCCCAGAGGCATTGCCAGTAGCTGAGATTAATTCTAGCATTCCATCCATCACCTTGATGTTTTTACATTTGGTGCCCTAAGTACATCAGGTATGACCAGATGTGAGTCCTGGGCACACTCTTCCACTGGAACCAGGCTATACCTGGCTAAAGAGCCATAACTAGGGCAGAAACAGTCCTAGGTTGCTTCTGTTCTCCTTCTGAAAGGATGTGGCTTAGCAGTTCAGGCTGGACCGTTCCCATGAGAAACAGGGTCAAGACTGATTTGCATATGGCTGGGTTCAAACTGATGTGACATAGTGGGTGAAAATCAATGGATTGAGATGCGGCCCAGAGTGATTGCCAGTTACTGAGATTAATTCTATAATTTCATCCTTAAACTTGTTGATTTTGCTTAGTCCTTTGCCGGCATCAGGGGGTTCTTCCTTCCAATTATCGATGGCCATCCCAAAGTCCAGCTACAAAGCATAGAAAAAAACCAAGCAAGAGAGAGTTTCCCAATTGTGCAAGAGATTTTAAAGTGGACAGGAAGTTTCCATAAGCCAGGCATCCCTGGCCATTTCTAGGGAACAATGTACCTCTTCACTCCTGTCCCAATCCTCCTGCATAACATGCAGGGACACTTTAAAATAGTGCCATCCAGGAGTCACTAGTCACTTCTCTCATGGGAGTCTCAGGTCTGTCCCTTACTGAAATCACAGCCAGGGCCTTTGCCACTAGATTTTCAAAGGAGAGCCCCCTCCTGTTTTGGCTCCAGATGTCTAGGCTTCCTTCTTTGTTCAGTGGGCTTGAGCAGCCCATTCCTGATACAGTGTGACAACTGATTGATTGATGCACATCATTCAGCCCCACCCCTTTCCTCCTCAGGATGAAGCACTATTAATTGCTCCCTTTGTGTGGGAGGCCTTTGTTCTTGATGCTGGAGAGAAATATAATTAACTAGACACAGCATGGTGACAAAAGACCTAGGCTCTGTTTCTGAGATGACCCAGAGAAATATGACAATTCTGGATGACCCATAAGTTGTAGAGATATCTTTTTGGAACTTTCACAATTGATTTTGTCACACAGGTTAAACCTCATTTTGGTAGGTCACTGGTTTTTGTAGGCTAAAAGAAAGCAAAGATGCACTCTCAACCTATGTGAGTAATAACATATTACTGCAGATAACACAGTAAATCAGACTGACTTTCCCTATTTGTGTACACTAATGATATAGGGCGTTCCCCAGGTCCACTGAGCCTGGCTACCTATGCGCAGTTACTGGGCTGCGTCCAACAGTAGTCTCCCAGTTCATTTGCCATGTGTTTAGCGTGGGTGAGACATGTGTAGTGAGACTTACCCACACTAAAAAGTAAAAAAACGGGTGATTCAAAAAGCATAAAACTGGGTTGTACTGAATGGGTGGAAACCAATTACAACACCTCTCATTATACAACATTTTATTAAGTGGACTATGACACTGGGTGTTCTCTCCTCCACAGGAACGATCAAATGATTGTTAGGTTATAGTTGTGGTTTCTTATCACATGCTTACTATCAATACTTAATTCGAGAAGTATGTACAAAAAGTTATTGCTGAAGAGCACACAATTTGCAGAAAAGGAGACTGGGATTAATAAAAAAAACATGTTTTCTTATCCCCCAGTTTCCATCTTGCTCATTAAACAACAACTGGGGTGTGAACGGTTCCAATGGGGTGACTCAGGGACTACTCTCCCTAAAGAAATCCCACTTGTTGACCTTCCAACGCCACATTTACATCACAAAATGATGCTAGGTGCTCTTAAATATGCCCCCAAATCTCCTAGTGCAAGGCTAAAACTTTCCCATTGTACCATGTCTAGTGGTGGAGGTTGTGTGTTTGTGCCTGCCCACCTCAGTGAATTTCCTAGCGCTCCCCCCATGAGTCTCCCACCCCCCGCCCATGGGCAGGGATGGAAGGGGCATTGATTCCCCTTCCATCCCCAACCCCTACCTCTAATGATGTCAGCGTGCGATGGCATGCTGACATCATCAGAGCGTACCGACGCTCTGGAAGCCAGTTGTTTCCAGGGCGTCAAGCAGTAAACAGGTGACTTTATCCTCCGCCCAGGGGGGAGGTTTGCTGAAAAAGAGGCATCGGGGGAAAGGAAAGTCCTTTCCCTCAAAATCTCTTTTAGCTTTCCTGCTGCCCAATCATGATGAGATCGGGCAGCAGGAATGTCCACTAGGCACCAGGGATTTTGTTTTTGCGTGTGTGTTTGTGTTTTTATGTGTCAAGGAGCGGCCCCTTGGGAAAGGGCCGCTCCTTTAAGGAAGCATAATGTTTTTTGCTGTTCCTGCCCCCCTTGGGGCCTCTTATTTTTAGGCCGATCTGCCACTAAGGGGGGCAGAAGCCACTAAAAGCCAGGGATTTTTTTTTTTTTTTTGTGGGGGGTAGCTCCTTGGGGAAAAAGCACTGTTTGGTACTTTTGCCCCCCTTGGGGCGGATCTGTCTATTTTGTTTAGCCCCATTTCCCCCCAGGAGGGGCAGAAGCCAGTTAGCACCAGGGATATTGTGTGTGCGTATGTGTTTTTGTATGGGGGCAGGCCTCTTGGGCAATGGTTGCCCCCCAAAGGGGCAATATATTTTATACTATTTCTGCCCTCTTTGGGGGCAGAGCGGCATCTTATTTTTAGGCGATCTGGAATCCAAGGATTTTTTTTGCTTTTTTTGTGTGGGGGTGGTGGCCCCTTGGGCAAGGGTCACCCTCGAAAGGGGACAAAGGTCTGTTGGGCAGTTCTGCCCCCTTGGAGGCAGATCAACCTAGTTCTTTAGGCCCATCTACGTCTAAAGGGGGCAGAAGCCACTTAGTGCCAGGGATATTGTGTGTGTATTTTTTGTGTGTGGGGGTGGCCCCTTGGGCAAGGCTCAGCCCCGAAAAGGGGGCAATTGTTTTATTGCCTTTTCTGCCCCCCTTGGGAGCAGATCAGCCTATTTTTTAGGCTGATCTGCCCCCAAGGGGGCAGAATACACTTAGTGCCAGGGATCTTGTGTGTGCTTTGTGTGGGGGTGGCCCCTTGGGCAAGGGTCACCCTCCAAACGGGGCAATATATTTTATGGCATTTCTGCCCTACTTGGGGGCAGATAGGCCTATTTTTTTGGCCCATCTGCCCCACAGGGTGCAGCAGCCACCAAGACTCCAGGTTTTTTTTTTTCCTTTTTTTTGTGCTGTGGAGCGCCCCCTTTGGCAAGAGTGCCCCCCCCCGCAATGGGGGAAGAGGACTGTTGGGCAGTTCTGGCCCCCCTTGGGGGCAGATTGGCCTATTTTTATTAGGCCCATCTGTCCCCCAAGGGGGCAGAATATACTTAGCATCAGGGATCTTGTGTGCTTGTGTGCTTTGTTTGGGTGGGCCTTGGGCAAGGGTCACTCCCCAAGGGGGGCCTATATTATTTACCCCATTTCTGCCCCCAACCTATTATTTTTAGGCCCACCTGCCCCTAAAGGGGGCAGAAGCCACTAAGGAGCTAGGGATTTTATAGTTTTTTTTTGTTTTTTTTTGTGGGGGCAGCTACTTGGGCAATGGATTCTGCACAGGACTGGTGGGCATTTCTGCCCTCCTTGGAGAAAGATCAGCTTATTTTTTTTTAGGCCCATCTGACCAATAGACACCAGGGAAAATTTCTAAATGTTTGGTGGTGGGGTGTTTGTCAACTGGCAAAGTGTTCGCGTTTGTGATTTTGCTTCCTTTGCTGTGGCTCGTTGTGTTTTTGGCAGTGGTTTACCAGCAGTTTGTGCAG